>NC_050071.1:110963048-111272548 GCF_009764565.3 Dermochelys coriacea
AGAGAGGGAAGAGACCAGACGTGGATGATATTTGGCCAGAATATCTCAAGGTGGGGGAAGACGATCTCTTCAAAGCATTGTTGCAGTGGTTCACCACCTACATCAACAGCAAGCATGTTACAGATGCATGGAAGAAATGGAAAACAATACTATTGATGAAGAAAGGCAACCCAGAAGAATTGAGCAACTGCCGTCCAATCACACTCCTCTCACAAGTGTACAAGGTCTTCACCCACATCATACCCACTCAGATTAAGAAGGGTCTTCAAATGTATGAAAGCAGAGAACGAGCTGGTTTCCGCTCAGTGTATTTGACAATTGACCACATCCATTCAGTTCGGCAGCTCATTGAAAAATGTAAGGAATACAAAGTACCATTGTGTATTGCATTTGTTGACTACAAAAAGCATTTGACTCAGTGGAGATTAATGCTGTACAAAATGCACTCAACGAAATCGGAATTGACCTGAGGTATATTGACCTGCTGGAAGAAATTAACCACAATTGTTCAGCAGAGATAACATTATTCAATGTCCCTTGCATTATTACTAAACACAGAGGAGTCAGACCAGGTAATCTCACAATCTCACCTAAGCTGTTTGCAGCAGTACTGGAGTCGCTGTTGATGAAATTGACCTGGGAAGAAGGAATCAGAATTGATGGAGAACAGTTAACACATCTTCTCTTTGCTGATGACTGTGTAATATTGGCAAAGGACACAGCAGAACTGGAGAACAAATTGCAACTGCAAACACTTTCACATGACATTGGGTTGGAAGTGAACATATTGAAGATGAAGTGGATGTGGAACGAGCATTGTGCAGCAGGAATCATCACTGTAAACAGAAAAGTAAACAAGGAGGTCAACAAATTTATTTATCTGGATCAGCAGCTGAGCAGAGACAACTCATTTGAAGGGAAATGCAGTAGGAGGTGAAAGGCAGGGTGGGTAAGTTTCAATAAAATAAAGACATCTCTAACAGATGATGAACTTCCCATGAATAAAAAGGAAAGAACTGTTTAACTCCACTGTTCTGTCAGCAATAATATACAGAGCGGAAAGCTTGTCAATGACGAAAGCGGAGGAAGAAAAATTCACTGTCACCCAGAGAGCAATGGAAAAGCAAATGTGCAATATATCTCTCCATGATCATATACCAATTCAGGCGATCAGAAGGCATACAGAGGTGACCAATGTAGTGCAGGTGATGTATGGCACAAAGTGGAGAGGGGAGAGTCATATAGTTTGCAGGCAAGACAATAGGTGGACAACCCGCATCAGTGACTGGATCCCCAGAGACCACAAGCAACCCGTGGGCAGACTGAAAATGCACTGGGCTGATGACAAAACTCTGTGGCCGGAAATGGAAAGAATATGCTCAAAACAAAGTGGAATGATGTGGCGTCGACTTGCATTCATGGAGGGACGGACGAGGACAAGCTGGACAAATGTGACGCACACAAAAACAAACCTATTGTAGCAATTAGCCAGAGACACTTTGTTACCTAGTAGCTAGAAAATGGGCCTAAGAGTCTGGTCTCATGGCTTTCTTGACTTAATAGATGATTTTGCAAAAGTCACTTGTTCTGGGCCAAGGTGCCTGGCCTAGCAGGAGTATTCTGAGAAAAACGAGGCTTACACACAGCTGTGAGTTATTGGCTTTACTGAAGGTTAGTGACCCACCCACAACGGGGACTCCAAGCGTTGCAGTCACGGAGGCAGGGAACCCAGCCCACCGGAGCTCTGCCTGGGACGAAGTCCAACGGAGGGGCAGACAGTCAGTGTTAATAAGCATTACACAAAAACAGCTCATGAATATAGAATTAGGTACTTCTCAAAGGGGGGGCTTTCTGCTACCTGGTGAAGGGCCATGCAAAGCAGCTGTGTCCTTCAAGAACTATCTATATCCTGCAATAACAAAGCAGCTGTGTCCTTCAAGAACTATCTATGTCCCACAGTAACCTCTCGGCTCAAGAAAGCGGAAGTTCCCTAGCTAGGCCGTAACAAAGTCTTCCGCAATCCCTTACATCACTTATGCCTGGAGCCTCAAGGGGACCTAGGCATTGCAACACATAGCATTGTGATGCCTAACTTTTAGATGCCTAGGAAATGACTGGAACACCAATGGGATCTAGAGTAGCAGCCGTGTTAGTCTGTATTCGCAAAAAAATATTTTTCTGTATTCTTTTTGCGAATACAGACTAACACGGCTGCTACTCTGAAACCTGTCATTATGCAAGGCACTGAATTTAGCCGTATAGAGTGGAAAATTAAATTTGTTAGTCTCTAAGGTGCCACAAGTACTCCTTTTCTTTCAATGGGATCTAGAAAGCTTGAGTTAGATGTGTAGGCTCCCTATAAGATGAATGGGGAGTGATAGGTGCCTCAGAATGGGATCCACAAAAGCCAGCATGCTAGGTGGGAGCTGCCTAAGCTAGCCAATGGGAGATGCTGGCAAGAGGAGTGTGTCCTAAACCCTGCCCCTCTCACTGAGTTAGAAGCCAAAGTCCAGGCTGCAGGGAGGTGCCTAAGTCATTTCTTGTGAGAATGAGTTAGGCACCTGCCTTGCTCCACACAATCTGAGGGGAGGAAGATAAAGTGGTGATGCTCACCCACCCCCTTATAACTTTCAGGCCAGTGGTTAGTGCACTTCCCAGGATATGGGTGATCCAGTTCAAATCTCCCTTCTGTCTCATAGGGAAGAAAGAATTTGAACTGGGGCTCCTCCTCATAGGTGAGTGCTCCAACAACTGAGCTATTGGGTATTCTGATGTGGGGCTCCCTCATTCCAGAGTGTCATTGGGCCAGAGAGAGAATGACTCTTTAGCCCCATAGTTAGAGCATCTAACTGGGAGGTGGAAGACCCAGGGTCCAATCTCCCTACTCCAATGACTATTTAATTATTTACCAAAGTGGAATAGCTTCATCAGGAGAAACTGAGAGAGACCCACATCAGAATATCCATTCTCCTGAGAGGCATAGAGAGCCCGGTTAAAATCCTTTCTCCCTCTCAGGCAGAGATATGGGACCCGGGTCTCCCATATCCTGGATGAGTGCTCTGACCATTGGCCTAAATGTTTATAAGATTCTGCACAGAAGACTAGTGGGTGAATTCCTATCTTCCCCTGGTTCAGGGATTGCATTTAGGCTTAGGTGGTTGATGGTGTCCAGATGCCTAGAGTGGGGCAGCAATGCTGCATGGGCTCAGAGAGAGAAACTGATGCTCTTCATTTTCCAATCTGTATAACAGGTGTAATAATACCTATTGTCCCTCACAGAGATATTGTAAAGGATCACTAAGTGGTCTGATGCTCAATTGAACTAAGCACTCAGTGCAGCTAAGGAGAATGGGGCTGACTCTAGAGGCTGCTCTGGGTTACATCAACTGCAGCATTCCTGTAGGGATAGCTGTGCCAACTGAGAATCAGAAGGAATGGCATATGCTCTGTCCGACCCCCTCCTGCCTTCTGAAGCCCTGATCCTGACGTGCCACATCTGTGGAGGGGCTGTGAAGCTGGCCATTGCAACTGTGTGCTATCCAAGGATTCCCCTTTGTCAGGGGAACAAAAGTAGCCAGAGCTGGGACTGACATCAGGTTTTGTAAAGTGCTTTTAGATTTGCCTCTAACATGCAATGTATGTGTACTTTGCCTTTTAAAAATAAAACCTCCTTAAAAATAGAGTCCCAGAAGAGATTAGGTGAGAAAAGTTAATTTCATGACATTCAATCCATATTATAATTTATGGTTGTTAATACAAATACTTTATATAGTGCTATACATTACAAAGCCCTTTACAAACATAGAGAAAGACACGTTTCCTTTCCTCTAGAACTTACAATTTATTAGACTGATCATGCAGACACATCCCATTAGGGGTAACCCAATTAATAGCAAGTACTATGCCAGTAGGAAGTGTTTGCCAGATCAGGGCTTAAGATAGCTAGATAAGACTCTCAACACAAAATGAGAGCAGGCTAATGGGGAATAAAGAAAGGAATATAGACATCTAAGATACTATATTTTCACAGACAATCAACTACCATAGTCATATGTTCTGAAGTCACAGCCTCAATAGTTATTAGTTGCACCAGTCTAGCTCCTATTTTATGTTCCAGATCCATGGGATTTGGAGCTGCTCTTTGTTTCCTGTAAATGGCATTCATCTGGCAGGTTGCTGTGTTCCCACCATCCATTGCCTAACCTGCCATTTTTTAGAGCAAGGCCTTTTGTTTTACTCTCAGGAGAATAATCTGCAAAACTCAGCAACTGAACTGGCTGAAGGACTGCCTATCCATGTGATCAGGAATACGTATCAGTATCAATCACATCTGTGCCAATGAAAAGGTAAGGAGGCAGGTAGGTTGTTGCTTTTCTGTTTATTTATTTCATTGAAGTTTCATCTTATTCTTTGTGCTTCAGTAGTCAAGATCAAAGCATACTCATCTCTATTTATCTCAGTAATCCCTTTATGTCATGCTTTTGATAACATATCCTGCCTAATTTGAAAGTCCAAGCACTGAACTACAAGAGATCCCTTGGCAGAGTTTTTGAATCCTGAAGTTTGTGTGTCCATGGTCTGTGGGCTCTCTCTGTTTACAGATCTTCTATTTGGATCTTTATCTGACTCTAAAAGGAACAATATTTCTGATCCTTTGCCAGGACTATTTTCTAAGGTCAAGATTTGCTAGCTTTGTGGCTTTTATATACACACACAGAGTCAGGCCACAGGAAAGCCCCTAAATGGGGCCAGAGACTCTAGCGGAGCCTTAATATTAGATTGTGTAATTCGTCTGATTCCACCATTGGGGCAGTCAGGAGATCTGCAGTTGTGCTGCTTTCTCTCTTGGTGATCTCACCAGAAGCCCTGTTCAGTCCTGCTTCTGCAATTTTGGCTCCTATTCCTTGGAGTGCACACACTCTGTTATTAGTTTTATGTAAATTTCCCACAAGCAATTTTAATCTACCTACCTGGTTCCACTGTCATTTTGCCTCTGAGACAGTCTAGTAATTATAGCCATGGGCATAACTAAAATAAGGATTGATTACGTTAAGTCCACCTAGGGCCAGTGGTCCATCTGGTCTAATATCCTGCCTCCAAAAGAGGCCAGTAGAGCCCTATGCAGGACCCGCTGCCATAATAATGGAGTGGGTGGGGGTGGGATTTTAAAAAGTCCCCTGCAGGCTCTACTGGGAAGCACCAGCCAGCTGTTTCAGAGGATGGTATAAGAAACTTTGCAGTAGGCAATGATGGAATAAGCTATCCACAGGGAAATTTTTGTCTTAAGCCCTGTAAGTTATAGGTTAGCTTATGCCTGAAGCATGAGGGTATTGCTTGGTCCAGTGGAAAAATTATTTCCAAGCACCTGTACAAATTCCTTTATTATCTTGGAGCCAAATCCTAAGAGATGCCATTATTTATACAGTACTGTAAGTACATGTGATTTGGAACATTAGGTAACAAGTTCCTACCACCTTACAGGTTTAAAATCTAAATAATAAAGGCACAAATGCATTCAATTCAATACAGAACAAACATGTTACACTATAGAGGCTTACAGTTACTAGAGGGCAAACCCTAGCTCTGTCCTCCATGGGCAGAAAGTCCCGGCTGCCCTGGAACCAATATAGTTCCCTATGCAGAGAATGTGCAGGATGTAGAGATTCATGCTGGAAGTCTGCAACTCCTGTTTGCGATGGCACCCTTTCTCCTGGAGGCTCCCTGCATGCTTCTGTTAAGAGACACTGGGGACTGGGTTAGTGGATCCAGGCATATATGGAGTTCCTGGTCAAACCCTTGCTGCGGTGGCTGCAGGTGAAGTGGATGCTAGTATAGCTGTAACATTGGCGGTGCTATTGAGTTGGGCGGAGGGAGAGACTGAGTCCTTTCTTTCCCCATGGAATCTCCCTGAGCATACTGAAGATTTGACTCTATAAGATCTGTACTTAGATAATGGTGGGGTGTTACTTTAGCTCTAGTGTAGAAGTTGTTTTGAAATATTCAATAAATATGAAATAAAAACTTTTTTTTAAAATGGATGTGGTCCAAGAGCTCAGAATCTATACTGTTAATTACTTGTTCTCATAATGTTCTGGTAACATTTACTTTAACTTTTTCCCCTACTCTAGTTTTTTGGATTGTGCTTCATATTTTAAATTTTGTGGTGTGCAGTCAGACTTCACTTTCCCCTCATGAGAGATTCAGTATCTTTTCTGGTTAGTGAACAGTTCACAACTATTAATTTGTTGAACTTCCCAGCCACCCATAATTAGCAGCAATTTCATTTTCTCCCAGTTGCTTTCTTTGTCACATCCAATCACTGTGAAAAATACAGCAGAACAGTTTGAAAAAATCTTCCAGTTTTCATAAATACATCTTGACAATTTTAGTTGAGTTTCTAATTTGTGTCCATTTTCCTCCACCTCCTGGCAATGAATACTAACTCCTCTGACCATATACACCTGTGGTGTGTCTAATTTAACTTTATTCACAGACATAATCAACCATTTACTTGCTCTCTGACACTACTAGTAGAAGTTAAGGTGGGATTTTCAAAGGCTCTCAACACTGATCTACTACTACAATGGTAGCAGAGTTAGGCCAAAGCTGAGGGCTTTTGAAAATCCCACCCTAAGTAGTTAAGTGTTCAGAAGACAAATGGATTCACTTACCAGAAGTTTTTGGCTGAAAAGAAATGCAGATGGGTGTTCTAGGAATCAGGAGGACCAGGAAATGTTTTATGAGTCTAAGCACAGGACTCAAAATAGCCAGCTTAGAATTTTGCTTTGTTTGTTTTTTAGTGGTTGGTTTTTATTATATTTGACATATGTGAGAGAAAACAAAACACTTGACAAGTCTAAATGTGAGTAATTCAATAAGAGTTACAGAACCTTATAACCTTGCCATGCGAAGCAGTTGTAACCGGCCTACGGCCAGTTCTAGCTGGGTTTCTATGTCCTACAGTAACCTATCAGCACGAGAAAGCGGAAGTTCCCTATTTAGGCCGTAACAAAGTCTTCCACAGTCCCCTACACTCCTCCCCTCACTTTCTCGAGCAACGTCAAAGACCATGAGGATATATTGCGGACGGGAGACCGTAGACAGCACTGGGAGACTAGGCCACAGCCTTAAAGGCAGCAAAAATACAAGCCAAGAAGGCAAATAAGGCCAATAAGTAGGCATTGGACAAGATGGGCAGCCCAACCCCGTAACGTGGAGAGCCAGGACCAAAGCCAGGCATCCCCTTGCTGTTGGCGGATCCCTTCCACCAACTGATGGAGTTGTTGTAAATCGGCTTCAACGGAGGGCCCGGTGTCTGTTACATTAAAGCAACACAAGCCAGAAAACTCCTGGCACGGGTGGCCATGTCGGAGTAGCAAATAATCAATAGCCTATTTTGCAGCATTCCCTGGTGTACCTCGCCCAACACATGTGAAAGGAGCGCGAGGACTGTAGAGGGCAGGTTGAGGGCTTTCACGACAGTACACGCAAGGTGTTCCACCGCATGATAATATGCGCCACTAACCCAGGAATGCCAATCAACAAAAAAGCAAGGGCCGCAGCCTCGGCAAATAAGATTACATCAGCTCTACAGGTGGAGTCAAGAGGGATGGTGTCTCTCCGATGGCGGGCAGGGACTTGTGAAGGTTGTGGAAAAATGAGGGGGGCCACATGGCCAAGGGCACAGGGGCCCCCTGAACTATTGGCTTGGATGTAGGTGTAAGCGGTCCTGCCACATAAGAGAAACCATCCTGTGGGCAATATCATATCCCTGTATGCAAATGAAATATCAGTACTTTCATTACTGATTAATCATACAGGTATGATTTGCCCCAACGTGCCTGGCATTTACAAAGAACATACAAGAGAAGGCAACAGTTTCATTGGCAAGACAAAACGAATACATAGACGTGTCTAGATTGTATTGGGCGGGACCCAAGGCATACAGATCCATATACGTAATAATTTTGTCAATTGTCTTTAGTAAGGAATAGTGCTGGACAAGGGTCAGTGCTGTGCAGATGCCGATAAAACAGGTTTCCATCATGGCACCCACGGCATACGTACGCGGTAAACAAAATGACGTCGCATTAACAGCACTTTGGGCTAACACCAACCAGGCATTCACGGAGGAGGTGGCAGCTCCTTCAATGGTGATTCTCATAAGGAGCGCCATGACAAATGGGAGAGTGAGACCATGCGGTGATATTCTTCTCCTTCCGGGAGTATGTATGTCCATCCTTCCCCGGTAGTGAGGACTATGGCGGCTTGCGATTCCCACTGCGGTACCATCCACCACATGTTAGCCAATAGGTGCCACTCGGTCTCGCTCGGGGCGCTGGTTTCTAGACCTACGGGAGGTAAAGGAAACAGGTTACACAGGGCCTCCCCTCGCTCCCATTACAATGGCTCTGTTGCAATATTAGTGCAAGAGATGGCACCCAATGAGTGGTCCAAACTTAACCAATACGAGGGATAAAATTGTAAGCCTAAAGCCAATGGCGTGATAAAAAATAAGCATGGTGGCTCACATTGGAGCTGCAACTGGGCAGGCCAAGGGTTCACCTTCTGTCTGGGCTGCAGGATATAAGGGTGTGGCGCGTACAAGGTAACTAAGCCTTGCACGGGGTCAATCACACCCGGCGCCTGTATGAGATTCACCCGTAGGTGGGCAGGTACGGCAGGGGGAGAGACCAGACGCTGGAAGGGCATTTGGCCACCCAGTGAGTGATTGTTGAGTAGCCAGACAGCCTGTTCCAGTACCTCAGACTACCCGCAGACGTATGGGTGGGAGTCAGGCAGCGGATCTGATCCTTCAAGAGCCCGTTCAGGCACTCAATAAGGCCGCTTGCTGTAGGCGTATATGGAAGATGGTAGTGCCAGTCCACTGCCACGTCTGCAGCCCAGGTCCGTATGGCCTGGGCCGTAAAGTGGGTCCCCTGGTCGCTCTGTAGAGTGTGTGGAGTTCCGTAGCGGGAGCACAGTTGCTGTAGCGCAGCCAACGTAGTGGCTGCAGCCGCGGTGGCGCTGGTATATACAAACAGGCCAGTACATGTATTCACAGCTGTAAAGGCATACTGCCAGTGTTGCTCTTGAGGCAAGGGGCCAATATAGTCCACTTGCCAATCCTGACAGGGACCTGCAGCCCGAGAAATTCTGCCGGTTGGTCCTGGGAGGGCAATAGGTGCCAAGTGGAAGCAAACCGGACAACTGGCACAAACCATTCGACAGGCCGCCAAGGGGAGGGAGGCACCTTGGCGGAGGGCTGTTATTTGCGTTGCTCGGGCTCCTCAATGGCCTCCATCCACATGGTACTGTTCCGCCAGCTGCAAGACCTCCCCCCATGCCATGGCATCGGCCGCCGCATTCCAGTGGGCCTCGGAGGTTTTAGCCTTTGGGTGGGCGTCTACATGTTGCATGGACAGAGGGGCCTGTCGTGTATAGTGCAGGAGTTGCTGCCAGAGCGCCGCTCCCCACAGGGGCCAGCCTGTGAGTTCCCAACCTTTCGCCTCCCATGCAGTTAGCCAGGTCTGGAGGCCCTTGTCCGGGCCCCTACCTGCTGCCATAGCCCCCAAGAGGCCATGTCCACCACTGTGGTGACCTCGAGCTCGAAGGGGACCCCAGCCTGCGGAGCGTGGAGCTGAGCATGAGTGAGCAGGGCCTCTTTACATAGGTCAAAGGCAGTTTGACGGCCCTGCTGCCATTGCCAGGGTGCTGCCTTTTGTACCAAGGCCTGCAAAGGCTGCATGAGGAAGGCTAAATGGGGAATGAAAGCATGCCAGAACCCAAGTAGACCAAGGAAGGCTTGCAACTCTTTCTTCATCTGGGGTGGGGGATAACCCTACACCGTTTGTTGCACCGTCTGAGGAATTTGCTGATTTGGTCCCGCCCACATAATACCTAGGTAGACTGCCTTCTGAGTGGGGCCCTGTATTTTCTGCGGGTTCAGAGTTTATCCGCGCGCCTCCAAGCCAGTAACAACTGTGTGTAATGCATCCGCCACCAGTTCACAGGAGGGGCCGGATACCATCACATCATCAATGTAATGATAAAAACGGGTCGCGTCTGGCAGCTGTATTCGGGCAAGGTCAGCACTCACCAACTGGTGGCAAATAGTTAGGGAGTGCTTCCAGCCCTGCAGCCGAACACAGAAGGTATATTGGCGGAAATGCAAACTGCTCCTGACTTTCAGGGGCAATGGCGATGGAGAAAAAGGCATTCGTGAGGTCAATTATGGCATGCCAGAGTAAGGCAGCTGCCGCAATGTGCTCGATCAGGGTTACCATGTCCTGCACGACAGCCGTCAGCGGAGGGGTGACCCTATTCAACTTGCGTTAGTCTACTGTCATACGCCAGGTTCCATCCGGTTTCCGCACTGGCCAAAGGGGGCTATTGTACGGGCTTAGGGTGGGCCAAATAATCTTGGCCTCTAACAGCGCTCTGATAGTCTGGGTAACCTCCTTCTCCCCTCCAGGGAAGCAATATTGTCATTTAGATACTACAGCAGTTGGGAGAAGCAACACCTACAGCAGTTGGGAGAGGCAACACCACGGGCTCGCAACAGAGGGAGCCCCGTAGGAACGTCAATACCCGTACCTCCCATACCCCAGGCGCACTTACATATCGGGGGATGTTCGAACGTGAAGAGGTCGTACTTGGTATCCACAGAGCGACCCCGCAGGATGTCGATGCCCAGTATATATTCTCCAATAGCGGCCACCAAGACTGTGGCCCAGAATGGGGGAGCCTTCCCCAGGGTCAGAGTGAGAGTAACCTCATATGCCAGGGTCTCCGCTCCTCCGAGGCCTTTTACGACAGTGGCTTGGCCCTGGGTCTGCGCAGAGTGCAAGATGGTGACCTCAGTGCCCGTATCTATCAACGCCAACACGTGTTGGACTCCTCCCCTCAGCCAGCGAATCTCTAGGGGTACATAGGGACGTTGGTCCCCCGCCTCCCTCCTGTGTGTGGCTGCCGTGACAGACGGAACAGAGAACCCACCACGCGCTCAATATGGGTGCAGCAGTTGCCACTCGGCTGGTGGAGTAGAGGGCTCCGCTGGCTTGGTTCGCTCCACACTCTTCTCCCCTTTTCCTCTGGCACTATGTTTGGTAGGGGGCAGCTGCATCCACCGCTTATATAAGTCCGCCATTGGCTTTCCATTGATTTCCTCGCAAGAGACACCAGCCTGCAAGAGATCTAGCCACAAGATCTTCCAGGGCATCTGCAATTCCCCTTTCTCCTGTTCCCTGCCTTGCTGCTCCTTCGCAGCCCGTATGGCTCTTGGCCTAGCGCTTGCCAAGGCAGCCTCCAATTGCATAAAAGTGGCTGCCAAGTCTCCCACTCGCCCATTCTCTGCCATGACAACCGCTAGGAGGGAAGGTTTTAACTCATCAGGGGCCAGGCGTAACACTGTGGCATTAATTGATTTTGTCACCGGTACATCGTCCGGCCCCATCTCCCTGCCCGTGGAGACAGCCCAGGCCATTCCCAATTGACGGAGGGCTTGCACCCCTTCTGGAATGGTTTTCCAGGGGCACGCCTGTGCCTCCAATTCCCCCACCGAGGGGTAGGCCGCCTCCACTGCAGCCGTCAGCCAGCAGTACAAAGAGGGGCTTTCGACATCTTGTCCCCCCCAGCCTGCGGCCGTGGCGAGTTCACCAACTGTGCACGTACCTGAGAGTCTTGTGATAGGACCCCCAACTGTTGAAATTCATAAAGGAGCAGCAGAACCATGTTACCTGCATTGCCCCAGACCCTCACGAGCCACTGCAGGACACGCTCCCCGGGCTCCTGTCGGGACATCTTCACAATTTCCTGCAACTCACTAGTTTTAAATGTGCAGACAACTTCTGGTTTCAGGGCGCCTCCTTGCACCCGCAACTCCCGGACCGGGTGCACCAGAGCCACCGCGGGGGAATCCTCCTCCCCCTCTTATGAGGATGAGGAGTCCCAAATGTTCCCATCCCAATTCTTGGGGTCCCAGGAGGGGGCAGCAGTCACTGTATGCACCTGGGCGGTGGTCACCGGCTGCCGCCCGCACCTGAGGCACCTTTTATTTGCTTCCCGGGCAACCAACACTTCGCAGCATTGTGCCAACTCTTGGGCGCGCTCCGCCAGGGAGGTGACAACTTCTTGAGCCACGACCCGGGCCTCCGCCTGCACCATGCATTCCTGAGTCTTCCCTTCCAGTGCCCACTGTAAGCGGAGCACCTCCTCGTCCTGGGCCCGGACGGCGCTCAGGAGGAGCCACCCTAGCTCCCCCATCGCCCGCCGCTCTGTCCCAGAGCACTGGTTCGCTCGTAACCGTTGTAACCCCTCAACCAGCTGCACGGGTGTAACCCCCGCAGCCTGTTGGAACTCCGGCCAATCCACCGGGGCAGCCCACCTGGCCATAACCCGCGCCCCCAGCGCTCCGTCAGGGGCCATCCTGGTATATGCTGTAGGGACAGCGATGGCTTCCCCACTTCCCCTACCTTCAGCCAAAGCTGCATCGCTTCTCAGAGTACCCTGCTTGCTGCACCAAATGTTCTAGGCCAAGGTGTTCGAAGCACCACAGGCCTGGCAGGAGTACTCCTGAAAAAACGAGGCTTATGCACAGCTGTGAGTTATTGGCTTTACTGAAGGTTAGTGACCCACCCGCAACAGGGACTCCAAGCGCTGCAGTCACGGAGGCGGGGAACCCAGCACACCGGAGCTCTGCCTTGGATGGAGTCCGATGGAGGGGCAGACAGTCAGTGTTAACAACAAAAACAGCTCATGAATATAGAATTAGGTACTTTCCAAAAGGGGTTTTCTGCTACCTGGCAAAGAGCCATGTGAAGCAGTTGTAACCAGCCGACGGTGAGTTCTAGCTGGATTTCTATGTCCTTCAATAACCTATCAGCATGAGAAAGCGGAAGTTCCCTAGCTAGGCCATAATGAAATATTCCGCAGTCCCTACAACACTTTTATATTATGTACGGTGGAAAGAGTTTGTTGGTATGACGTGTAATCTAGGAACATCATGGCAAACTGACAACTGACCAGGGAAACTGGAAAAGCTACAGGGTGAGTTGACAGCAGAGTATAACAGAGAAGCTGGAGAGATGCTAGAGTAGCTGCCTGGCAAGTTGGGAGCAGCATAGTCTTGGCTGTATGACATGCTGGGAACAAAGCATAGAAACAGATTGCAGAGAAGAGTTGCATGTACAGCAGGAGGCTGAATAAGGAAGTGGAAACAGAAGAATGTCATGAGGAACAGGCTGTGATTGGCTGACCTTGCATTTGGACATTGGTCTATGAAGAACTTCTAGGAGGCAGCAGAGCCAGAACAGAGTGGGCCAGTTGATGGGAACCCTCTGGACCATAGAGCCAGCAGCCAGCTCAAAGTCTTAAAGGAACAAGAGCCTGAAGACGGCTATTGCAGACAAAGGGCCCTGACACTGGGGGTTAATCTAGGAAGTGGTCAATGTGCTCCAACTGGTGCGGGACCCAAGATGAGGGACTGTGTCCTTCTAAGGGACAATTATATACAGCAACTGACTGTGAAGGGCCTTTTAGCACAGCTGTCACTGTGTCTGGAACAGCCACTTTCAGGAGCTATGCAGCAGGGAGACCATGCAGAGGGGCCCCCTGCAAAACTGATCCTGGTCTGGAACCCTGCAGCTTTGCCTTTAATAGAGGACTGGATTTCAGAGACCATTCCAGGCACTAGGAGCCTGAATCCTCTATTGGACTATCCCCAGGGGGAATGTTTTACCCTGAACTGTGACTAGATAAAACCACTGGACATAGGGCATTCACAACCTTTCCCTTTCCTGCCTGCCTTAGTAAAATATCCCTTCACTCTAGCTAGGTGTCTGAGGGACCAACTATGGCTTGTGACTGTTGGACTGTGCATCTGAAGCACCTTCAACATGCCACTGATTTGCAGTACACCAGGCTACAGAGTCCCTTTTGAGGTCTGGTGTACCACAGCACTGAGCAGCTCTAGTACAGTACAAAAGACAATGTTAATTGTTAGTTACTAAGCATTTTGGGTCATTCTTCCACAGGCTCAAAATTATCCCTAAGTTCAACAGATTTATAGGCACGATGATAACCTTCCTGAGGCTTACATGATTTTGATCTCGGGTGTGTGGTTACAATGTATATTTCCTCTTGTGAAACTTAAGCGAGTAAAAGGGCAGGAGTAGAGAGACAACTTTGTTAGAGAGATCAACTTAAGCCAGGAAGTTGTGATCCAAATTTGAATCTGGATCCCAATGTCTTTTTAATGCAGCAAGGTTGGGACCTGATGTTCTAGTTCTGGCCCATATATACAGCTTAAATGTTTCTATTAGGGAAATCTCAGCAATGGGTTTGTCTGTTTAAGTAATATATTCAAAAGAGTTGAAAGGAGAAGTCACAGGACTTGAATCTGTTTGATACACAAATATATCAAATCTAGTTAGACATGAAATCAAATCAGCAAGAGAAACATTGTATTTTCCCATGAAGAAATCGATAATGAGGTTAAATAGTCCAAAAGGAGGGGTAATGCAATGACAAACAATTGACAATAATTTAGAGGGCTCAGGTGGTTTTTATATTGAACTCGATGTTCTTAATACAGCAAATATGAACACATATATAAACAGTTTCAAAGCTTCACCAGCACCAGACAGATAAACAAATAAAAAATAGCACAGTCACTTATGCTTATGTCACGTTTTTTAAAATGCAGAACTTGAGTAGTAGGACACCAGAACTATCCCTGCTGTAAGTACCTACTGTGACAAGGTCGGGCCAGATGGCTATAGGAGAGTAATAGAAGGCAGATATATTAGCCCCAGGCTAAGTAGGTCCCTTTTCCCTGGGTAAGGTAACAGGGAAGGTTCCAGAACAATCAGGAACCTCCTGGAAACAATTAAGACAGGCTGATTAGAACACCTGCAGCCAATCAAGAAGCTGCTAGAATCAATTAAGGCAGGCTAATCAGGGCATCTGGATTTTAAAAAAGGAGCTCACTTCAGTTTGTGGTGTGCATGTGAGGAGCTGAGAGTGAAAACGTGGACTGTTGGAGGACTGAGGAGTACAAGCATTATCAGACACCAGGAGGAAGGTCGTATGGTGAGGATAAAGAAGGTGGTGGGAGGAGGCCGTGGGGAAGTAGCCCAGGGAGTTGTAGCTATTGCACAGCTGTTCCAGGAGGCACTCTAGACAGCAGCATTCCACAGGGCCCTGGGCTGGAACCTGGAGTAGAGGGGGGCCCGGGTTCCCCTCAAATCCTCCCAACTCCTGGTCAGACACAGGAGGAGTCGACCTGGAGTGTGGGTTCAGAAAAACAGCCAAGCTGAGGGCTGCCGTGAAGCTTCAAGGCAAGCAAATCCATCAGAAGCACAAGACCCACCAAGGTAGAACAGGAACTTTGTCACACACACTTTAAGCATCTTTTCCATATTTTGTTATCTTGTTAAAAGAGCCCTCCCAGCTTCACTTCTGCATGTCCCCCATGCTGGCTGTTGCTCCAGCACTCGGGCTTGTTGCATCACCAATACTGCCCTATACGCCACTAAAGTAGTGCATAGGGGATGTGGTGGGAGCCAGAGCCTGCCCTAGGGATCTACCATAAAAAAATTGACTATTTCCAATCATGTCTACATTATTCTACAGGAGAAGGTTATTTTAATTATATTTTGGGTAAATTCTGTATATTTTCATACCTGGAAGATGTGCCTAATATACAGAAGTAGTCATTAGGAAGACCACTATTGCCAACTGGTACCATGTGTATCTCCCAAGTATAAGGAGAAATTATGGTACTTTGAACAACCTTTTGTACTTCTGTAAATGCTGACTTTTTTTGTTTATTTGTTTTACTGGTGACCACTGTATCCTAAAGAGTGGTGTGTATCTAGGAGTGTATTCTTATGTTCCTGTGGCTGAGTCCTGGGAGACAGGAATATCTCTGGGACAGAGATGGGTGAATAACTGATTTTTCATTTCTCTGTCAGTGTTGGAAAAAAAATGGTTTTCGTCAACCTGAAACAGAAGAGACAAAGAGTCCTGTGGTACCTTATTCACCCACAAAAGCTTATGCTCCAATATATCCGTTAGTCTATAAGGTGCCACAGGACTCTTTGCCGCTTTTACAGATCCAGACTAACATGGCTACCCCTCTGATACCTGAAACAAAAAGTTTTCAAAAACATTTTGGCAAACTAAAAAGTTGGAGGAGCGGGAGGGAATTGTTTTGGATGAAATGGTGTGTTTTGATTTGGGGGCTTTATAAGCAGTCATTTTAATAAAAAAATTGAAACATTTAAAAAAATGTTGAGATGAAATACTTTCTTAATATATTTTTTTTTAAACAAAACATTCAGTTCATGTGACACAAGTCACAAAATGCTCATCAACCTGAGGCAGTATTTTGTTGTTGTAGTAGTAGAAAAAAGGTTTCAGTTGAAAAGCTACAGTGGTCTACTCTGGAATACCAGGTCTACCTGTTTTTCATGGGTCAAGAGGACAACAGGTTACAGTTGGGTAAGAAGTGGATATATTCCTCCCACAGCCACACTTCCACACATGCCAATACCAAGAGCAGTGTACTTTCCATGCCAACAACCTGCAGGTCTTATTCAGCTCAGACCCCCATTGGATATCACTTTAATTAAGCCAGAGACAAAAAGGCAGCATGCTCATGCTGTGATGGAATCCTCCGGTTTCAGAGGTCCCTGCTGCTCTCAGCAGCATAAAGATGTGCAAAATGGGCATATTCCTGTCCTGCCCTCAGCACAATCAGCACATACTTAGAATCTGCCATACGGAGCCAGAATGAACTGTTCACATTGTGTTCTGCCAGCTGTCTCACTGACCTGTGCATTGTATGTATCAACAGGGATTTGGGCCTTAACTTTCTGTAGATAGAGGCCATGTCCATCCGGGACATTAATCTTGATATTTCTAGTCAATCATCATTATGGTAAAAACATAATTCTACCTCTGCTTAGTCAGGCTCCTCTGATACTGACTAATCCATATCTGACTGATATCTTATGTCAGACATGAGACCGGGAAAGTAAAATAATCGGACAGCCTTTTTTTGTAGCCTGTACAAAGCCATCCCTCTCCCAGTTACAGATTTGCATCAGCACTGTGTATTGGGTCCCTTGCAATGCACATAGAAATACTCCTACATACCAAAGAAACTTGGCAGTGAGATGATCCCAGTCAGTGGGCAAAATCCTCAGCAGATGTGAATCAACATAGTTCTATTGAATTAAATGAAGATTGGCTCATTTGCATCAACTGAAGATCTGATATGTTTAGCAATTGCCAGAAACATTAGCAGGCAAATAACATTGAAGCTATGTATTTTTGTTTCACAAAAATAATGACTCCCTTGGAAGCTGCAGTAATTTGATTTATTTTTATTAGAACAGCACATTTGTTGCTTGTTTTGCTGAACCATTCTAAGGTGTGTGTATCAGGGGTGAAAGTAACATAAAGGGCTTATTGGTATGGGGGGCCTTGGGTGGAAGAGGCCGGGCTGGGGGTCAGCTTCCCCCAACCAGTCAGTCCATGCTGCCTGGCCTGTACTGCCTGGGGCTCCAGCTGCTGCTGCAGTAGCCAGAGCCCCAGCCCATTTTAAATCACAAGGCCCCGGGGCAAGCTGCCCCTTTAGCCCCCTCCCCCGTGGCAGCCCGGGGGAGGGCAAAAGGGGCAGCGACGTTAAAGCGCTTTAACATTGGCCATGCATGGGCCAGTACTGGTGGCCACTTCTTACCGGTATGCCATACTGGCCGATTTTCACCTCTGGTGTGTGTGAGTGTGTGATAATCCTTTAGCTGCCTATTGGTTGTGACTTCAGTCTTTCCCAAAGAATAGTTCACCTTAGCAGAGGTAAGCATAATGTTTTACCAAGAAAAGGAAGCAGCTTACAAATACAATAAGCTTATATTGGAGGACATTAGCATTCCTTTACTATGAACACATATTTATTTCCTTGTTTATTAAAAAGACTTGCAAAGCACAGAATTTTCCTTTACACCAAAGATTAAATTAGAAAAAAAAAAACCCACCAGGTCTGAAAGTTGGAATGGTTCCACCATAAAACCAGTGAAGCAAACTTAACAATAAATAGCAAAGTTATAAAGTGAATGCAAGGTTAGAAATTTCTTTATGGCTGTTGCTAATCAACTGTTTGGGGTTGTTTTTATAAAATTGCACAGTAGATCAAGTGAGTGAAATTCTGCACATATGCAAGAAGAAGAACTTTGTAGATAACAAAACGTTACAAAAAGCTTGTTCCCCTAGGGTGAAATCTGGCCCTGTAGAGTCATTGGAAATTTTGCCATTGACTTCAGTTGGGTTAGGATTTCACCCCTAATAACTACCTCATCACTTTCCTAAAAGAATTTTATAAATATCACATCCTACATATCTTTCTCCAAGATAAATCAATGTTGCCATGGACACGCTGTACTCTAATGCGGAAGAAAACAGCCAATATTTGTGTTGTTTTGATGTCCATATGCAAATATCTACAAATACCATATGATTCAATTATGCATATTCAACAAGGGCACTAGTAATTGCTGGTTTCGCTCTGCATATGAATTATATAAATGAGAAATTAGCAAGTGAAGCATAAAATCCAAGCTAAACCAAATTCACTCCAGCTGAGGATGTGGGCCAACAGGTATTTTGTTGGACACCTAAAGACAGTTGTCAGGTATTTAATATAGTAGAGCTATTACTAATTATGAAACAGGGAATTACAGATCAGTCTGCTTAACTTCTGTACCCAGAAAGATAATGGAGCAAATAATTAAGCAATTAATTTGCAAACATCTAGAAGATACTAAGGTGATGAGTAACAGTCAGCATGGATTTATCAAAAACAAGTTGTGTCAAACCAACCTGATAGCTTTCTTTGACAGGGTAACAAGCTTTGTGGACTAGGGGTGGGGGGAGGCAGTAGACATGGTATATCTTGACTTTAGTAAAGGTTTTGGTACTGTCTCACATGACCTTCTCATAAATAAAACTAGGGAAATTCAACCTAGATCGAGCTACTATAAGGTGGGTGCAAAACTGGTTGGAAAATCGTTCCCAGAAAGTAGTGTAGCAAAATACCTTGTTTGTCTCAGTAGGCTTTGTCCTTTTCAGCCTTGGAGACTCAGGTTTGGGGCAAGACTAATCCTTATAGGTAGCACAGGGTCCTGTTACTCCTCTCCTCAGTCAGTCCCTTGTGCTTGTTTTCCTTCCCTTCTGGGGAGCGAGTGCAGCCTCCCTACTGGGAAGGTCTGGTGTCTTGCTGCAAACAACCTACTGGCAACTTCCCTGCTCCCCTCACTCTCCCCCTCCTATCACCCAGGGGAGGGTTTAAAAAGGTCTCAAGTAGTTGGAGTCAGCTGAACCTAATTGGTTCCCTAGCAACCCCTTTTCCAGCTGAACCTTATTGCCCCCTGGTTCTCTCTCCTCAGTGGATAGGGAGGGGCCTTTTAATCCCCTGGGATTAATTACTACCTCCCTTTTGTAGCTGTTTGTCCTGGGTTTACCACAGTAGTTATCAGTGGTTCACAGTCATGCTGGAAGGGCATAACAAGTGGGGTCCCACAGGGATCAGTTCTGGGTTCGGTTCTGTTCAATATCTTCATCAATGATTTAGATAATGGCATAGAGACTACACTTAAAGTTTGCAGAAGATACCAAGCTGGGAGGGGTTGCAAGTGCTTTGGAGGATCGGATTAAAATTCAAAATGATCTCGACAAACTGGAGAAATGGTCTGAAGTAAATAGGATGAAATTCAATAAGGACAAATGCAAAGTACTCCATTTAGGAAGGAACAATCAGTTGCACACATACAAAATAGAAAATGACTGCCTAGGAAGGAGTACTGCGGAAAGGGATCTGGGAGTCATAGTGGATCACGAGCTAAATATGCATCAACAGTGTAATGCTGTTGCAAAAAAAGCGAACATCCTTCTGGGATGTATTAGCAGGAGTGTTGTAAGCAAGACACAAGAAGTAATTCTTCCTCTATACTCTACTCTGATTAAACAGTTCTGGGCACCACATTTCAGGAAGGATGTGTACAGGATTGGAGAGAGTCCAGAGAGAACAACAAAAATTATTAAAGATCTAGAAAACATGACCTATGAGGGAAGATTGAAAAAATTGGGTTTGTTTAGTCTGGAAAAGAGGGGACATGATAAGTTTTCAAGTATGTAAAAGGCTGTTACAAGGAGGAGGAAGAAAAATTGTTTTTCTTAACCTCTGAGGATAGGACAAGAAGCAATGGGCTTAAATTGCAGCAAGGGAGGTTTCGGTTGGACATTAGAAAAAACTTCCTAACCCTCTGGGTGGTTAAGCACCGGAATAATTTGCCTAGGGAGGTTGTGGAATCTCCATCATTGGAGATTTTTAAGATCAGGTTAGACAAACACCTGTCAGGAATTGTCTAGATAATTAGTCCTGCCACAAGTGTAGGGGACTGGACTAGATGACCTCCCGCGGTCCTTTCCAGTTTTATGATTCTATGATTACTGATTATTTGTAGTACCATAGTTCTGACAAATGTAGGAAGGTATAGTCAGTGCCATAAAAAGTTGGCAATCTAAAGCCCCAAGCCTGAAACACTTGATGTTTGGGGCCTGATCCAAAGACTAAAAGACTCCCATTCACTTAACCGAGTATTGGATCAGACCCTTCTGTAACTTCATGCATGCAACTAGTCTTATTGAGCTTATGACAATAAATAGTCAATATAAGTGTAAATATGATATAAACAGATCATCAAATAAATCATATGCTATAATCCAACTGTTGTCAAAGATTCAATGAAGATTAACTAAAGTCAAGGAAATACTTTTTTTCTTTTTTTTTTGACGGGGGGGGGGGGGAGGAGGGAAAGCTACCATATCCATTATTTCCACAATACCACATCTTGGTCTCTAGGTGACTGAGCCCTAACATTCAAATAGCATTTTGATTCTTCTAATCTATGGCAACATGCTTCTTTCAAACAATAATACATCATAATTTGGCAGTGAAAAACATTGCTACTTCCTCCCCGTAATCTAACAATAAACTCTGATTTTTAAGAATATTTTTAGTAGGATCACAAGTGAAAATTCTGATTTAAAATCCTCATCTTTACAATTGTGTTGCAGATACATTGATTTTAATTTAAAGTAATACAATGATCAGTTCATGGAGTAGTTATAAATCATCAAATGAAGTAAAATAAGGCTGCCAGCATCAAAGAATTCCTATTTATCAATCATGAAAACTGTCATTTATCAGAAATTGTGAGGAAGATTAGGCTCCAAGCCAACAAAGCACTTAAGCACATACTTGACTTTCATATGGTTTGGGCCCTAAATGATTGTTCCTGATTTGAAGAAATGAAACTATTTTCATGTTTAAAGTGCTTTGCTGCATAGTGACTCCAGTATCTCAAACACTTATTATGCAACTATCACAGGTTCTTCATCTTGTGTCAACATTTTCTGCTCTTTGACGTTTTAGGCAATTGTTAGCCAGTGTGGCCATCTGCTTGGAGTCCTCATGTCAGAACACAAGGGGTGGGATTCACGAGGGGGACTTAAGCACTGCAGCAGTCAGCGTTGCAATGCCTAACTTTTAGGTGCCCTGCCACTTAGTGGAATTTGCAGCCCTGAGTTAGGTGCCCAGGATCCCCATACAATGCATGGGGAGAGTTAGGCATCTAAGAAAGGTATTAAAAAAAAAAACGGATTCCCTAGGCTAGGCACTAGGGAATAATGAGAAGAGAGATGTGGCCAAAACCATGAACTCTCTTCTGGAGTTCATTTTCAAGAAAAGCAGAGGTCATGGTGCAGATGCTGAACCCCCAGATCTTTAGCCGAGTGATTAGGGCACTCCTCCAGCATGTAGGAGACCTGACTTCAAATCCACCTCTGCCTGACATGGGGTAGGGTCGTGAACTTGGGTCTCTCTCACACTCTCCTGTTGGAGTTGTTCCACTGTGTATAAATATATATATATATTTATTGGGTCAGAAAGAGAGAATGAGACTAATTCTATTGCCCAGTGGTTAGGGCACCCACCTGCGAGATGGAAGACACAGGTTCTGGTCTCCCTGCTCCAGTAAATATTTAATTATTTGTACATGGTGGAGCAGTTCCAGCAGGAGAATTTGAGAGAGACCCACCCCAGTGATTAGGGCACTATCCTGGGTGGTGGGAAATTCAAGCTCAAGTCATGAGGTGGAGGTGGATTTGAACCTAGGTCTCCCCCATCATAGGTGAGTGTGCCAATCACTGGGTCTAAGGTGACAAGGGGGGAGGGTGGCATCACCATCTTCCCCTTTGTGAGTTTAGGTGTGCTCAGAGCCTGTCTCCCAGACTGAGCACTGAAGGCAAGAGAGGTGGGGAAACACCTAATTTGTGAATCCTACTGGGGCTTGCACATGAATTAAGCACCAAGCTGCTGGGCAGTGTCAGGACTGAGGTAACTATGCACAGCTGCACTTGTGACCTTGTGGACTTTTACGCTGGAAACTTAGGTACCTAGGGACTTTAAGTGTTTACAGGGTTAAACAGCAGCTGGGGAGGTGCAGTTTGTGAAGTTCAGTGGTGCCTGAAAGTGGACTTGGGCACATAAACCCCTCTTGTGAATCCCACCTACTGAAGCCAGCACAATGGGGGTCCTGGCTGTAGCATTGCTATCACTGAAGGCATTGAAAACAAGATTATATGGTGCTCTCTTACTATAACATCTGAGAGTTTAGGACTTTTTAAAGATGTGGAAAACAGCATGTGCCGTATATAGTAAGTATATTGTTCTCTAGCATGGGGTGTTCTGCTCAGGGAATGTGAAGCGTGAAGAAAAGCAAAGCAGCTTTATAGGCCTTTGTCAAGGTTCCCTTCCCACTCTGAACTCTACAGATGTGGGGACCTGCATGAAAACCTCCTAAGCTTACTTTTACCAGCCTATTGTACAAAGGTACAAACTATTTCCCCAAGGTACAAACTATTTTACCTTTTGCCCTTGGACTTTCGCTGCCACCACCAAAAGTCTAACCGGTATTATTTTACTAGGAAAGAATCTGTTTGGAAATGTCTTTCCCCCCAAAATCCTCTCAAATCTTACACCCCCTTTCCTGGAGAAGGTTTGATAAAAATTCTCACCAATTTGCATAAGTGACCACAGACCCAACCTTGGATCTTAAGAACAATGAAAAAGCATTCAGTTTCTTAAAAGAAGAATTTTAATAGAAGAAAAAGTAAAAAGAATCACCTCTGTAAAATCAGGATGGTAAATACCTTACAGGGTAATTAGATTCAAAACATAGAGAATCCCTCTAGGCAAAACCTTAAGTTACAAAAAGACACAAAAACAGGAATATCTATTCCATTCAGCACAGCTTATTTTCTCAGCCATTTAAAGACATCAGAATCTAACACATGTCTAGCTAGATTACTTACTAAGTTCTAAGACTCCATTCCTGTTCTGTCCCCAGCAAAAGTATCACACAGACAGACAGAGAGACTTTGTTTCTCCCTCCCCCCAGCTTTTGAAAGTATCTTGTCTCCTCATTGGTCATTTTGGTCAGGTGCCAGTGAGGTTATCCTAGCTTCTTAACCCTTTACAGGGGAAAAGGTTTTTCCTCTGGCCAGGAGGGATTTTAAAGGTGTTTACCCTTCCCTTTATATTTATGACATGCCCTCCAAATCACAGATAGGGTGAAACACTGGCTGGGATTTCTTCCTGGAGCTCTAGGAAAAAACAGAGTTAATAAGACACATGCACCTCTAAATATACTACCAAGTATATAAAGACCAACAATATTTTCCACATCTCAAGGATGATTTTAACCAGTTGATTCTGGGAAACTTTCACTGGAGAGTGCATCAGCCACTTTGTTAGAAGCTCCTGAGATGTGTTAGATGTCGAAATCAAAATCTTGGAGAGCTAAACTCCACCGAATATTTTTTTGTTATTTCCCGTGGCGGTATGAAGCCACTGTAGCGCAGCATGGTCGGTTTGCAGGTGGAAACGCCATCCCTAAACATATGGGTGTACCTTTTCCAGAGCATAGACAATGGCGTAACATTCTTTTTCACTCACTGACCAGTTGCTTTCCCTCTCAGACAGCTTCTTGCTGAGAAACACTACAGGGTGGAATTCTTGAGCTGGTCCTTCCTGCATTAAAACTGCTCCCACACCACGCTCGGACACATCTGTGGTTACTAGGGACAGTTTGTCAAAGTCTGGGGCCCTTAGTACAGGGTCAGATATGAATGTCGCTTTAAGCTGGTTAAAGGCCTTCTGACACTCTTCAGTCCACTGAATGGCATTTGGCTGTTTCTTTTTGGTTAGGTCTGTCAGTGGGGCAGTGATTTGGCTGTATTGTGGTACAAATCATCTGTAATAACCGGCCAAGCCTAAGAAGGATTGAACCTGATTCTTTGACTTTGGGACAGGCCACTTTTGGATAGCATCCACTTTGGCCTGTAGGGGGTTGATAGTTCCTTGACCCACCTGGTGTCCAAGGTAAATCACTCTGTTTAGGCCTATTTGACACTTCTTAGTCTTAACCGTTAGTCCTGCCTCCCTTATGCGCTCAAAGACTTTTTGTAGATGTTCCAGGTGTTCTGCCCAGGAATCCGAAAAATGGCCACATCATCAAGGTAGGCGACTGCATATTCTCCTAATCCCACTAGGAGACCATCTACAAGTCTTTAGAAGGTGGCGGGTGCATTCCGCTGCCCGAAAGGGAGTACATTAAATTCATACAGCCTGACATGGGTGATGAAGGCTGACCTTTCCTTGGCGGATTCATCTAGCAGTACCTGCCAGTACCTCTTGATTAAGTCCAAGGTAGCGATGAACTGGGTCTGTCCCAGTTTCTCTAATACTTCACCTGTGCATGGCATTGGATAGTTGTCGGGGCGAGTTACAGCATTTAGCTTATGGTAGTTCACGCAAAAACATATCTCCCCATCTGGTTTAGGAACTAGAACTACTGGAGATGCCCATGCAGTGCCAGAGGGGTGGATTACACCCGTCTGTAACATATCCTAGATCTCCCGTTCTATAGCAGTTTTAGCTTGAGGAGACACCCGGTAAGGTTGGACTTTAATTGGGTGAGCATTACCTGTGTCAATGGAGTGGTATGCCCATTCAGTCAGTCCTGGGGTGGCTGAGAATGTTGGTGCATAGCTAGTGCACAGCTCCTGGATCTGCTGTCACTGCATATGCCCAAGGGTCATGGAGAGGTTCACCTCTTCCATGCCATCAGCACTTTTCCCTTCATAGTAGACACCTTCAGGCCACTCAGTGTCATCTCCTCCCTGGGCTGTAAACTGACAAATCTTTAATTCTCTGGAATAAAAGGGATTTAGAGAATTAATATGGTATACCTTAGGCTTTCAGTTTGAGGTGGGGAATGCTATGAGATAATTAACAGCTCCCAGGCGCTCCTGGACCGTGAATGGCCCTTCCCACGATGCTTCCATTTTATGGGCCTGGAGCACCTTTAAGACCATGACCTGGTCCCCTACTTTGAAGGAATGCTCTCTGGCATATTTATCATACTAGGCTTTTTGCTCTTTTTGAGCATCCTGTAGGTTTTCTTTAGCAAGGGCTAGAGAGGTTCGGAGGGTGTTTTGTAGGTTGGTTACAAAGTCCAGAATGTTAGTTCCTGGAGAAGGTGTAAATCTCTCCGATTGCTGCTTCACCAACTGTAACAGCCCCTTAACCTCGCGGCCATATACAAGTTTAAATGGTGAAAACCATAAACTAGGATGTGGTACAGCTCTGTAGGCAAAGAGCAACTGCTGCAACATTAGGCCCCAATCATTGGAGTGCTCATTTATGAATTTATATATCATGGCCCCCAAACTTCCATCAAACTTCTCCACCATGCCATTTGTTTGATGGTGGTAAAGAGTGGCAACCAAGTGATTTACCCCATTTACCCCAAGCTCAAGAGCTTGACCCAGTACTTAGTTGGAACTACCAACTGTCTCTGAGGATGCCAGTTTTCCTAGTGTCCACCAGAAAGAGTTTCCTTGTATAAAAGTCCTCTTTCTACAACAAATCTGGATCGATTAGAAGAGCTGAGAGGTGGTGTGTTGCTCTTTGTCACCGTCCAAGCTCTCTGGAGGCTTTCATCTGCTTCCTGTTCCGTCTGGAACTGTTCCCTTTATGCTGGAGACATCAGTTCCTCATTGGATTGTGGACCTATGCTTGGTCCCTCTGGAAGTGATGTAGGGGATGGGGGTGTTTCCATTGACTGTGAACTGCTCTCCGCTGGTGCACTATGTTGGGGTTTAGGCTCCGGCTGAGCCTCTTGTGTAGGGTTATCGGCTGCTGTCGGTTCAGTTTCAGTGGGGCCCTCTGCTGTTGGCGTTGCAAGTACTGGATTCAGTGCTGGCAATGGGTCTGGTGCTAGTTGTTCCACTGGTTCCGGTTCTGGGACTGGCTCTGTCTGGGTCTCTGGGACTGGATCCACTACTGCTGTTGCAGACATTGGCCTGGGGTCCGGGTCCATCATCTCTGACCGGGTCCTGGTAGAATTTTTCAGAACAGAGCTAGGCGTGATGGTTGGTTTAGCCTGGCTGTGGGTGACCAATCCCACCCTCTTGGATGACTTCACACGATTGGCCAAGTCTTCCCCCAACAGCATGGGAATGGGATAATCATCATAGACTGCAAAAGTCCACATTTCTGACCAGCCCTTGTACTGGACAGGCAATTTGGCTGTAGGCAAATTGAAAGAGTTGGACTTGAAGGGTTGAATCGTCACTTGGATCTCTGGGTTGATTAAATTGGGGTCCACTAAGGAAGCATGGATAGCTGACACTTGTGCTCCAGTGTCCCTCCACGCAGTGACCTTCTTCCTGCCCACACTCACAGTTTCCCTCCACTCCAAGGGTATCTGGGAGGTATCTGGGCCTGAGGACCTCTGGTGTGATTCCGGTGCAATGAACTGCAATCTGTTGGGGTTCTTGGGGCAGTTGGACTTTACATGCCCTGGCTCGTTACATTTAAAACATCGTCCTGCTGATGGGTCCTTTTTGATAAATAGGGATTTATAAGGATTGTCATGGCTTGGCCCAAAAACCAGCTCAGTTAACTCATTTGAGCTGTCCTATTAAAGATCGATCAGAGGCATTAAATTATTACCGAAGTGATTCTAACTCTGTGCACAGATATGACACAAAGCAGGTATAAACACACTGACTCTCTAATTGACTGTAAGACTTCAGAGATGCAGACAGATCAAAATAGATCTCTCAATCCTGAATTATTAGTTTAAATATCCTAAATACAGATATTAACTAGAATTCTGGTTATAGAGACACAACAGAAAGGTAGGTAACAAACGTCCATGATCAAAGAACCAAGATAATATTCCTTTCATAAAGAGCAAACTAATTTAGCTTTTCTTCTCTTTTTTCCTTTCAAACTATCTTTTTGCTCCCACTTGTGAGCCTTTATAGCCCATTTTTATGATCTCTAAATCCAATTTATCACTGTCCATATCCTATTTCAAAACATGTCACCCAGGATTAGGAATGGACAAACTCACTCATAATTTAAAATGAAGAAACCCAAACTGTAGCCCTTTTTGAATCTATTTATTTAGGTCAATTTGGATAAGTTACACCCATTCCAAAAACAATCAATCATGCAAACTCCATATTTGGGTAGCAAGTCAACAGCACTGGTCAGAGTGTTCCTGTACTCAACAATGTCACCAAGGCTTTTGAAGCTGGCCCTTGCCAGTTTTTCTGTATCACCTAGGGAAATGGATGGAGCCTGGTTATGCACAAAAGTCAAGCATGCTTTCAGTGCATCAGCTAATGGTCCATTAGACTTACATCCTATGCAGAAAGACAAAGGTATTTAAGCACCTGAGGATGTAGGTAACACATAGTAGGATTTTCAAAAGAGTTAGGTGCCTAACCCATTTAGGTGCTTTTGAAAATCTCACTAGGGCCCAGATCCTCAAAAGTATTTAGGCACTTAATTCCTATTGAAATCAATGAGAGTTAAGCATCTAAATGCCTCTGAGAATCAGGGCCCGGTGACTGCATATTCAGGCATCGAAATACCTTAGAAAATCAGGCTCTTAACTATAAGCACAACTAGATAATATATTCTGAGCCAAATTTTCTAATGACATAAGTTAATACAGCCCTCTTGGCTTCAACTAAGCTGTGCCAATTTATACCACCATGTCATTTGGCCCACTGTACATAAATAATATAATTGTGTGTTTATCTCTGTAAATGCATATAATGTCAGGTGCTAAAGTGCTCTGCTTAGAATTCGATGCACTGGCAGGCTTAAATTTTGAAACTTTAACACATGAAGGAACAGCAGACATTTTGTGTTACCATTTATAAGATCAGTTGTAGAGCTGAGAGAACCTTTGAACAATCACCTTCTGAAAGAAAAGAAAATTCACCAGATTCACTGGGCTTGTAAGTCTGAAAAGGCTTCACTTGCTGATAAAATGAAGTGGCATATTATTCTTAAGTATGTTAATGATGATGATCTTACATTTATATAGCACCTTTCATCCAGGAGCATCAAAAAGCACTTTATTAGTTGATTTATCTTCTATATGTAGGAATCAATTACCCCAATGAATTTTAATCACCATTAGGGTAAAACATGGTGACATTGCAACATTACATAAGGATTTGAGAGAGAAATTTGCGTATTTTAATTATATTGAAAATTCCTATTCACCATATGTGGTCTCATTCTTAGCTTCAACATTGTATCACAGTCCACAGCTAATAGACTGACTTAAATTGACATTAAATAGCTTCCCTCTTCTCCCAGAACACAGCCACCTGTATTTTTGGTGACAAAGGCTGAAGATAAAGCACGTGACCCCAATGTTTCAGTCTTGTCTTTGGCTCCTAAGTAAATATTTGGTCAAATGAAAAGGAAAAGTTTGGTCTTCAGCATTAAAGTGGGTCTCAGGATTGGCTCAAGTTACCTGAAAGACTGCTTCAACTTTTACAATCACAGTGTCAAGCTACATGCTGCTGGGACAGTGGAACCCAACTGTGAAACTCTTATGTGCAGAAGATAGAGCTGTCTTAGCAACTGGCCCATGGTTTGGGATTCTCTCTCAGAAGGTAACCAGGGCCTGGTTTTCAGAAGTGCAGCAGCTCCCATTGCTCAACATTTCTGAATATCAGGCCCCAAATGTCAGCATTTTGATTGTAACCTACAATACCCCCGTTTTTCAGGCTAGCCCTCTCACAAACACACTGTTACCAATGAATACATAAAGTCCAGCCTGTGCAGATTTGAAGGAACAGAGAGAGTAAAAGTATATTTTTATGCGTATACAGGTGAAATCCTAGCCCCATGAAGTCAATGGCAAAATTCCCATTGATTTCAGTAAGTCCAGGATTTTATTTTGACAGGGAATTGGCTACCACAATGAACTGAGACCACTTGAGCATCTAAAATACACACATTTGCTTACAGATTTCATTTTCCTCCCTGGAGGTAGAGATCACACTATATATTTAGGATTGTTTTATGTTGATGAACCAAAACTGAATACTTAATAATATACAAAGGGATAGGAGATGGAAACCGTTTGTTGCTGATTAGTTGTTTTTTTTTAAAAGGATAGATACAAGGGGCTAATCCTCCATTCCACCAGTTTTATGTTAGTATAGCCCCACTGAAATCAATGAAGTTACATCAGCATAGAACTGAAGTGAAGAATCAGATCAGCTAGGTCAAAGCAGTCATTAATTCTTTATGAAGTAATATAACTTCCTTCACCAGTACAGAGATCTAGACTGTATGTGATGCTGATTATGCATTTCATTTGATTATTTGAAAAAAATGCTTTCTCTTTTATCTCTTATATCTGGCAGATTCTCCTGTTTTCATTATACAAATTGTCTTGAATTAAAGCCATACACTGAAGAAAGGAAAAAGCTGAATCAATAATATTGATATTTTATACTGCAATTGTAGCCAAGTGTTTTAATAGAATTAAAAATAGGCTTGGTAAGGTTACTGCAGAAGGGACAGCTTGGATGATTTTTTTTCCAACAGAACAGTCTGTAAAGGGCACTGCAAAGAGGACAGTAAAACATATTCACAGAAAGCAGGTTAGAAAAGTTCCAGCTAAGTAGTTATTTAACTATGTAGAATAAGCATTGACTGTCTACTTTTTGGTAATGAGTAATACATTTCTGCAGCCAGAAGGGATTGTTAAATCATCTAGTCTGACCTCCACATATAATGGGCCCTAGAATTTCCCCCAATTACCCTTGTGTTATGACTTGTGTTTAATTAAATTGCATCTTACAGAAAGACATCCAGACAAGCCCTATATCTAAACTTTTGTCAATGTCATAGAGCTAAATTTTTACTTTAGGCACAGCCTTGAGCAAGATACAAGCTTAACTGTTCCAGAAGCAGCGCTAGAAGGTGCTGTGACTCAGAAAGCCACCACAGCTTCTTCCTTGCTCCAGGAAATAGGAGTTTGCTGCTGGCCTATGCAACAGCCCCTGTGCTGGCCAGCAAACAGGAGAGATGGAGTCAAGGCTTCACCCATTCCCCACCCTTCTCTCCCCACTCCCTGCTCCAAGAGCATACGGAGGCAGGTCTGGATAGGCAGTATAGTGGTATAAGAGGGGGGGAGGGTTCTTACTTCCCCTTATCTCCTGGACTGGCATGTAGTCCCAGTCACAGTCTAGCCCATAATTTAAAAATCTCTGGCACTGGCATCCCAAGGCATTGCATGTATTCTGATCTACAAACCAGAATATACAAAGCAGCTTTTAAAGCAAGTATCCAGCTGTGGAATTGGTCTATACTATTTTACTTCCTAAAAATTAATTGTATCACATCTTATTCAAGAATGCTTGGAACTAAAAGAAAGCATCTTACATTTCATATTTGATTATAGAATAGTTTTACACCATGTTGCTGTGGAGTAGGATTAAATAGTCATGTTTTAGAAGACTAATTACACCTTATAGGATATATTTTTGACACAGATCTCATAGCTTGCTCCATCTTGAGTAATTATAAGGTCTTGTTCCATCCAGCTAAAAAGACAGTTGTGATGCAGGAGCATCACAGAATACATTGGAAGACCTCTGAGGGCCGAGGGATGTATAGGGTCCAACTGAGAATAGGGAGGAATAGGGAGCACAGTCCAGCTTAGTCAGCACAGAGCATCAGAACGTGGGCAAGAGTGGGATCCTCCTGGCAGCTCCCTAGCCCTGTTCTGTTTTGATGTCTCTGAGCAGCACTTGTTTTAAAATACAGGGAAGAACCAATATTAAAATGCAAATAGCTCACCTACAATAATTTCTACTTTGGACTCCACTTACGTTTCTATTGTAGTCAAAGGCAAAGTCTCATTGACTTTAGTGGTACCAGATTGATATTTATAAATAAATGTGAATCATGTTTGTCATAGGTTATGTGTAATATGTATGATAAAAAAAAATTATAAATGTCCAAAGCTTTCTTTCGGAAGAGAAAACAAAGCAGTGGTGCTCACTGCTCCTCAGGTATCTATAGGGACATGTAGCACAGAAAGTACTGTAGGAAAATGTTCCCCAGATAAGCAAAGGAATACTCTGCCTAACACAATAGGACCCTAGGCATTACCATTGTAAAAATGATTAATAATAAGAAATAGATCTTCCATTTTTGAATGGTAAATATGTCTCTCCTATTCATTCTTTACCCAGTCATTCCATAGTTCTAGAGGTGATTACTAATGTCTGCTATGCCAGCAGTAGAATGCCAGCAGTAGAAGTGGGGCATTATCCTGAAGAGACCTTGAAATTATGCTCAGTCCAAATTGTGCTGAAACACTGCATTTCCATGGTAGTGGTGGGCCAGACAGCAGGGAGCCTGTTCACACTCTACAGTCCACTGTTTTCTATGGAAAAAAACCCTAGTAACTCTTAATAAGGCACAGTGAGGTAGACGGTGGGAGGCAAGGAATTGGGCATGCTGCGACCACAGCCATTGGTTCATGTATGGTGTGACTCCACAAACCCAACTGCACACTGTCAGAGGGGTTCCGCATGGCCACAGGGGTTGTTTCATGGGGATCTTATTGCAGGGCCTTGGAATGTAAGCCTTCCTCTCTGTGTGTAGAGATTGAGTCCTTTTAGACTACAAATTACTAATAATAATGGTACTGAAATTTTTCTGATGGCATTTCAGTGGTCTAGGTGGAAAAAAGTTGTGGTGTTGCTCCTACTCTGTATGGGCATCTACCCACATCAAAACTAGCACCATAGGCAATAGTCTCAGCACAGAGGCAAAGAAATTAATGGCTAAACTGCCCTTGTACTCCTAGAGGTGGTCTCTCTTCATCAGGACTGAGACGCATTTGGAAAGGGAAGGTAGAAAAGCTTGCTTTTCTACCACCAGTAGAAAAACACCAGCACTCTTTCTTGTGCCACCAGTCGGACACTAATCAAAAGAAATAAAATAAAAAGTTTTAAAGAGTAGAATGAAACATTTCTGTAGACAAAATAAAATGATGGCAAGTGATAGAGAGAATGTTCATACACCATTTCAGCTCTTGAATGTTGTTATGTTAGAGGGAGAGCTACTGACTGTCTATCACCATAGTGGCTGAGAGATTTCTTGAATTACTGTTACTTCAGTTACAGTATTGTGGACTACAGCTGGTATCTGTTCTCTTTCACAGTAAGCATCTCATTCTACTAATTTATAAATTAAGACAGTGTGACTTGACTGGGACATAGGACCACTTGTGTTCTAATATTGGCTATGCTGTGAACTTCATTTGGGCAAGTTACTTAATATTGCTATGTCTACTTATCCCCGTCTGATGCTATGATTTTCTTAATATGATGTTACTTATTACTTTGATATAATAATTAATATTACTGAAGGTAATATTGCTCAAATTTTATTAATGAAATGAACTAACAAGATGTGTATGCAACGTAAGTATCTCCTGATCTTTCATTTTTCCACCCCATAGGTCTCCACCTCTGGTTAATTGTTGTTATCCCTTGCTATGTCATGTCCGAATGAAGCCCTAGTATTGCAACTTGCATGTGCATGGGTGGACTTTTGTGTCCCTACAGAACCCAGTGAAGTCATTGGGGGTGGTCTGTATGAGTACTAAATTCTATCTGCATACATGCATTTACAGGATTAGAACCTTTGCAAGATTTGCTGGGGAAGGACCCTTCTTTCTCACTTGTCTGTAAAGGACCCTGATTACTTGGGCCCTATATAAATAAATAATTGTAATACTTACCTATATCACAAGGGTGTCTCAAGGGCTAATTATAACATTTGTATAGCACATTTAAGGTATGAAATACTACCTATTCTACCAACTGAATGGTTTCTTCTTTCTTGCCCTTCAAATTAAATAAAGTTTAGATTGTTTCATGGACTTTTCTCTTATATTATATCCCTGCTAAAACTGAAACAGGACAGAGTACACTAACTACTCTGAAGCATTAATAACTCAGCCTGGATTTTTTCAAATAGGCTTTGTCCATGAATCCTTTCATATGATTTTCATTGTCCCTTCATTTTTCAGAGGTTTGAAAGTTGACATTTATATCTATGATCATTAAACATGTTTGTGGTTTTGTTTTATTTTGTCGATTCTCTCAAAGTCCACCAAACTTTTTTTCAGTTAAGATCTCTTCAGTTTAAACCCATGTTTTGGTTAATCTGCAGTCTTTGATTGATTGGTCCCTGTTCCTCCGGGGCATTTCTTCTGTTAATTAACCCCATGAACAGTGACTCCCCTGCTCTTTTTGCCCATGTCTAAGTGCAGATTTAGCAGTGTGTGTGCATGGCCTTCATATAGCTGCTAAACACCTCCTCACAACAAATTTTTTTCAGCAGGATTGTTGTTCAACTATTGAACAAATTCTTTTGTTTATTCTGATGTATTCTATCCCACCTTGTTTCAGATAACTAGTAAACTCATCCTTTGCATTTCCCTCAAGACATGCATTTGTGTTTCTCATTTGTCATGTATTATTTGGTTCTGCATGAGAAACTAACTTGCTGGGCCTCACTTTTACTGAAAAAAATGGGTTGGTTCTGAACCACTCAGAGTGCAAGGAGTTCCCCAAATTATTAAAAAAAATTATGTTCCAGACCAGTACTTAGCTACTTAGCACAGAAACCAGATTATCAGACAATGCAACAGGAGAGAAGAACCTTGTAAAGTTTACTCAGGATAGAGGGGAGAAGTGGAACCAACAATACCCTTCAACAAAACCACTATTTGCGCCTTTTCCCAAGGAAAGTCAAGGATAATGGGGGTGGTTACAAATTTTCTGTCAAAACTTTTTCAATGGAAAATTGGGTTTTTGACTAAATAATATTTTTTGCAAGAAGTATCTGCTTTCCATGGAAAATGTCAAGTTTTCATCAAAAACTGGATACCAAACACAGAAAGTTTTGGGGTTGTCACTGAAAAGTTGAAATTTTCTGCAGAAAATTTCAGTGAAAATTATCTTTTTCATGGACCTTTTCAGTGGATAAAGATCTCCAGCTCTAGTCAGGGAGAGGGAACATTTAAAATTTTTAAGTATTTTGTTTCATCTTAGAGCATTGACAGAAGTTTGGTTTAATTCTCATTTTATCCAAACTTATTCACCAGGCCCTGTTAAGAACTTGTGCTGGGGCTTGTGATTGTGAATAATCATTTAGTTTGTTTCCCAGAAAAAAATTACAAAATGCTATAAGCCTTTATTAAGGCCAGAAATGTCACCAACATCATTTTTCTGCTATGAATAAAGGTGACGAATATGTAACCAGATGCAGTAAAAATAGCCACTTTTTTGAGGGGTGGAGTGTCTATTTCTGAACTGGTGAGCTCATACCACACTGTCACTTTTTGTAGTACTATTGTGAAGAATGACCTAGTTCTGTCATCTTTCTGGTATCATCGTTTTGTAACAAGGACTAAAAACCATGAGTTATTGTATTAACTTACATTACATTTTTTCCCCAGTGTGTACTTTTTGTGATTGATAGAAAAAAACCCAAATGTCTGTGAACTTTGAAGGAACTGGTCATTTTTTGTTGTTAAAAATTCCTACCCTGTTGTGTAACCTTATCAGCATTTATGCTGCAAAAAATCACTGTACAAAGCTACACTTGCAAAAATTGTATCTCCTTTAATCATTGGTGCTTCCAGCATTCCATAGCTACAGCATCTGCTGCTAATGAAGGTATCAATGGAAATTTTCCAACAACAGAACTCATACAGAAAGGCAACATATGTCCAGGCTCTATTCCTTTCCTTGAGAATGTGGGTTTGCAGTGTGGTTGGGGCTGGCTTGCCATAAGTGGTGCAGAGTAGCCTTACAGCAGCCGGAGAAGGCCACTGAAAAATGCTTGTGCAGAGAAACTCCACTGGCATAAGTCTGGTGGAAGCTGCTTTGGTGCTAACTACACCAGCCACCCCCAATGTATAGGGAATGAGGGGACTTGGGGGAACAAAGAGGACCTTGGGAATTATAAACCAGTTAGTTTAACTTCTATACCTGCAAACACACTGGAAGAAATTATTAAATAATTGATTTGTAAGCACCTAGAGTATAATAGGATTATAAGGAATAGCCAGCATGGTTTTGTCAAGAACAAATCATGCCATGCCAATCTTATTTCCTTCTTTGACAGGGTTACTGGCCTAGTGGATAGTGGGAAGCATTAGATGTGATATATCTTGATTTTAGTAAGGCTTTTGACACAGTCCCATATGACATTCTTATAAACAAACTAGGGAAATGTAGTCTAGATGAATTTACTATAAGGAGGGTGCACAACTGGTGGAAAGATCAGATCAGTCATATTAAAACACACATTATTTGCTTGCACTCCTCTTACCAAACTACCCAAGTTACTCTGTATCAGTGACCTGTCCTCTTCATTATTTATTTACCACTCCTACAATTTTTGTGACATCAGCAGACTTTATCAGTGACGAATAAAGATCAATCCTTAAGTGCATAGATTGCCCTACAGTGGTTGGCCCTCAGAAAATAAGACCCCTGGAACCTAAGATAGCCAGTTGAATGCCTATAAAAGAGACCTATGTTTCTGGAGCCAAAGGTCATGGTGACTGAGCTGGTGACTCATCTGTGTTCTGCAAAATTAAGTAGGAACATTTGGATGAAATGATAAGAAGAATCCAGTGAAAGGGGAAGAGGAAAGTCTGTCAGAACAGTCAGGAGAAATTGGGTGAAGAGGGTGGGTGGAATCAGGATAGAACAATCAGCAAAATTTTTCCTGTTGGTGAGGATAATCTCCTGAGTAGGATGGTGGCAGATCCAGACTTTGTGATATTTAAAGTAGACTATACAAATTGTCAAAGAAAATAAAGTAGTAAATAATCCCACAGTAGCCATAGTGAATAGACAAAATCCCTCTAATTTCCATTATATATATTGGGATTGGATAAATGGATTAGCTGTGTGTTTCAGCAAACCTCATGCATAATTAAATAGTTAACAGGGTTTCTATTTATATGATCATCCCTAGCCTTCAGAGAAAGCAGCCCTCTAAGGTAGACTGGGAGAAGTTCACAACTGTCCTAGAATTGTTTCACACTGTCTGTATGCAGAATCAGGAAGACATCATTCAATTTGTGTACATTCAGCACATGTTTGGACGCTTATCTTCATGAGGGCTAGAAACTTACTAAAAAAAAAAGTTATCTGCAGAAAGTGATGGAGCCAATTAAGGAATGCTGGAATGATAAACTGTCCTGTTCTCTGAGTCCTGATTTTTCTAGAGTAATCTAAACTACTCTATTAAGTGCTGTTTTAGGAATACTCAAATGATTTGGTTGGAAATTAATAGGTTTTAATGCCATTTAGAAAATTGACCAAAATTTATCATGCTGCAGTGGACAGACTGAGGCTTATGGTAAACAATTTACCATTTGTATGCAAATACTTTGCCATTTCATTTTCTACCCTAATATAATTTAATTATATACACTATATTTATTTTATATACACTACAGAGTAATAATGTATGTTCTAATCTGCTCTGAAATAGTTGTTAATGATTTTGGCTCTGAGAATCTAGTATTCTGGAATTAAACGGTTTCCTGAGTTACTGTTACTGTTAGGAATATTGATTTATGTTTTCCTGCAGAGTCTAGTGGTTGCTAAGAAACCCGCTTGCATTATTTCTGTGACTGTAGTGTTGACTCAATCTACAAAAAGAAAACAAAAGACAAAAGTTTGATTATCATGTTGTCACCTGGAAAGAAGGTAACTGACAAATCTCAATAGAAAAATATCCCTAATCTGTATTAATCTATTTAATTTTTTTTAACTCAACATACATTCTTGTTATAAGTACTTTTCAGGAGGTTATATGGATAATTAATATTTTCTTGCATTTGAGATGTGACTAAAGCTATACTCTCATCTTTCATAAATTAAGGAGTGTCAGTCTGGTTCAGTGTTTGGGTGGGATGCCTAGGGGATGCTAGTAGTGGTATAGGAGATCTAATACTTGACACTTTTCGATTTGAGTCTCTGTTAAGTATGACAGAGCACTGTATTGCTAAAGGTATCATATTTTGGAGGAGAGATAAAACCAAGGTCCTTAACACTTGATCCCTTGACACTCTTTGTAAGATTAACTCTGGGGTCCTGGACAAATTTCAATCTTGATTAATTACGGTCTACCTAAAATCCTTCTAATGGTCTTCTTCACTTTGTGTTCTAAACTGTTGTATAGAATGGCTCTCTACTGTGAGGGCCTGATCCAAAGCCCATTGAAGTTACGGGAGCCTTTCCTCTGACTAAGATGAACTTTGGATCAGACTCTTGAACAGCTATTGCGATTCATCCTAGAGGTTATTCATCCTTCAGGTTATGCATTTATATGGTGAGCAAAGCGATTAATGAGTATAGATATGCTGTGCAATCAATTAGTAAAAGTTTGAAAAAGGCTTGGATGTATCCATTTGGATAAAAGATGCTAACTCAATAAAAGATCATTTTTATTATCATTAAACAGTTTGCAATTCTAAAATTAGGCTTAAAGTGGTGTTTGTAACCTAACTGCTGATCTGATGGCAATCCAATAGTACAGTTCACCTTCTGGTGGCTCACCTAACTGCATGCAGCCTTTTACTTAAAACAGAACTCTTCAGATCCAAATGCAGCTGCTCTTCTAACTATTTGAAAAGTAAACCTCTCTGATAGCATGGCTTGCGTTAAACTCAAGTTATCTGGTCCCTTTAGTAGTCATAGTGGACAAGCACTCAACATGAGCTTCAAGTGTGATGCTGTGGCAAAAAAGGGTGAATGTGATCCTTGGATGTACAAACAAAGGATTTCCAAATAGGAGTAGGAAGGTGATTTTACCTCTACATATGGTATTGGTGAGACCAATACTAGAATACTCTCACCGATGCTGGTGTTTGAAAAGGATGTTGGAAAAACTGGAGAGAGTGCAGAAAAGAAACACAAAAATGATTCAAGGCCTTTCTAGAAGATATGCTTTCAACACATTATTGGCTCAATGCAGTGGCAACTAGGTGAAATTGCATGGCCCGTGTTATACAGAAGATCAGACTGGATGATCTAATGGTTCCTTCTGGCCTTAAAAATCTATGATATCCTTCAGCAACAATGACTGTACTTACTTACCCCTAGACAAGTTGACATATACAATATGCAATATGAGCTCCCTCATATGTAACTTATATTCAACAGATATCTCCATCTTCTGCTCCCCAGCTAATCTTGTTCATTTAATGTCAGAAAATATATAAAATGTGGGATTTTCTAATTTTTCAGTAGTGTTTATGTGATGCTGACAGACCCCAGTCAGTGGCAGCCAGTATTAAAAGACCGGCCTCTGGAGCTTAATGCATGAGCCTCTACTGCATGAGCTAAAAGACATACGTCTCTTAGACAAGGCTATAGCAGACTCATCAATCTCTAGCTAATCTCACTGCCACTAGAGGGGGACAGAGTGCAAAACCAAGCAAGCGTAGGTTACAATACACTTATAACTGAACTTCTCTGTACAGAAGTGGTTCTCAAACTTTTGTACTGGTGACCCCTTTCATATAGCAAGCTTCTGTGTGTGATCCCCTCCTTATAAATTAAAAACACTTTTTTATATATTTAACACCATTATAAATGCTGGATGCAAAGCAGAGCTTGGTGTGGAGGCTGACAGCTCACGACCCTCCCCCATGTAATAACCTCACGACTCCCTGAGGGGTCCTGAGCCCCAATTTGAGAACCCCTGCTGTATAGCACCATTTGGAATAGGCTCAGAAGAAGGGAACGTGTGGGTGTTTTCATTTCAGATGCTATAGCAAGGATTAGATATCCTGGTGGTAAAATAGAATCTACCTTCAGATACTGCACATCACTTCATCTATCTAGGTTGAGTACTTATCTGGCTCACATTACCATAGTGCCTGAGCATCTCACATTCTTTAATGTGTTTTATCCTCTCAACTCTCCTGTGAGGTGGGGAAGTACTTTTATCCCCATTTTACAGGTGGGGAAGTGAGGCACAGGAAGGCTAAGTGGCTTGCCCAATGTCGCAAAAAGAGGGCCTTGAACCCAGCTTTCCCAGATTCTAGGCCACTGAAACATCCTTCCTTTTGATGCTATTGTAAATTAACTTCAGTCTTTTGAGCATTTGCTCTCTTTAGGGCGGGGATTTGTGTGTGTTGATGCAGGAAATCCCACACCTCTTTCAGAGACCATTTCAGTAATATTTTCTGTTGTGTGTTTAACTTTGGTCAATGGAAAACTTAAAATTAACATGTTCCATTTTGAATTGGCTATTCAAATAAATGTAGTGATTTAAATAATGGTTTTGTTTTGAGATTAGTTCTTTAAAGAGCACTTTCTGAACTCTGTTCTATCAGAGAGATGCTTACTCTTTCTTTTAGCTGAGTATTAATTTATAGATGACTATAATGGGAAACAAATGTGATAATGTACAAACAAACACAGGTATTTCTGAGAAGGGTCTCGTGAATTAAGGATTTCTACACTACATAGATACATGTTATTTTCAAATGTGTCCTGATGTTCATGAAAACAGTAAAGAAAAGCAGAACTCTTCCAATTACACAGTCTAGCATTGAGGACAGCGTGGCTCTGTGCTGTTCCAGGCTATCTCTGAGGGGTTTAGGGGTTTAAGTCAGTAGCGTATACTCATTGCTCTGCTCTTTAGAATGGTGTATCCTGCTCCCCCTTGCTAGAGGGGAGTATCACTCTATAGGAGTATTCTCACTTCCTCCCCAACCTCTCTGGGATAATTTGCAGTCCCTGTACCCCCTTCAAGCACAGTGACTGTCCTCGGAGATGAAGGGTGGTCCAGTGGGCAAACCACTAGTCTGAGACTTGGGAAACTAAAGTTCAGTTCCTAGCACTGCCTCAGACTTCCTGTGTGATCTTAAGCAAATCATTTAGTCTCCCTCTCCGCCTCAGATACCTAATGTAAAATGGGGAGAATAGTAAGTACATCCCCACCACAAGGGTTGTGAGGATAAATATATTAGACTGTGATGCACTCAGATATCCTAGTAATGGGGGCCATGAAAGCCTAAGATAGCTCTAATAATGTGGCATGTGGCTGGGAGGGCCCATCCCCAGAGCATCGCAGGGCCGAAGAGAAACTGAATCCCCCCTATGATTTACTTGAAACCAAAATGAGCAAAGTGCATCCCATTGATTCAAGATAATTGTGAATGGAGAGCAAGTATGCAAATTTCAACACAAGAGGGGAAGATGCCATTTGCTGGATACACTGTGGAAGCTGGGCTCTTCTGCCCAGCAAAACTGAGAGATCATCACAGCAGGAAGTTTTATTCAAAATCTGCTGAGAGTTTACTGCATCTGAAAGGTGCCTTGACAACTTGGAAGATGCTGAATAACAGGATTATGTGGTAACTTCATGCTTTTCTTCCATGCCACCAAATATACATGAGAGATGTTCCTCATAAAAATCCTTAAAGCCACTGTCCCTCTAATGATTCCTTAACATGTATATAGCTCACTGGATTGTGAGCATTGCTGCATACTGTATCCAATATATTTGTTTCACCATTAGTTTGTATTCCCTCCACCTTATTTATCTGCTCCTGTAGTCTTATCATATGTTCAGACTTTAAAGGCTTTGGAGCGAGGTTGTCTCTCTTTTTTTTTTAAATTGTGTGTGTGTGTGTGTGTGTGTGTGTGTGTGTGTGTGTGTGTGTGTGTGTACAGTGCCTAGCACAATAGGGGCCTGATCCCTGTCTGGGGTCTGTAGGTAGTACTACCATACAAATAATTAAAATAAAATTTCTGATATATAACAGGTGGCACAGCATATATGTGCTACTATCCACCTTGCTCTGCTCAATGGTCCTATATGCTGCTGGTTAGCCTCCCTCCTGGAGGAGTCTGTGCCATTGAGAGGACACTTTGAAAGGAGACAACACTAGATCTGAGTGAACTCCATTGAGGCCCCTCCTACCCAGCCAGTAAATAAAGCTGAAATCACTATAGCTGGGTTAGGGGGCAACACCTCAGGAGAGGACCAGGCAGCACTACCCAGGGACTGGAGACAGACATGCCTGATTCCCCCCAGGACTACACTACATGATGGGAGTGGAGTTTAGCGAATGAGGAAGGAGTATGTGATGTAGCAAAGGGACATTTGCCTGTTAGATGTTCACACTGGCATGTGGGGAACCGTTAATGGACTCCTGCCACAGTTACCGTGGGGGAATGTGTGTTTATCATTCATTTAGATATGTGGGTGCTGTTGTTTCCCAAACTGACACTGTGTTCCTTTGTCCCAGTAAAGTTTTCTTTGTTTCATACTCAGCGTGAGTGCTGGTGAGTGGGAAAATATTGCCAGTTAAGGACACCTAGAGCAGTGGTTCTCAACCAGAGGTTCAGGGCCCCCTGGGGGGCCACAAACAGTTGTCAGGGGGTCCGCCAAGCAGGGCCACTGTTAGATTTACTGGGGTCGAGGGCAGAAAGCCAAAGCCCCGCCACGTGGGGCTGAAGCCCGGGGCTCTGAACCCTGCCACCTTGGGCTGAAGTCAAAGCCTGAGCAACTTAGCTTTGCAGGGCCCACTGTGGTGTGGGGCCCTGGGCAATAGCCTTGCTTGCTACTTCCTAATGCTGGCTCTGGATTTCATATGCAGAAAAAAGTTGTTGTGGCACAGGTGGGCCATGAAGTTTTTATAACATGTTGGTGGGGGAATGGAGGGGGTGGCTCAGAAAGAAAAAGGTTGAGAACTCCTGACCTAGGGAACATATTTTGCAATTCCAGAAGTTCTGGTTGGGAGCTTGAGCCAGTTGGGTTTGTTAGTTTTGAGAGGCACCCCTTAGCTATTTGAACATGGGCCTTGTTTCTGCCCAGCTGACAGAGGGTTACAAAAGAACAAAAACTCCTGTGTAAACTCGCCCCCATTAACACCCTAAAAATCTGCGAGGAAATTTGCCTTCACATTTATAAGCGACTTTTTTACAGCTCAGCCGATTCATGTTTTCCCTTTGTTTGGTTCCTAGGGATTTGAATTCCTTTCCAGTTTCTCCCTCTGCTTTCCACAGTCCCCCCTGCACTCCCTTCTTTTTCCTGCGGAAACAAAAGAAAACATTTCCTTTTAAAGAGCCTGCCTGTGGAGCTGAGGGCACTGACTACATGAAAAAATATGGGCAAGCCAGTACTCTACAAAAATCTGCTGGCACATGGTGTACTGTACACCCAAGTCATGACTCTATAGACAGCAAGCAGTTGTTTCTATTTTAATATGGCACCTTGGTTCCCTCTTGTTAAAGAGGCTCACGGGTATGCTAGATAGCTTGCTTTTGTGGTAAGGAGGGCCTTTACAGCTCTCTGTTTTCAATTCAGGCAATCATCTTACCTAGAAGCCTTTATACTGACATAGACTAGTGTAACCACCACTGTCCATGCAGCTTTGGGCAGCTGGAAGATGTATCCTATATTTGTTACATTGAAATTTGTCTGGCCACATGAGGTCAAAATGGCTGCCTTTGTTCCAGATGCCTGTTCTTACGATCTCTCAGAAAATAAAATATTTGTTAGAAACTGACAGTGTTTCTATGATCTCAACCATTGCGCTCTTTGCTGCTAAAATAAGGAAAAGGCAAGTGGCACGGTGATCAAATAAGGGGTAGGTCCTTTCTTATTTATAAGGATTTTAACATTGGATTTAGTTAAGTTTTATTGTAGTGCTTTTCATTTCTTTGTGCATTGCTCTAGGCTAATAGCAACTTAGCCAAGTCCTAGAAGAGCTTCCATTCTCATTATTTTGGGTAGTGTTTTCACTCTTAGCATTCTGTGTCAAAGCAATAAAAGGATTTTTCCTTAGCCACACAGGTATAATCCAGTGAAACTAAGATTACTGAATGCCATTCAGCTATGCAAGATTCTATAAAGCTAAGACCCAAAATCCATGGGTACAGTTGAACTTCATTATTGGAGCTGATCCTGTGCCACTGAAGTCAATAAAAGTTTCCATTGGCTTCAATGAATCCAGGCTCAAGCCCTAGTGCCAAGCTAATGAGCTAGCTAACATATACTCTTATTATTCTTACCTTTGAGATGTCTGGTGACTCTTCTAGTTTGTAGCCTGTCCAAATCATTCTAGTAGCACTCCAATTAATACATAGATTTAACTTTCATACAGAGTAATGACAGGTTTCAGAGTAGCAGCCGTGTTAGTCTGTATTCGCAAAAAGAAAAGGAGTACTTGTGGCACCTTAGAGACTAACAAATTTATTTGAGCATAAGCTTTCGTGAGCTACAGCTCGCTTCATCGAATGCATCCGCTAAAGTGAGCTGTAGCTCACGAAAGCTTATGCTCTAATAAATGTTAGTCTCTAGGGTGCCACAAGTACTCCTTTTCTTTATTCAGAGTAATGTAACTCATCCCCTCAAAAAGGCATCTTGTAGACTTTTTTTAACCCTTGAGCCATTGCTTTGTCCTCATTGATTGAGAATAATTGATCCTTATTTATATCACCCCTTTACGTAGCTGTGGACAGTTATGCCTCTTCTCAGCCTTTGTTTCTCCAGTCCAAACATGGCTAATTCTTTCAATAGTTGCTTATAGATCTTATTTCACTTCAAGAATACAGAGGTAAAAAAGAAAAAAAATCAGGGCATAAAAAGACATGGCAATTAAATGGTTGCTGTTTCATTTGCTCCCATGAGTGAGCAAAGATCAGTAGATAAAATGAAACCCACTAAGTGAGATTTATAGCAGCAGTTTGTATTTAATACATTGAGTAGGAGTAAGAACAATTTTGTTGGCTTTTTTAGAGTAAATCATGCCAAAGGATCCAATCCTTGGTACAAGCTACACCCTTAAACAGCAATGAAAAAGTGACAATATAACTTGGAACCACATAGCATGCAATTCCTTGCTATATTTTTGGAGGCGGGGTATCTCACTCTAGCCAAAGGGATGAGTTTTGAAAGCTGCATGTTGAATATCCCTAGAGTATCCTTTGTTTTAGTTTCTAGGGGGCCCTCCAAACCCCTGAGGAGTCCCAGCTATTGTTTTTTCCATCCAAATATTTTCCCCACTTGCATCCTTAAGGCAAAGCCACCATCTTTGCAGCCAAGGCAAACTCTAAGTAGCCTCACACCCTATATGAAGTGGGAGGCACCTTCCCCCTTGAGGGGACTGAGCACAAACCTTCTCCAGTGCTCAGAAACCCAGTGGTCAGACTAGCAATGATTTGTGTCTGCAATGAGACATTGCTTAGATGAAGCCACCCCTCTCCAGCCATCTTTAGAAGCACTAAATCTCCCACTACCTATTCTGACTCTCACAGTGGAACAAACTGGCAGTCTTTGTCCTGATGTGGGAACATTTTAATCCTCCTATATCTGGAGGAGAGTGGGTGGCTGAGGGGCTCAAATTCTATTTCACTCACAGCCTTTTGTAGATAAATGTAGACAAAGATGCCTTCACAGCTTTATGGAAAGAGGTCCATGAATGCCTAGAATTAGAGCATTTGGAAGATGTGACCACTGAAGAAGCAACATCAAAAGATTTCCTAAAGCTGCACATCACAGCCATGGTTCATTGGTTAATAACTTTGGTGTCTCTAATAAATGTAGATAGAATGTTGTGATTGGCTGGTTGGTGTCGCAGCTGTGCACTACTGTGTAGAAGTACACAGCTGTGACCTCATCATGAAATGGAAAGGGGAAGCTGCCTGCTTATTATGTTAAATGGGTAAAACAAAAGTGAAGTTGGGGAGGGAGAAATACTTTCCTACACTCCACCCTATTTCCCTTCCCATTTAAAGCTCCCAGGCTGAAGTGTCCCTCCGCTAGGCTTCCTCTTCTGCCAATACTTTCCTTCCTTTCTCCCTCCCCTAAATTGTTAAGAAACTGAACTGGGAGCTTTAAATTAGTTTCCAGTTCAGGTCTCTAAATTAACTTTAATCTTCAAAGTTGCCAAACTGCCTCTATAACTCAGCAGCAGGGCTCACGGGAGGCGGCGGGGAGGGTTGCTCCTCCAGCTCATGGAGTCACAGTACAGCCACTTCATGACCTGGCCCTCTAGCTAGGTCACTCTGTGTTTTCCCCTTCTGGAGCAGTCTTTTAAAGTACCTCTGCACCAGCAGTGCCAGGCAGTCCTTACATCTGCTGCCCTGTCACTCCTGCAATGACTCAGGCAGTCTTCCCATTCACTGCCCCATGCCATAACACTCTTCTACTCTGGAGTCCAGACCAGGGCCCTATAGTGAGCAATTAAGGTCTGCAGCTATTCCAGCCTTACTGCTGTCCCCAGGACTACTTCCTACCATCCTTCGCCAAGCTTTTCCTTCTCCAACCTTCCTAGTCCGACTCCTCTCTCATAGGTCTACTAGGTAAACTTTGTCAGGCATTCCTAACATCTCTTTACCACAGGGAGTGAGACATCAGGCTTCCTCCCTGCCACGTCCCACGCTTTTGCCAGCCTCCTGACTTTATAGAAGCCCTGACTGTTCCCTCACAGGTGACCTTCCCTCTGATTAGCATCGTCAGCTCCGCCTTACATCTCCCCCATTTGCCGTTTACTTGGCTGATTGGGCCTACCTCGCCAGTGCTTAATTTGTAAAGAAAGAGATGCTGGGGCTCAAGAATTTTTTTTTTTTTTACTGTCATAACTGACACAGCAAGCCCAGAGGTGCCAGGTCTAGAAACTGCCAAGTCTAGACACTGCAGCTGGCCTAATTCAACTATCTCAGGACCGGTGTAGGGAGCACACCACATGCCAAATACCAAGGTGTGAGCTTAGGAATCATCTCATAGATTCATAGATACTAAGGTCAGAAGGGACCATTCTGATCATCTAGTCCGACCTCCTGCACAGCGCAGGCCACAGAATCTCACCCACCCACTCCTACAAAAAAACCACACCTCTGTCTGAGCTATTGAAGTCCTTAAATCATGGTTTAAAGACTTCAAGGAGCAGAGAAGCCTCCCTCAAGTCACCCATGCCCCATGCTACAGAGGAAGGCGAAAAACGTCCAGGGCCTCTCCAATCTGCCCTGGAGGAAAATTCCTTCCCGACCCCAAATATGGTGATCAGCTAAACCCTGAGCACATGGGCAAGATTCACCAGCCAGATACTACAGAAAATTCTTTCCTGGGTAACTCAGATCCCATCCATCTAATATCCCATCTCAGGGGATTAGTCCTATTTACCCTGAATATTTAAAGATCAATTACTTACCAAAATCCCATTATCCCATCATACCATCTCCTCCATAAACTTATCAAGTAGAATCTTAAAACCAGATAGATCATTTGCCACCACTGCTTCCCTTGGAAGGCTATTCCAAAACTTCACTCCTCTGATGGTTAGAAACCTTCGTCTAATTTCAAGTCTAAACTTCCTGGTGGCCAGTTTATACCCATTTGTTCTTGTGTCCACATTGGTGCTGAGCTGAAATAATTCCTCTCCCTCTCCTGTATTTATCCCTCTGATATATTTATAGAGAGCAATCATATCTCCCCTCAACCTTCTTTTAGTTAGGCTAAACAAGCCAAGCTTGATGCATCCCAAAACTGCATTAGCTTTTTTCACAGCCATATCACATTGACAGCTCATAGTCATCCTATGATCAACCAATACTCCAAGGTCCTTCTCCTCTTCCGTTACTTCTAATTGATGCGTCCCCAACTTATAACTAAAATTCTTGTTATTAATCCCTAAATGCATAACCTTACACTTCTCACTATTAAATTTCATCCTATTACTATTACTCCAGTTTACAAGGTCATCCAGATCCTCCTGTATAATATCCCGATCCTTCTCTGAATTGGCAATACCTCCCAGCTTTGTATCATCTGCAAACTTTATTAGCACACTCCCCTTTTTGTGCCAAGGTCATTAATAAAAAGATTAAATAAGATTGGTCCCAAAACCGATCCCTGAGGAACTCCACTGGTAACCTCCCTCCAGCCTGACAGTTCGCCTTTCAGTAGGACCCGTTGCAGTCTCCCCTTTAACCAATTCCTTATCCACCTTTTGATGTTCATATTGATCCCCATCTTCTCCAATTTAACTAATAATTCCCCATGTGGCACAGTATCAGATGCCTTACTAAAATCTAGGTAAATTAGATCCACTGCATTTCCTTTATCTAAAAAATCTGTTACTTTTTCAAAAAAGGAGATTAGGTTGGTTTGGCACGATCTATCTTTTGTAAAACCATGTTGTATTTTGTCCCATTTACCATTGACTTCAATGTCCTTAACTAATTTCTCCTTCAAAATTTTTCCAGGACCTTGCATACTACAGATGTCAAACTAACTGGCCTGTAGTTACCCGGATCACTTTTTTTCCCCTTTCTTAAAAATAGGAACTATATTAGCAATTCTCCAATCATTCGGTACTACTCCTGAGTTTACAGATTCATTAAAAATTCTTGCTAATGGGCTTGCAATTTCAGGTGCCAATTCCTTTAATATTCTTGGATGAAGATTATCTGGGCCCCCTGATTTAGTCCCATTAAGCTGTTTCAGTTTTGCTTCTACCTCAGATATGGTAATATCTACCTCCATATCCTCATTCCCATTTGTCATGCTACCATTATCCCTAAGATCCTCTTTAGCCTTATTAAAGACTGAGGCAAAGTATTTGTTTAGATATTGGGCCATGCCTAGATTATCTTTAACCTCCACTCCATCCTCAGTGTTTAGCATCCCCACTTCTTCTTTCTTAGTTTTCTTCTTATTTATATGGCTATGGAACCTTTTACTATTGGTTTTTAATTCCCTTTGCAAGCTCCAACTCTACCCGACTTTTAGCCTCTCACTTTATCCCTACATGTTCTGACCTCAATAAGGTAGCTTTCCTTGCTAATCTCTACCATCTTCCACTCCCTGTATGCTTTCTGCTTCTTCTTAATCACCTCTGGATGCTTGCTCATCCAGCTTGTTCTACAACTCCTTCCTATGAATTTTTTCCCCTTTCTTGGGATACAGGCTTCCGATAGCTTCTGCAGCTTTGATTTAAAGTAATCCCAGGCCTCCTCTACCTTTAGATCCATAAGTTCTTCAGTCCAATCCACTAACTAATTTCCTTAATTTTTGAAAGTCAGACCTTTTGAAATCAAAAACTCTAGTTGCAGATTTATTTTTGTTAATCCGTCCATTTAGTTTGAACTGAATTAGCTCATGATCACTTGAGCCAAGATTGTCCCCTACAACCATTTCTTCTATGAGGTCCTCGCTACTCACCAAAATTAAATCTAAAATGGCATCCCCTCTAGTCGTTTCAGCAACTACTTGATGAAGGAATCCATCAGCTATCGCATCTAGGAAAATCTGAGCCCTATTATTATTATTAGCACTGGTCCTCCAGTCTATATCTGGGAAGTTAAAGTCTCCCATGATCACACAGTTTCCATTAGTATTTACTTCATTAAAGACATTAAAAAGGGCTCTATCCATATCCAAATTAGATCCCGGAGGTCTATAGCACACCCCAATCACTATCGTAGGAGAGGCTTTACTAGCTATCTTCCCCAATGTAATTTTTGCCCACACGGACTCTGTCTTATCCATTGCTTCGCTTTTTATTTCTTTACATTCTACCTCATCATTGATATACAATGCTACTCCACCACCTTTACCTTTGTTTCTGTCTTTCCTAAACAGTACATACCCTTCAATACCTGTAGTCCAGTCATGACTACTATTCCACCATGTTTCTGTTATCCCTATAATATCTGGTTTCACTTTCTGTACCAGTAGTTCTAGTTCCTCCATTTTGTTATCTAGGCTCCTCACATTGGTGTATAAACATCTTAATTTTTGCTGTTTGGCCTCGCTCACATTTTGTACCCTATTAGGCACAGTCATTCTACAGCCAGTATAACCTATTAGACTAGTATCCACATCGCCCTCACTCCTTATATACATTCTCCTACCCACGGCTGTATCCTTTCTTACTTCGTCTTCTTCCCTCTCAATGCTAAAATCTGGCGTGGAGATTACCTGGTCATCTCCCAACCATCTCCCCCTAATTCCTAGTTTAAAGCTCTCTTTATCAGTTGTGCCAGCCTCCATCCTAGAAGTCTATTTCCTTCCCTACTCAGATGAAGTCCATCCCGAGAGAACTGTCTTCTGTCCGTGAATGCCTCCCAGTGGCCATACATCCCAAAGCCCTCCTTATAGCACTACTGCCTAAGCCATCTGTTGACAGTCATAATCTTGTCACACCTTTGTTGCCCTTCTCTAGGAACAGGAAGGATCCCGCTAAAGATCACCTGAGCCTCAATTTCCTTAAGCCTCTTCCCCAGCCTAGCATACTCTCCCTTAATACTTTCCAGCGAGAATCTAACCGTATCATTTGTTCCCACATGAAGGATAATTAGGGGATTCTTTCCCGCTCCCTTTAGGATCCTTTTCAACCTCAAGTCTACATCCCGTATCTTAGCACCCGGAAGACAGCACACCCTTCTATTCTCTGGATCAGCTCTAGTTACAGGCCTGTCTATTCTTCTCAATAAAGAGTCCTCGATCACATAGAACTGCCTTTTCCTGGTGACAGTGCTATTCTCCAGTCTCTCCCCTATTCCCTCTGGCTGCAAGTTCTTTCCATTCCTATTTTCCCTTATAATCCTCTTCAACCCATCCTGTATCCTCCTGGGGCTCATATTTGGTGTAGTCTTCCTTGACTCTTCCCCTTTTCCTATAGGACTAGCCTCTCTTCTCTTCTTCCTTACTCTTCCACCTTCAACAAGTACCTGCTGAGCCCCTTCTTCATTTTCCAACTCTGAAAACCTGTTCCTAAGCTCTGTTTCTCCTTCACTGGCCCGTCTTTTCCTCTGCCTGGTTCTTTTAGTCACATGCTTCCACTGACCACTTTCCTCACCCAGTCTCCCCTCAAAATTCTCCAGCCCTGCTTCCATCTGTGAGTCTGAGCTTTACCCTGCAGATACCTCATATCTTTGCTCCATCATCTGCTCAAACCCCTTCCTAAACTCAACGAGACTTTCCACCTGCATCTCCAAACCTCGGATCTTTTCCTCCATCAGCTCTATCAGATGGCATTTCATGCAGAAAAAACTCTTACAAGGTCCCCCCTCCAGGATCATGTACATACCACAGCTTCCACATCCAGTCATCCTCAATGTGTCTTTCACTACAGGAGTCTCTCCCACAGCTGCGTCCGTATCTGTCATCGCCTTCCCACCTAAGTCCTGTTAATCTGGGAAACACAAGTCACACCAAAAAGACCACCCCCCCCCAGCAAAAGCAAACCCCAAACAAGCACCACAATACAAACTCCTCCAACAGAACTCCCACTCAAACTCCCCTGTTTACAGCTCTGTTTGCTAGTTCCTGTGCCGCTGGCTGGCTACCTTTATAGGACCTCTAGTCAGAAGCCCCACCCCCTAAGCAGGGCTCAGCTGCTCTCCCAGCACAAAGCCCCTACACACACACACACACACACACACACAAATACTAAAAATACAAAACCAAGTACAACTACCTTCTCCTCCAACAGAACTCCCACTCAAACTCCCCTGTTTACAGCTCTGTTTGCTAGCTCCTGTGCCGCTGCAGCTGTCTAAAATCTCAGTTTTAGGGGCTATGTTAGAGTAAAAGAAAAAAACAGCATCAAAATTATGACAATCCAAACCCTAATTAGATTTTTCCAGTCTTTGTTACAGTATATCAGCTATAAATCATACTAGAGGAAAGTGTACGGAAGGCACCTATTATTACCACCACTTTCTTTCTTGAATTTTAATTACCAGCATTTCTCTTCAGCAAAATATCTGCAAGCTCACATGAGCTCATTCATTTATTTCACTGTTGTAACAAAGTTAGCATCTGTGAGGAAGATCTTCTACATTTGTGAGATTTCTCCTCACAATAATTCTCTCTAATGGTATTTTCAGAGTTGATGCACTTACCATGCCCCTTCCCCTTGTTTAATATTAGGGAAATAAATCATATTATTGATTTAATTTAATGAAATAATGACTATCCATGCCAGTGCTAACATGTGTACAGCCCTCACTCCAGCAAATGCTATATATGATGAGTTTAACTGTTTTAGCACAAACCTGTTATATTGACAAACTCAGCTTCATCTTGCTCACAGGGCTGTCAGTTTAATATTTTATTATATTGCACATAGCAGAAAAATACACGCTTGTCTTATTTTCATCTCTTCTATTTTTGGTGTCAACTCAGAATCACAAAATTATTGGATTCCTCTCTATGGACTTGGGAAGAAAAAAATTATATTCATACAACAATACTACTTGTCTAAAAAGGACAAGCTTAGTAAATAAAGATTGGCCTGATTCTACTTCCATAAAGTATGTGACATAACTCCCACTAATTTCAAGGTGCTGGATCATGTTCTAGAGCTGTAGATCTCGCACCTTTCAGATCTAAGATCCTAATTCAGCAAATCATTTTAGACAAGTAATCCTTTAGCAAATGGTTTGATTTCACTATGACTACTGTGAGTAAGGACCACTCATGAGCAAGAGATGCAAGATAGAGACTAATTCAGTCTAATCTAATTCTACACTCAGGCTATAGTTAAACTAGAGAGCTCCGCCGCTGTAAATTCTCTAGTGTAGCCGCTCCAAGCCACTGGGTGAGAGCTCTCCTGTCAACTTAATTAATCCCCCTCCACCAAGCGGGTGACAGTTTTGTAGGTGGGAAAGCTCTCCAACCAACATAGCACTATTCACATCGGCACTTAGGTTGGTTTCATTTCTCACGCAGGGGGTGGCTTATTCACACCCCTGAAAGTCATAAGTGGTAGTGTAGATATAGCCATTAATTTTCTAGAGTGAAAATGCTGTCGGCTTCTGTGTAAAGAACAGCTTCAATTTTTTGTAATCTGGGTGGCATAATTCAGCTGATACCTGGTATTTTCTTCATTAGCAGTATTATAAGGACATAAAGGGCTCTGATGAGTCGACCAAATACATGACAGACAGTAAAGGCTTGAAGGTTTTTCCTTCAGATTCTTTAGCAAAAGTTCAAGTTAATTAGGGAACTGGAAGCGATCATTTACTCAGTCATAACATTAATGTAGGTTTGCTTTTCCTTCATAGTATCCCTTCTGCTCCTGCTTCATTGGCAAACTCACTACAAAATGGTTTAATGCAAAGTACACCAATCCTAGCAGATATGTTCAAAGATCTCATTTACACGTTGAATTGAAATGGTCCAGAAGTTCAACCTTTTATCACTACAGGTGTCAAATAGGGCAGTATTTCCATGCACATACAGTATTACCAGACTGATTACTAAATCTACAATTTCCACACTTTGGGAACCATTCTACTGTAACCAAAGGATCTCAAAGTGATTTACAAATTATAAAGAGCAGCACCAAGTGGAGATGCACATTCCAACTAGGCTTTTTGGTGGCAGAGTCTTAAGCCAATCACTATGTCATGATCAGTGGAATGGGAGCAAGAAGGCCCAGGTTTCCTGCAGGGGCTGCTATTGAGGGAACACCAGGGGAGCAGGAAATGAGAAGAGTCAAGCTGGACGTGACTGAGCAATATTTAATAAAGTTCCACTTGTTTAGCTTAACATGCATTCAGCTTCACTCTTTGTTAATGAAACATGGTGACAGCGTCTGCAGTGTGAGTTCTCCGAGTGCAGCAGCTGTTAGCATGAGCCAGGGAATATGATCTGAAGCCCCCTAAAGCCCTGGATTTTGCAGACTGGACAGCAATGGACCTGATGGAAGGAGGAGTTCCAGCTGAACACAGACCTGGCCATGCAGAAGGACAACAGCAGCAGGAAACAGCTCTGAAGCTCTTTATTGCCTCAAGCCTCACAGCGGTCCCAGAAGTGTTGGGATTGATCCCCAAAGGAGAATGAAACTGGGGAGTGACACAGGTTTTTCACTAAGGACCTATCTGTCTACAGTGCATACCCTACACACTGCCACAAGAGGTATGTGTAGCTACATTCTGCAGCAAAAAGCAGGCTGTGCCCATGCTGCAATGTGTAGCTACATGCGAGAGCCTCTCACTGACAGGGATGGCAGTGGAGAAAGGCTTGGCAGCAGGGAACTGCCAGAGTCTTTCCCTACTGCCGGAGCCTTTCCTTTCCCTGCCGCCAGAGCCTTTTCATGTGTGGGAGAAAGGCTCCAGCAGTGGGGCACTACACTGATAAAAATAGCAGTGTAGATCAGGAAGCACTGCTAGGGTGAGTAGAAAGCCTGTAAGGTACATATCCAGGTACATACCCACAAGGTTCAAGAGTGTCTTTACTACATTCAGCTAAATAGTGCCTCACTTCTACCTGAGCTGGGGGTGGGTGCAGTGTATGTACTCAACACACCACCAAAAGGTATGTTCACTGTAAATGTACCTCATGTTACAGCCTTACATACACTGACCGCCACATGCGATTTCAGGGATTTGACAGACTCCCTGATTCAAGGCAGGATAGTCTGTAGCACTTGGGGTCAGCACCTGCGGAGTGGCTGCTCTGGAAAGGTGATCTCTCATTAAACAAATGCTTAAATGTGGGCGGTGCAGCAAAAGCTTTAAAAGAAAGGATAGGAGTACTTGTGGCACCTTAGAGACTAACAAATTTATTTGAGCAAAAGCTTTCGTGAGCTACCGCTCACTTCATCGGATGCATGCTGTGGAAAATACAGTGGGGAGATTTATACACACAGAGACCATGAAACAATGGGTGTTACCATACACACTGTAAGGAGAGTGATCAGGTAAGGTGAGCTATTACCAGCAGGAGAGAAAAAAAGTCTTTTGTTGTGAAAATCAAGGTGGGCCATTTCCAGCAGTTGAAAAGAACGTGTGAGGAAGAGTAGGGAGGGGGGAAATAAACATGGGGAAATAGTTTTACTTTGTGTAATGACACATCCACTCCCAGACTTTATTGAAACCTAAGACTAAAATGGTGTCCAGTTTGCAAATTAATTCCAATTCAGCAGTCTCTCGTTGGAGTCTGTTTCTGAAGTTTTTTTGTTGAAGAATTGCCACTTTTAGGTCTGTAATTGAGTGACCAGAGGGATTGACGTGTTCTCCAACTGTTTTTTTAATGTTATAATTCTTGACGTCTGATTTGTGTCCATTTATTCTTTTACGTAGAGACTGTCCAGTTTGGCCAATGTACATGGCAGAGGGGCATTGCTGGCACATTATGGCATATATCACATTGGTAGATGCGCAGGTGAACGAGCCTCTGATAGTGTGGCTGATGTGATTAGGCCCTATGATGGTGTCCCCTGAATAGATATGTGGACAGAGTTGGCAACAGGCTTTGTTGCAAGGATAGGTTCCTGGGTTAGTGGTTATGTTGTGTGGTGTGTGGTTGCTGGTAAGTATTTGCTTCAGATTGGGGGGCTGTCTGTAAGCAAGGACTGGCCTGTCTCCCAAGATCTGTGAGAGTGATGGGTCGTCCTTCAGGATAGGTTGTAGATCCTTGATGATGCGTTGGAGAGGTTTTAGTTGAGGGCTGAAGGTGATGGCTAGTGGCGTTCTCTTATTTTCTTTGTTGGGCCTGTCCTGTAGTAGGTAACTTCTGTGTACTCTTCTGGCTCTGTCAGTCTGTTTCTTCACTTCAGGAGGTGGGTATTGTAGTTGTAGGAATGCATGATAGAGATCTTGTAGGTGTTTGTCTCTGTCTGAGGGGTTGGAGCAAATGCGGTTGTATCGTAGAGCTTGGCTGTGTAGACAATGGATCGTATGGTGTGGTCTGGATGAAAGCTGGAGGCATGTAGGTAAATATAGCGGTCAGTAGGTTTCAGGTATAGGATGGTGTTTATGTGACCATTGCTTATTAGAACTGTAGTGTCCAGGAAGTGGATCTCTTGTGTGGACTGGTCCAGGCTGAGGTTGATGTTGGGATGGAAATTGTTGAAATCATGGTGGAATTCCTCAAGGGCTTCTTTTCCATGGGTCCAGATGGTGAAGATGTCATCAACGTAGCGCAAGTAGAGTAGGGGCATTAGGGGACGAGAGCTGAGGAAGTGTTGTTCTAAGTCCGCCATAAAAATGTTGGCATACTGTGGGGCCATGCGGGTACCCATAGCAGTGCCGCTGACTTGAAGGTATACATTGTCCCCAAATGTGAAATAGTTATGGGTGAGGACAAAGTCACAAAGTTCAGCCACCAGGTTAGCCGTGACATTATCGGCAATACTGTTCCTGACACTTTGTAGTCCGTCTCTGTGTGGAAAGAAAGGATGAAAGCCCTAGAAGGCACAATACTCCAAGAAGAACATGCAGTGAGACAACACAAAGGAGAGCATCTGGCCAGGGTTCCATACCCGCAGTGAGATGCACTTACTGTGGGAGACAGCATTCACAGGCGAAGAAGTGCCCTGTATTAGAACAGCATTGCAAGGAACATGACAAGTTGAACCATTTTAGCAGTGTGTGCAAGAGCAGAGAAAGGTTCCAGAAAGATTCAGTCAGACTTGTAAAAGATGGGGAAGATACATAAGACAGCAGTCATGACTCTCCTTGAGCATATTCAAGAGCATATCAGGTTCAGGCAGTCAGAATAAGAAAGCAACAAGGAATAATGCCAACCTCTGTATATGCAACAATGTTAATAGGGAAACAGACATACAAGTCATGGATCTAACCAGAATGCAATGTCAGAATCTACAGTGCAAGACACAAAAGGGAAAGTCCTAATGACAGTGGAGACCATTTTAAAAGCATATGGGGATGTTTTCAAAAGCGCCAGGTGCCTTGAAGGAAAGCTGCGCCTAGAAGTAGGTCCCATGGTGGAACTATGTGCTTACCACAAAAGAAAATTCCAGTGGCACTACACAATCTGGTACACAAGGAGCTTGGAAGTCTGCAGAGCAGTGGTGTTATAGCACCTATAAAGGCCAGTGCATCCGGGATAATCATCCTGGTGGTGGTAAAAAAAATCAGGCAAATTACATATTTGATAGACTCAAAGCTACTGAACTGGGCATTGAAAAGATTCCACTATCCAAAATTGATGACTTCTTGCCAGTGGAACAGTTTTTAGCACATAAGCCTGGATAAAGAGTCTAGCATGCTGAGAACACCATTTGGTCACTACAATGTGTGCATGTGCTGATGGAAAAAAACACAGCATCAGAGGTGTTCCAAAAATGATTCACACAAGCACTGGAAGGACTGCCGGGGGTGCAACAAGATAATTGCAGATGATATCCTCATTGTGGTGAAGGGAACAGTGATAGAGAAGCTGAACAAGACCATGACAGAAAGCAACAAGCTTTTTTACAGCAGTGCAGGGACAAGAACATAAAACTCAACCTAGAAAAAATGTAATCCAAACAATATAAGGTAAGTTTCAGAGTAGCAGCCGTGTTAGTCTGTATTCGCAAAAAGAAAAGGAGTACTTGTGGCACCTTAGAGACTAAGTACTCCTTTTCTTTTTGCGAATATAAGGTAAGATAAACTGGACATCTGATCACCACAGTGGGACTGAAAGCAGAACCCAACAAGATCAAGGCAGTCAGAGACATGTCCACTCCAATAGATGTGAAATGAGCATGGCACACTGAAGGAATGACACATTTTATGCCCAAGTTCTGTCCTCACTTGGCTGCTATAGCAGAATCCATAAATTGGCTAACAAGGCAGGATGTTTGAGTGGGACTGGGCAGGTCCCAACAGCCAGGATTTGATGTGCTGAAACAAATGATAACTGATGCTCCCCTCTCCTGACATACTATCAGCCAGAAGAACCATTGACACGCCAGTGTGATGCATTGTTGAAAGGATTGCAGGAGCACCCAGTTCCTTATGCCAGCAGAGCCATGTTAGAGTCTAAACAGGGATCCAGCTAGAACAGAGCTGGGCAAACTATGGCCCGTGGGCCAGATCTGGCCCGTCAGGGCTTTGGATCTGGCCCATCGGCTTGCCACCTCTGTGGCGCTGCGGGCCCCACACCATGCCTGGAAGTGTCCGGCAGCATGTCCCCGCGGCTCAAAGGGGAGAGTGGGGGCAAAGGGCTTTGTGCACTGCCCTCACCTGCAGGCACCTCCTCCCGCAGCTCCCATTGGCCCGGAATGGGGAACCGTGGCCAGTGGGAGCTTCTTGGGAGGTACCCGCAGGCGAGGGCAGCGCGTGGAGCCCTCTGCCCCGCCCCCTCCTCCAGGGATCGCAGGGACATGGTACCGGCCGCTTTCGAGAGCGGAGTGGCATGGGGCCAGGGCAAGCAGGGAGCTCACTTAGCCCGCTGCACGCCGCTGCCACCCCCAACGCCATTCCAGGTAAGCAGCACCAGCCAGAACCTGCCCCCGAACCCTTCCTGCACCCCACACCCCAGCCCTCTGCCTGAGCCCCCTAACCCCTGTCGTACCCCTCATGGACCCCGCACCACAACCCCCTGCCCTGACCCTCTTGCCCCACCCCAACCCCTTGTCTGAGCCCCTGCCCACCTGCTGCACCCCAACCCCCTGCCCTGAGCCCCTCCCACCCCCCCTCCTGCACCCCAACCCCTTTCCCTGATCCCTTCCTGCATACCACACCCCTCCCAGTACCCAGCACTCCCTCCTGTACCCAAACCCCAGCCCTGCATGCAATTTCCCCACCCAGATGTGGCCCTCAGGCCAAAAGTTTGCCCACCCTCTGAACTAGAAAAAGAGCTTCTGGCAGTAGTATTTGGAGTGGAGCAATTCCATTAGAACATCTGTGGCCACGCAGTAATAGTGCAATCAGGCCACACATCCTTAGATAATATATATGTCAAAGCCCGTTTTAGTGCTCCAGAGAGATTATAGCACACATAGATGTGACTCCAGATAGAGATCGGATATTTTTCCAGGACAATTACTGGTGTTAGCTGACACTCTGAGCAGGGCATATTACCCAGCATCAGTGGGTCAGGAGAAGGAGATCCAGACACTGAATCCATTAACATGCTGCATTATCTCCCAGTTTCAATAGCAAAGCTGGGGGAAATCACAGAAGCTATGGGAAAGGAAATCCAACTACAGGCAGTGAAGGAGAGTGATACTAGCAGGGCAACTAGAAGACATAAGCGAAGTAGGGGTAGGAGCATACTTATATTTTCAAATTAAGGATGAGCTGAGTATGCAGACAGGACTGCTATTTTAAGGACAGAGAGCTGCTGTCCCCACTTTGTTACATAGGGGTGTCATGCAAAAATTACAGGGCTCACACCCGGGTATTGACAGCTGGGTATTGTCATAGATGAGCTTGAGGCAGAGGCTCTGGAACAATTTGTATAGTGGGGGTGCTGAGAACCATTGAAACATATAATGGAAACCACTTCAAGCCAAGGGGTGCTGCACCTATGCTTGAGCATGTGTTTGCTGGCTGGGAATGAATACTCATCTCCATTCCTTGATAAAAGGGTACAACAGCTGTGGCTTGTATGATAACCATTAGCATAAAGAGTCTTGTTGCCACATGAGCTGCCCACCTCACCGTGGAAAAAGTAGAAGTAGACTTACTTACCTTCATGAGAAAGCAGTAACTGATTACAGATGACTACTAATGTTTTTGGGAGGTCAATACTCCTCCTAATACAAGAAGCCAGTCTGTGAGCGGCAAACTGAAGGCCCACTTTGTGAAAGATATGACACTTGACACTTCATTCTGTGAGAACAGACCCCAGTTGCCTTGGAAGAATTCAAGGAATTTCCACACAAATGGGAATTTGCCCACCACACTTCCTCCCCATCCTATCCACAGAGTAATGGTAAAGTGGGATCAGCTGTGAAAACAGTTAAGACCTGATACACAAGGCTGCTTCTTGAGGTTCAGATCCCTTGTTAGCATTTTTTGGCACATAGGAATACCCCATGCTCAGGGGGCCAAAACAGTCCAGAGCAGGCATCAATGGGACAAAGACCAAAACTCCAGCCAGACCTGTTGCAGCCAGAAGGATGGGATCCACTGGAGAAGAAGGAGGCAACAATCAGAGAAAGCAGGCTCTAGTGCTGACAGGACAGCCAAGAACCTATTGGCCCTGGAGACATGCTGGAGGATCCAGTATTAGAGACACAGCAGAAGGAGAAGACCCTAAAGGAGGTCATAAGCAGTGCACTGGCACCAGAGTCATATGAGGTGACTACTGAAGATGATGAGGGATCTGAAAGACAGGAGACACGCTACCACACACAATATCCAGAGAGAGCCTAAGGAGATAATCACAGAATGCAGAATGTGGAACCTAAGAGAACCCTAGTGCCAGAGGGCAAGGGGCTCCCTGGTGTATACCAGTGGGTCACAACTGGCCTGATCAGCTCACACACTATTGTAAATATTTTATTTAAAAGGTGTCTTTTAATGTATCATTGGAAAACTAGTAAGTCACTAATCATTAATATTCTCATGAGATGTATGTATGGTTAACATGCAAAGAACTACACAGATGTGCCGGAAATAGGTGACTACAATGCGTTTAAATCCAGGCATGGCAGAAAAGTTGATATACAGGTTTTTCATTAGACTGAGGGTTGTGAATTCTGACCTTGCGTGCTATGGACAATGGGTATAAATCAGCAATAAACAAAGCAATCAGCTAGCAGTCAGGGAGCGGGGAGAATTAATTTGCATTGTAAAACTGCAACAGGAAATATCACATGGGAGCTCATCAGAAGGGGACACTTGAATCAAGATGGCCTCACCCCCCTGCACAAGACAGGAGATTATATCCCCTAGGGGACCTTCCTGGCTCTTGAAACCAGGACAATGAAATTTGCACCAATATATGGAACTGGAAAAGGACTTTGAGCCATAGCCGCCCAACTTACAGAATTGCCAGGGTTCTCGACACCCCCCGCTTTGCCCCAGGCCAAGGCCTCACCCCCACTCCATCCCTTTCTCTAGCCCCCCCCTGCCCTGCCATCTTCCTGCTCTTGCTCTGCTCCAGGCCCTGCACCCACTCCACCCATTCCACTAAGCCCCGACCCAGCCTCTTCCGATCCCTTCCCCCTGCCTCTTCCTGACCTCACTTCTCTCTCTCCCCCCAGTGCCTCCTGCATGCCACAGAACAGCTGATCTGCGGCAGGGGAGGAGGCAGTGGAAGGGAAGGGAAGGAGTCAATCGGCAGGGCTGTTGGTGGGCGGGAGGCGCTGGGGAGAGGGGGAGGTGCTGACCCATGGGGGTTCCAGTGTGTGCAGAGCATGCGCTAATTTTTTCCCATCAGTGTTCCAGTCCTGGAGCACCCACAGAGTCGGCACCTATGCTTTGAGTTATCCTTCACCTGAGGAGACAAAGAAACTTAGGGCTCTGGGCTTAGGCACTTAGGGTTTTTGTTGGATCCTAGCTAAAGACTGGCCAACCAGGCCGAAAAAATGACTGTGGTGAGAAGACTACTTTGAACAAAAGACTTGAGTTTGTTAAGTTGCATTTTAGTCTTAGAAGCATTATTCACTCTGTTTGTTTGTAACCATTTTGATCCCTATGCCCACTTAAATCGAGGTTCTATTGTTAATAAGCTTGTTTCACTTTTACAAAACCCTCTCAGTGCTGTATATTAAATGAATGGGTAAAATCTTCAGTTAATCTAGCAGGTTGGTGTGCATCCTGGCTCTTTGGAAGCAGTAAACTTGATAACTTCTCCGAGGGTCCAGTGAGAGGGACTGGACACTGCAGGGGAGACAGTTTTGGTGAGAATGGAAGGGATGTTAGTGTCACCCTGTGGCAGTAACCAAGCAGGCGGTAGCAAGTGTGAGGCCATTGTGCTGTGAACATGCTACTGCAGCTGTCAGGGCTCTGCACAGAACAGAAGCACCCAAGGTTACAGGGCAGGTAGTGACACAACCCCTTGCTTGTGTGGGTGAACCCCCAAAGGGTCACACAGAAACAAAGGACCATCTAGAGGCCAGCCCCACAGGGAGGGAGGATACTCCACAGACAGTTTGCTCAACTCAGAGAGAGGTGACAGGGAGTCAAAGACACTCACAATGTGGTCACCTGTTGAGGAGACCAAACGATCTCAAAGCTTACATGACCAGTTGAATCTATGGTAAAGACAAGGCTTCAGCTCAGCAATGTACTAGCAACCTCTGGCCAAAGGAACTCAGCTGGGGGATCAATTATTTACTTTTAAGATTTATATTAAAATGGTTGTAAAATAGGGGAGGAGGATGGAAATGGAGTCAGACAGCCATGTTCCCTGGAGGGGCTGTTATTGAGAGAATAGCAGAGGAACAAGGTGGAGTTAGGCTAGAAGCACCACAGGCACATGGACAGAGCTGGCCCAGGGTTAATAAAGTTCCATTTGTTCAGCTTAACTGGCTATGAGCTCCACTCTTTGCTAATGTAATAATCATGAAGGAGGAAATACCTCTTGGCCGTTTGGTAGCTATGCACTGTTTTATTGTTGAAGAGAGCTGAAGTTCTGCAGGTGCTGCATTTTCCAATATTCTGCAATACCTCCCTGTAACTGCATTGCTGGGATAGCACCCCCTGGTGGTCCGTCAGGACACAATTCACATGACTCTCCATTGCTAGTCTCCGTTTCTGTAGGGTCCAGTGTAGTGGTGGCTTTGGCCCTGTAGTCAAAATACCCATCAGTTCCTACCACTTTTGGAGCATTAAGGTAGTAAAGACACAAATCAACAGAACGTCGAACCAGGGTCACAGATGTCTGATCTCCTGTCAATTCTGGCCTCCAGACCTTGTTGCCTTTCTAGCAGAGTTGAGCAGCAACCAGGCTTTTCTCCCTTCAAGCAAGGCAAAGCTCTATCCTCCTTCCTGGTCAGCCCCAAACTGGGCTAGCTCTCCTCCTTTTTAGTTCTCCTCACTGCACCTGACATTGGCTGCAGGTGGAGCAGGGTGGGGCCAACAGGGTCCACAGGCTTTCCCTGACCTTTTCATTGCTAGCGGAGAGCCTGTTAGCCTGCTTTACCCCATCATCAGAGCCATACCTAGGTTGAGGCAGAGGGCAGTCATCCAAGGCACAGAGCAGTGGGGCACAAAAACGGGGGCAGGGTAGGATCCATGCCCAGTGGCGTCAGCCCCTTCCTGCAGGTTGGGCCTAGCAGCCTTGGCAAAGTCAATGGGTGCAGTTTGGAGTGCGGGGGCACCTGCATCCCCAAACAGAGGCCTGGGCTGGGAGCGGAGGGTATATGGATCCCGCTTCTCCTGTCAACTGTACCTCAACAACTGTGTATGCCGCCTCCTGGGTCCTAGCGCTGCTTGTCTTCCCCTTCTACATATGTTGGGCACCCTGCATAGCTAGTATCCTGTTTTCTGTATTGGGTGAGTGCCCATGATGGGGAGGAATGGTGGTGAATGGGGAAGAGGCAGTGGCGTAGGAAGAGGGATAGGATAGGAAAGGGGAGGGGCATGTGGGAGGGGGGGAGAGATAGGGGCAGGTGACAGTGGGGAAGAGGGATGGGATGGGGAAGAGAAGGGGATGGGGAATGGTGGGGAAGCGGAAGCCCCATATGCAGCATCCCTTCAGCAGCAACAGCAGCTGGGGCTACCCTGTTAAGCCAGCCCATCCCTCCCCAGCATTGGCAGCCCACCTCCAGTGGGTACCCCTGCTGGATGTACCTTCTCCAGATAACACCTCCTATACCTTCCAAATATTCCTCCCAGTACAGAGACTCTCTCTTTTACTAAATGTTTGTACTGTGTCTAGCACAATGAGGCCCACATGTCCTTTGGAGCCTCTAGCTTAGGGGTCGGCAGCCTTGGGCACACGTGCCAAAGATGGCATGCAAGCTGATTTTTAATGGCAGGCTGCTGCCTGCCGGGTCCCAGCCGCTGGCCCCACTCAGCCTGCTGCCAAACCCAGGCTGGGACCCCGGCAGGCAGCAGTGTGCCATTAAAAATCCTGCCCGCCCCAGCCCGCTCTTCTCTGCCTCCCCCCCTGGACTCCTCCCCCCCGCAGGGGCAGGGTGAAGAAGCTTGGTCCTGCCGGAGGCTGCTGCAGGGCAAGCAAGGTCCCCCTCCTCCTCCTCTCCCCCCAGCCTGCTGGGTTCCTGCCCCTCCTCCACTCCCTCCCTGCTGCCGATCAGCTGATGACTCTTTGCAAGGGAGGGGGAGAAGCGGAGCTGGAGTGCTCCGGGGAGGAGGCGGAGAAGAGGTGGTGACGGGGCCTTGGGGAAGAGGGGTGGAATCAGGACATATCCCCTCCAGCCCCCTGCCATGAGCCGCTCACGGCAGGGGGCTGGGAGTACCCCATGACCCCAGCCCACACCCCCAGCCCTCTGCCCTGACCCTTGCACCCCCCTCCACACCCCAGCCTCCTGCCCTGACCCCTGAAGCCCCTCACATGCCCCCAGCCCTCTGCCCTGACTCTTGCAACCCCCCACATTCCCACCCCCACCCTGAGCACCAAACGGAGCTCCTGCGCCCCACCCCCCACATTCCCACCTGCACCCCTTGTACCAAATGGGAGCTGCCCAGGTAAGCACTCCACCCCAAAACCTCCTACCCAACCCTGAGCTCCTCCCTCATTCTAGCTCCTGGCCAGACCCTACACCCCACCCCCCCAGTCTGCTCCTTCACCCCCAGCCCTGTGCTCAGTGCACTCCCACCCTCAGCTCAGTGCAGAGAGAGAGGAAGAGAATGGGCTAGAACCAGGGAGAAGGTAGGTATCTACTTCATGTGGGCAGAGCCGGGATCCCAGACCGGCAGCGGGCTGAGCAGGCCCAGCAGCTGGGACCCTGGCTGGCAGGAGCTGGCAGACGGAACCCCAAACCAGCAGCGGGCTGAGCCACTCAGCCCACTGACAGTCTGGGGTCCCAGCCGCCGGCCCCACTCAGCCCGCTGCCAGTCTGAGGTTCTGGCTACCGCCCCTTGCCAGCCGGGTCCCGGCCACTTACCACGCTCAGCCTGCTGCCAGCCTAGGTGAACGGAACCCCAGGCTGGCAGCGGACGGTTGCGGGCTGGTGGCATAAGATCAGCATTTTTAATTTAATTGAAGCTTCTTAAACATTTGAAAACCTGTTTACTTTACATATGACAATAGTTTAGTTATATAATATATAGACATAGAGAGAGACCTTCTAAAAATGTTAAAATGTATTACTGGCACGTGAAACCTTAATTTAAAGTGAATAAATGAAGACTTGACGCACCAGTTCTGAAAGGTTGCCGACCCCTCCTCTAGCTTTTCTGTAATAATTAAACATAATTAGAGAAGAACAGTGGGCTGAATAGAGTGAATGCAGAGTCAAAGCGACTGCATATAAAGTCGTACCCCTAGACAGAGGAAATAAACACATGCTACAAAGGGGGACAATTATATGAAAAGCAGGGAGTCTGACACAGGTACAATGCCTGATTTTCTTTTCTTTTTAAAAGGAAAAGTCCTGCTGTCCCCTCTGTGGGTGTGGAAGGCTCTGCATGCAGCAGAACCAGTGTGATTCTGTTATGTAGGAGCCTCAGACTTTGTCAAGTCCCCAGGGGAGTCCACACACCCTGTGTTCTACAGAGCCTAGCTGAGCAGCAGGATTTAAGCACAGAGTATGGCTTGGCTAATAGGGTTGATGGATCTGCAGCATTGCCTCCTACCGAGCAAGCTACACAGACACAGCAGGGTCTATGATACTCTCATACTGCAGTTGCAGCCACAGAGGGGTTCCACTGAGAGTTGAATTAATTCTATGACAGTTTAAATTACTGGCTGATTTTTCCCCCTCTCAGTTTTGTGACCTGTGGGCTGCTTCTGCTGCTGGATGGCCACCCTCTGTATATGCTAAGTAATTATTAGGGCACCTACAGATGGGGACAAGCTTGTTTGTTTTGTTTTGTTCAAGTCAAAACATCACTGGTCCGACACCAGGCAGTGTTTTATAGGAAATACCCCCAAGATCATTCCTAGCCATTTCTAGCCTAGGATTTTCAAAACCTTCCGGGAACAGTTAGAGGAGGTTGTGTTCAGAAGCCTTAGGAAACAGATGACCTGTGCAGAATACTCTAAAGATCCAGAATAGAACTGGTTGGAAATTTTCCAACAAAATCAGTTTGTTAGCTAATAATGATTCATTGAACCTGAAATGTTTCACGGAGCATCTGTGGTTTAATTAACTTTTGAATCACAGGCATGGTTTCTAGTGGGTTGCCAGGGACCCCAGGCCTTTAAGGGTCCATGGCTCCACCATGCAGATGTCCCCAGGACCAGAGACCCCAAGCTCCCAGGCTCCTTGTCACAGAGCTGGGAGCCTGGAAGCCCTGTGAATTCTGGCTCTGATTGGGGATCAGCTCTCAGCTCTATAGCCAGGACCCTGAAACCCCTGAGAACCCCAGCTGCAGCCAGACCTCTCAAGGCATTCAGGGAAGCCAGGAACCTAGAAACCCTTTGGTGCCTCAGGGCTTCCAAGCTCCTTGCATGGAGCTTGAAGCCCTGAAATCTACTGGGGCTTGGCTCTAGGCTCAGTGTCAGGGGGGGTCTGTAAGCCCTGAGAACCCACAGGGTTTTCAGGCTCCCAGCTCCACAGCAGGAGGGGGAAGGTCTCAGGGCTTCTAGGTTCCCTGCTGTGGAGGCTGGAACTTGGAAGTCTTGGGATAGATTTCCAAGGTCTGCAGCTCTGGGGCAATCCTCCAGTGCAGACTGACCTAGGCTGGTTTCAGAGTAGCAGCCTTGTTAGTTTGTAAAAAGAACAGGAGTACTTGTGGCACCTTAGAGACTAACAAATTTATTTGAGCATAAGCTCTCGTGAGCTACAGCTCACCTCATCGGATGCATGCAGTGGAAAATACAGTGGGGAGATTTTATATACACAGAGAACATGAAACAATAGGTGTTACCATACACACTGTAACGAGAGTGATCAGGTAAGGTGAGCTATTACCAGCAGGAGAGGAAAAAAACAAACAAACAAATGAAAAAAAACAAGGCTGGCGACTCCTGAGTTTCCAGCATCCTGGACCAGCTGGCTCTCCAGGCTGCTCAACTTCTTCAGCCTGCTGAGTCAGCTGTCCTGCAAGTTGGGCAAAGGAAGTAGCTGGTCTAGGAGTCAGGAAGGCCCAAGATCCCCTGGGACAGCCAGCATGGCAGGGCTGCCCCATAGCCACAGACCCTAGGAGTCCAGGCAGCTGCGTGATTCTTGTCAATTTTACTTCTGCCTACCACTGCTCTTCAACAGCAGTAAAACTGGCAAGAATCATGTCATCACTCCACAGCTGCCAGGGATCTGGGAAGCATTTTTTGTTTAGAAACACCATAAACTATAGGGATTTAATTTCTAGTTCATGGGAAATTTCAAAATGTTGAAATTTCTCATGAACTGGAAATTCCAAGTTTAGGCCAGCTCTAGTCTAGATGAGCCAAGTGGCCTTTTCTTGTCTTACTATCTATGATACCCTGCTAACTATTCTACTAAATCAGCATTAGCCCATTAATTAGTTATATGTATTAAAGTATTTGTATTTTCTTTGCAATTCTATTGCTGATTGTAAAATGATGTTAGTTAATGAACTTGAATTCAAACAATCAGTTATTTTCTGTGTGAAATAGCACCATTATGTCTCCCAATGGTGCATCAAATTAATGTATTTACATGGTTATTGGATTTTCTTCATTATTTTCCTACTTCTTCACATTAGATTCCTGATTATTATCATTATTGTTATTGTCTTCATTATTATATGTATCATTATTAATATCAGGCAATGAACTTCTCTCTCTACTCTGCTACGTTGCTTATATTGCTAAATGGTTCCTAATTGGCTGATAATTGCCCCCATAATAGTTCACTATTCTGTTTTAGGATTTTCTGTGTCTGAAGACCTTGGACTTGGTCTGACTTCTTAAGGAGCCTTACTCTGTGTCAATGATGTATGTGACCGATGTCAAATGATTGTCTTTGTTCTAGATCAGATTCACTCAATCTTTCCATATAAGATTATCTTTTTCATACTTCCACTTCTCTATGCAGATTCTCTATTTATTCACAGTATGAGAATATCTCTGATGAGACTCTGAAAGTTCATAGTTTCTTCACAAAAGTGGAGTCTGGACTTGCCCTGAGCATTTTGCTGCTCTAGACAAACTTCAACATATGATCCCCATCCACTGATCTCTCATCCCATATTCCTACTGTTTATTGTATTGTTTAACTTAACAGGGTTGTCATCAACCTATTAAACAATGAAAGTGTTTAACTGAACTGAATTGTTCTCTTTTTTCCTCAGTCCCACTCCTTCCCCTCCTTTTGTGCTGTATTCTCTCTTCCTTTTCCCCATCCCATCAATTTCAAGGTAGTTCTTCCCTCCTCAGTATTTCTCTCCACCCCACATAGTCTCATCATTCACTCTGCAACCCTCTCTCCATTCCGTCTAAACATAGTTCGTAAGTCTAAATGTAGACCTCCCACCATTGCTAGTGTCCCTAGAGATCTACCATCATTCAGCGCACACTTTCACATGTATTCAGGGAACAATCCAACTTTGTAATGATCAAAAAAATTAAAACTAGGGCTAACAGTTAAATTTACATTACATTAATTTTATGACTTGTTTTAAACTTTCTCAACACATTTAATTGAAGCTCTGTATATCATGTTGCCTTGTTTGTTGGTTCTCAATCCTCAGGGCTGAACTACACTCGAAAATTAGATTTAAGAAATATCCAGATACCTGAATGAAGTAATTAAGCTGACCTAAGTGCCCATGTAGACAGCGCTAGATCACCGGAAGAATTCTTTCACTAATCTACCTACCACATCTCAGGGAGGTGGATAAACTACAGCGATAGGAAAACCCCTTCTGTCAGCATAGTTAGTGTCTATGCTGAAATGCCACAGCAGTGCAGCTGCAGCATTTCAGACAATCCTTGAGTAAGTATGCTAAAGAAATTGTTGAATAATAGGGCAGAATAAAGAAGGTGTGAGGAGTCCATGGGTTTTTCCTTTCATAAAAATTGTTTTCTTGAACCTATTACTTGGGAAAGTGAATATTTAATAGTTGCTTTTCAATATAATTGTTAGAGGGCTTTCCCTCCACCCTCCCACTTCCCTGGTTCTTGTCATGCAGACAGCAAGCAGCAAAAAAACAGAATTCCAAAGTTCAGACAATGCGATGTTTATTGGGGTTAATTTCCAGCAAATCATGATTCTAATTTTCCTACCTATTTCCTGTTTGATCCCAGTTTATATAGTAATATTCTCAGCTATGCCTTAACCAATCATTTTACTGAAATCTATCTAACCAATCCTAACATATTGTAACATAATTCTCTAACCAAGTATATCCCACTACCGTAATTAACTTACACCTAGCAAAATTAATTATACAGCTTGGGTGACCAGACAACAAATGTGAAAATCAGGACAGAGGGTCGGGGGTAATAGGAGCCTATGTAAGAAAAAGACCCAAAAATCGGGACTGTCCCTATAAAATTGGGACATCTGATCACCCTATATACAGCAGACAGAAACAGAGAACCAGACAGATTAACAATAGAAAAGTGGGGGCCATAAAGATAAAACAATACAGAAATGAGGGTTTCACAACCACAACCATTGATAAGTGATTTCTTTCCAGGCAGGATGCTATCAAACTAAGTTTTCTTTAACCATCTTAAGATCTGTTTCTTTATCTGGTGGTGGTAGGCACTATCAGGGCAGGATTGTCTTCCTAATAGCCCAATACCACCTTATTTCAATGTGACTGGGTTGGAATGTAAGGATGTGATTATACACTTCCCGGCTTATGGCTGCCCCCACGGCTTAGCCAAAGGCCTTAGCCTAAGACAAGGTCTCAGACTATCCTAATGAGAGAAGGCCTATACATAGTCGGACTTGTGATTTTGATTCTTTGTTTTATATTTCTATAACTAGCTAAGTGATAAAAATACACCTAAGTTCTTAAAGTATAGGCCTTTACAACAGGCCTGCATATCTATATTCTACCGCTCATCCTGTCTCTTTTTGTAATGATTAGAAAAGAACAGGGCCTGTCGGAGATGAACTGCTTCAGCTATTTTCACAGTGAATACTACAGAGGGACAAAATTTTATGGACCTTAGACGTATTTGTAAAACAAAGAGTCATCCAGCAACTTTAACTCTCAAACAAAACAAACAAACAATAAAAAAAATTAATAGAGCAGAGCAATATTGCAAACTCATAGATTTTGAGGTCAGAAGGGACCATCACGATCATCTAATCTGATCTGCACATCGCAGGCCACAGAACCTTACCCATCCTCTTTGGTAATAGACCCGTTACCTCTGGCTGAGTTATTGAAGTGCTTAAATCATGATTTAAAGACTTCAATTTACAGAGAATCCACCATTTACTCTAGTTTAAACCAACAAATGATCCATGCCCCATGCTTCAGAGGAACAATCAGTTGTATGATCAGGTCAGTCTGGTATGATCTACCTTTTGTAAAAGCATGTTATATTTTATCCCAATTACTATTTACCTCTATGTACTCAATTACTAATTCACCTGCGCATCTACCAATGTGATATATGCCATCATGTGCCAGCAATGCCCCTCTGCCATGTACATTGGTCAAACTGGACAATCTCTACGTAAAAGAATGAATGGACACAAATCAGACGTCAAGAATTATAACATTCAAAAACCAGTTGGAGAACACTTCAATCTCTCTGGTCACTCGATTACAGACCTAAGAGTGGCTATCCTTCAACAAAAAAGCTTCAAAAACAGACTCCAACGAGAGACTGCTGAATTGGAATTAATTTCCAAACTGGATACAATTAACTTAGGCTTGAATAGAGACTGGGAATGGATGAGTCATTACACAAAGTAAAACTATTTCCCCATGGTATTTCTCCCTCCCACCCCATCCCCCACTGTTCCTCACATATTCTTGTTAACTGCTGGAAATAGCCTACCTTGGTTGTCACCATGAAAGGTTTTCCTCCTTTCCCCCCCCCCCCCCCCCGCTGCTGGTGATGGCTTATCTTAAGTGATCACTCTCCTTACAGTGTGTATGATAAACCCATTGTTTCATGTTCTCTGTGTGTGTATATCAATCTCCCCTCTGTTTTTTCCACCAAATGCATCCGGATGAAGTGAGCTGTAGCTTACGAAAGCTTATGCTCAAATAAATTTGTTAGTCTCTAGGTGCCTTAAGTACTCCTTTTCTTTTTGCGAATACAGACTAACACGGCTGCTACTCTGAAACCTGTCATTATGCAAGGCACTGAATTTAGCCGTATAGAGTGGAAATCTGTCAACTTCATGAAAAAACTTGTACAGATACAGATAGACAGCATCTTCCTCTCCAAATGCAAACAGATGGACATCATACCAAAAGGACAGAAGGTAAAAAATCCATTACAATCTACATACCACACAGACTATGCTGTCAGCTTGTGCCACACGCTCTCAAAGAAACTGCGGAGCCACCTGATCAACATCCTCTACAGCAAACAGGGAAAGATTAAGAATGAGCTCTCAAAACTGGATACTCTCATAAAGAACCAACCTTCCACACAAACTTCCTCGTGGCTGGACTTTACAAAAACTAGACAAGCCATTTACAACACACACTTTGCTTCTCTACAAAAGAAAAAGGACACTAAGCTATCTAAACTACTACATGCCACAAGGGGCCACAACAGTGGTTCCCCTAACCCACCCAGCAATATTGTTAATCTATCCAACTATTCTCTTAGCCCAGCAGAAGAATCTGTCCTATCTCGGGGCCTCTCCTTTTGCCCCTCCACCCCCACGAACATGATACAGTTCTGTGGTGACCTAGAATCCTATTTTCGACGTCTCCGACTCAAGGAATATTTCCAACACACCTCTGACCAACATATTAACCCACAGAGACCTTCCTACCAACACTACAAAAAGAAGGATTCTGGGTGGACTCCTCCTGAAGGTCGAAACAGCAGCCTGGACTTCTACATAGAGTGCTTCCGCTGACGTGCACGAGCTGAAATTGTGGAAAAGCAGCATCACTTGCCCCATAACCTCAGCCGTGCAGAACACAATGCCATCCACAGCCTCAGAAACAACTCTGACATCATAATCAAAAAGGCTGACAAAGGAGGTGCTGTCGTCATCATGAATAGGTCGGAGTATGAACAAGAGGCTACTAGGCAGCTCTCCAACACCACTTTCTACAAGCCATTACCCTCTGATCCCACTGAGAGTTACCAAAAGAAACTACAGCATTTGCTCAAGAAACTCCCTGAAAAAGCACAAGAACAAATCCGCACAGACACACCCCTCGAACCCCGACCTGGGGTATTCTATCTGCTACCCAAGATCCATAAACCTGGAAATCCTGGACGCCCCATCATCTCAGGCATTGGCACCCTGACAGCAGGATTGTCTGGCTATGTAGACTCCCTCCTCAGGCCCTACGTTACCAGCACTCCCAGCTATTTTGGAGACACCACTGACTTCCTGGGGAAACTACAATCCATTGGTGATCTTCCTAAAAACACCATCCTAGCCACTATGGATGTAGAAGCCCTCTACGCCAACATTCCACACAAAGATGGGCTACAAGCCATCAGGAACAGTATCCCCGATAATATCACGGCTAACCTGGTGGCTGAACTTTGTGACTTTGTCCTCACCCATAACTATTTCACATTTGGGGACCATGTATACCTTCAAATCAGTGGCACTGCGATGGGTACCCGCATGGCCCCACAGTATGCCAACATTTTTATGGCGGACTTAGAACAACGCTTCCTCAGCTCTCGTCCCCTAATGCCCCTACTCTACTTGTGCTACATTGATGACATCTTCATCAACTGGACCCATGGAAAAGAAGCCCTTGAGGAATTCCACCATGATTTCAACAATTTCCATCCCACCATCAACCTCAGCCTGGACCAGTCCACACAAAAGATCCACTTCCTGGACACTACGGTGCTAATAAGCGATGGTCACATAAACACCACCCTATATCGGAAACCTACTGACCGCTATTCCTACCTACATGCCTCTAGCTTTCATCCAGATCATACCACACGATCCATTGTCCACAACCAAGCTCTACGATATAACCGCATTTGCTCCAACCCCTCAGACAGAGACAAACACCTACAAGATCTCTATCATGCATTCCTACAACTACAATACCCACCTGCTGAAGTGAAGAAACAGATTGACAGAGCCAGAAGAGTACCCAGAAGTCACCTACTACAGGACAGGCCCAAAGAAGAAAATAAGAGAACGCCACTAGCCATCACCTTCACCCCCCAACTAAAACCTCTCCAACGCATCATCAAGGATCTTCAACCTATCCTGAAGGACGACCCATCACTCTCACAGATCTTGGGAGACAGGCCAGTCCTTGCTTACAGACAGCCCCCCAATCTAAAGCAAATACTCACCAGCAACCACACACCACACAACAGAACCACCAACCCAGGAACCTATCCTTGCAACAAAGCCCGTTGCCAACTCTGTCCACATATCTATTCAGGGGACACCATCATAGGGCCTAATCACATCAGCCACACTATCAGAGGCTCGTTCACCTGCGCATCTACCAATGTGATATATGCCATCATGTGCCAGCAATGCCCCTCTGCCATGTACATTGGTCAAACTGGACAGTCTCTATGTAAAAGAATGAATGGACACAAATCAGACGTCAAGAATTATAACATTCAAAAACCAGTTGGAGAACACTTCAATCTCTCTGGTCACTCGATTACAGACCTAAGAGTGGCTATCCTTCAACAAAAAAGCTTCAAAAACAGACTCCAACGAGAGACTGCTGAATTGGAATTAATTTCCAAACTGGATACAATTAGCTTAGGCTTGAATAGAGACTGGGAATGGATGAGTCATTACACAAAGTAAAACTATTTCCCCATGTTATTTCTCCCCCCCACCCCACCCATCCCCCACTGTTCCTCACATATTCTTGTTAACTGCTGGAAATAGCCTACCTTGGTTGTCACCATGAAAGGTTTTCCTCCTCCCCCCCCCCCCCCGCTGCTGGTGATGGCTTATCTTAAGTGATCACTCTCCTTACAGTGTGTATGATAAACCCATTGTTTCATGTTCTCTGTGTGTGTATATCAATCTCCCCTCTGTTTTTTCCACCAAATGCATCCGGATGAAGTGAGCTGTAGCTTACGAAAGCTTATGCTCAAATAAATTTGTTAGTCTCTAAGGTGCCACAAGTACTCCTTTTCTTTTTGCGAATACAGACTAACACAGCTGCTACTCTGAAACCTTAATTACTTTTTCTTTCCAAGTTTGTTCCAAACATTTTTCTGTTGCAAAATAATGCCATCCTATAATTCTGATCAATCAGAATCACTGCACAATAAATATAATTGTTCTGATCAATCCAAGCATCTTGAAATATATTTACATGAATAATAAACATTATTATGTTTAAAGAAGCAGAGTCTCATAATATTTTGTCTAGGCTTTAGGAAATGAAAAGAAATGACTTTGACAGCAGCCCCATAAATATTACCAGTTGAGGGCTATGGTAAATTAAAGGATTCAACAGTATCTGCTGTGTCTTCATGTTTTGGACTTTTGATTTACTTCATCATCCTCATCATCATCTCTTATGATGATTTGTAAGAAGTCCTGTACATATATTTGTCATAGAAATCATTAACTTCTGTAAACAACGCTTTTTTGCTGAAAATCTAAGAATTATAGGTTTGCAGTGAATTGTTACAGCTACAGAGAACAATAGCAATAAAGAACTGTAACTAAGATTGCAAAGAAGTTTCATTAATAACCTCCTGTTTTCACAGGTTGTTAACTTTCTGAAACATTCACCTTTGGGCTGAAATTGTCCATGGTCAAATGTTTGTTTGGTGGAATTCTGCTCAAAATTAAATATAAACAATCTTGAAAGATTGTCATGAAATTTAATCAGACCAGGTACAAAATCTGCTCTCCTGTCCTTGATTATCAATAATCACAGTAATGAAATAATATGACTAATGATATTTTACTTGACTATCCAAAATAACTCATCCTAGGCAAGTAGAATTTTACAAGGCCACTTCTGAGTTCTCCGATTGGCATTAAAGACACCAAGGGCCAGACTGCTTCCTTCTGGGAGAAAATCTGCAATTAAGGCAGAGGAATTCTACTCCATTCTTTCCACATGGAGATGATTCCACAATTGTTCTATTTTTGAGGAGGAAAAAATTTGCCCTTCCCCCAAGAAATGGCTCGGGGTGACGGTCCACTGATTCACTGGGATCTGGGAGATCAGTGGGAGGTCTTCCGCAACTTTGCATTTAATTATAAGAAAGATAGTGGAGACTGCAAAAAGACCATTGTATCTAATTTTGGAATCTTCATTATTATATTATTGCTACTATTTATTATCCATACAAAGAAAATGTAGTAAAAAATGATGGTGTTTACAGTAGGCCACAACTGTTTGTATCCATTAAAACCTTGCCATTTAAATCAAGTCATTGAATCATATGAAAAAAGTATTAGTAATAGAGTCACTGGCCCTTCTCTTGGTGTTGTGATCACCAAACCTGTAAGCAAGGATGGAAGGGAAACATAAAAACAAGCTCACCTCTCAGACATGTTCCCTTCTGCTTTTCTTATAGGGCCTAATCCAGGCCTATATTTCCTTTTGGTCATAATGATCTAATGACAAACAATAAAGATTCTCCTGCTGGTTTAGTAGCTAAACAGCCCCATTCTACTCAGGGGGGAGTGGGAGGGAGAGAGAGACTTTCTTCTTTTCCCAAGCGCCACCCTGTCTTCTCATTTTGAGTGGAAATTGCCCAGTGAAGAGGTTTAACCCTTCCATGTCTCAGCCAAGGATGGGGTTCAAACACTCCATCTCGGTATTGTTCTTCTATCAAAAACATGTAGCAAAAGCTTTCTTTTCTGTGTTCTTGCTTTAAGTCATGTAAAAGAAGGCAAGCTAGTAGAGGACTGACAAGAAGATTATAACTTTGATCTGCCAAACAGTTTCACCACTACACCCCCATTATTAATAGTTGTTATTTCTGCTACATTATGGCTCTATCTTCAAAAGTGTTATTCCACAAAAAGAGGGGAGGGCTGAGAGGAATAAGATTTATAGAAACATTTTTTCTGTTTTTAAGATATTCTACACACAAAAGCTAGTTTCCGAACATGGACATCTGAGGTATAAAACCTAAAAATAGCTAAAGCCTGAGAAAAAGGGAAACATTATTTTCACAGAAATTAGATTATTCTCATCAAATAAAATGTTCACAGTTTGAAATATGTCCTGACATAATGCGGTACAATGGTGAAAACAGGGTAGTAGTATTCTTTACTGCACCACTTACTCCTATTTCAATAGATAATGCCTTCTTAGCAGAGCTAATTACATACTGAATGAATCAAGTCGAAACACTGTAAATGCTGCAGAATTTTCAAATAAACAGTTATTTTATAAATTAAACCTAATTTTTTTTCAAATTACTACATTTCTCTCTGAATGTCTGCAAGCATGGATCACTTAATGTCAGTGAAGTAAATGGACTGATGCACTCTTAATTAAAAAAAAATCAATCAGGAGAAAGTATTTGTGGAGGAGAGAACTGGATTAGTTTTTAAAGGGATTGCTTTAAGTGTAAGGCCCTGATTCTGCAATCAGTTCTGGCTGGGGATTTCCAAAGAGCCTGAGAGAGTTAGGGGCCTGCTCCTGTTCCCACTGAAATCATTGACAAAAATCCTATCAGCTTCAATGGTGCAGGATCAGGCAATCAGGTAAAAGTTTCAAAGGTGACTAAGGACCAAATATTTAAAAGGTATTTAGGCACCTAAGGAAGCAGATAGATGTTTCTGAAAATCCCTCTAGATGCCTAGTCTTCTGTCAACCTAACATTGTCTACACTGGGGGGTAAGATTGGCATCTGGGGTACAGAATTTTCACACAGCAAGAGACGTAGCTATGCCAATGAAAGTTCTCAGTATAAAGCAGCCTACAAGCTTTTGAGCTTACATAGAACTCGTCTTTTTCTTTGGATCAAAGATTCACTTGGTGTCAGTTAACATTTTTCAGTGTATCAGCCCCAAACATACGCTGCTGAAGTTAACTACCTAGTCAAACACTTCTTAGCTGTTCTTTGCCTACATTTCCCATGATTAATTTTCCTATCATTTTACAAACCTTAATTTTCAATATCGACTAGAGAGTTTCAGAAAAATAGACTGACTTTTAGAAATTGTCAAAGAGAGTTTGAGTTGCATAAAATCTGTCGATTGCTCTAAGCCACATAACCACAATAAAAATATTTTAAAATCATGACACATTGGCATATTGCATGTCTTCAGGAAAGCATCAGCTGTCTAGTTTGTCAGCTATTTTGGGTGGAGTACCTGTCTTCCTATGGGTCTGTAAAGCCATTGGTTCTATATAAATAATTCTTAAATCGTGCACAACAACTTTAGAACACAACTGAGGGCAGGAAGTGAAGACTATTCTATCCAGTTGAAATTGGAGGAAAATTTAGTTCCTATAGACAGAAGGCAATTACACAAGTTTATAATCTGGGCCATTAAATTGGGGGTAAATTCTCTCTATTCTTGCAAATAATGTCATGAGAATGTTATAGTCAAATTTCAAAGTCACCTCATCCTGTTCTCCATTTACATATGAACAACTTTGCATGTGCCTTGAAGATGTTAGTAGAGTTTGCTTGTGCAAATCCTATCAATTGTACACATGTAAAACAAAATAAACATAAATATAATGTACAAGAGACTGCACATATTATGAAAACTTGATCTCAAATTACTAATAGACAAGACCTCCATTTTACATCTCATTCCAAAAAGGCACCTGAATCAGTATAGTTCCCGGAGTTTTCGATGATGAAATACGGACTTTCATCCAGATATCAACCTGGTCCTGACCTTATTTACCCTATGAGATTTAATGAAATGACAGCTTGAGTTGGTATGGCTACACATGAAATGGCTGACTAAAATATGCCTACACAACCATAGTACTGAATTGAGTCACACATCTTCCTTGATTCATCTTAGCAGGATGCCTCACTTTTATGCAAATGTGCAATTTCATGAACCTTATTGTATCTGTTTAAAAAGATCCCTTGTTGAGATGTTCATCTCTATGCTGCCTGAATAAGTAAAACTTCTTATAATGGAGGCAAGTTTTTTGGTTAATTACAAATAAGCCTCATTTACGTTGAAACAGTCCAGACAACGGTCTTTGTGCTTGTTCCTGCATAAATTATGCCCAAGTTATATTATAGAAATTGAACTTCTCTTGGTGGAATGAGTCTCTATTGAATAACTATTGATTTTGGAGGGTGGTAATTAATGTTTTTTCCCCACTGAATATTAAGTGGCATACTTTATTAGGATAAACATGATAAATCTATTGCCTGTTCCCAGATCCAAGCTATGTACAGTGAAATGATGGGGAATTCAGGAAGTTGCATTATATTCCCATATTTGGAAGCTATCCATTTTTAATTGCTAAACCCTGATTTTTAGAGGAAGCAAAAAATTTGTAGAGGATATGTGAAAATGCAAAAACTCTTAACCTTCTAACTAGTAAAATATATACCTTAGTTATAACACGGATTTTACTTTTTATAAAACTTTCACTTTTGATTAAATCTAGCCCAGTGAATAATGGCACCTTTTCTAGTCCAAAGCAGAATAAGAACATATCAAAATATCTGTTGATCTGTTGATTTATAGCATTTATCACCAAACTGTTGAGCATCGTCTTCGAATACATTTTAAGCAATGTCAGCTGAACCAACAAGGAGAGTCAAATATAACAGTCATAGCTGAAATACTAAAGCAATAGGAAAGAAGATATCCTGTCATCCCAGATTTTCTTTAAGGCCAGGTGATGAGGTGTTTACCCCATATTTGCCCAGAAAGGGTTAATGCAGAGTGAGCAGGGGGTTAATTAATCCAATTGGCCACAGCTGAGGGGAATCAGGTGGCCAGGTAATCCCCTGACTGAGTGAGGGAGGCTAGCTAAGAAGGAATGAGCTGGGCTGGGACTAAAAAGACAGGTAATTGGAAGTAGAAAGGTCAGCTTGGAAACCTCCCTGGGAGAAGGGAGGTATATCTGGGCTAGCAAACCCTAAGGGGGAGGGGTGTGAGTCAGGAAGATAGGAAAGGTAGTAAGGTCTAAGAGGGAACAGACCTTGATTGCTGGTTAGAGGATCCCTGAGATGGAACCCAGAGTAGGGGGCTGGCCTGTGTTCCCCTGCAAGCCACTGAGGCAGTGGCACTACAAGGCAGGGAACAGGAAGCCTGACTGAGCCTGTTTATGGTAAGAGATTTTCCAACCCCAGAAGCAGAAACCATTTGGTGATCTGGCTGGAGGGCTAAGTCATGAAGAGGTGGCAGCAGCAGCTTGTGGAGCGAGAAAGAGGCTGCAGATCAGCAGAGAATGATGGCATGCAACCCTGGGAAGGGGTGTTGACCTGGCAAGCTAATCCCTGAAGCAACTAGGAGAAGGTGCCATTCTAGCAGTGAGTGGAGCACCCCATCACAGGCTGTGGTTCTCATCCTTCTTTTGACTGGGGGTTAACTTTGAACTACTTATTAATTTTAAATCTTATTGTTCTAATTTTTAAAATCTCCTTTCTTATGCATTTGTGGGGGAGATGAACAGAGCCATCTTGTTGAACAGAGCCATCTGAGTCAGGGTTTGATCGTGGATAGAACAATTCTAAGTTAGTCTCTCCTATTTTACTTAAGAGTGTTCTTTCAGGTCTTCCTCTCTTCCCCCTCCCCCCCACTTAATCTAATGATTTTGGTGGCAACAATGGTACACTCAGCATAGGTAGATGTCTAGGATGTATATAACAGTCTGCACATTGTTTGAAAATTGAGAACCAACAGTTAACTTTAAACCAATACATAGCCTAGTTATTCTTTATTATCATGGAGCTTCTACAGATCAAATGAATAAACTTATCACATGAGATATAACTTCCACTGGGTGGGCCAAATTACTGCCAGTAGCATATATAGTTTGTGCAGAGGTCTGAGCAAAATGGGGGCATAATGGTATAAATAGGCACCAAATGCCTTCTTTCCATTAAGTACCACCCCACAACACCCCTCTGTAGCACATTTCAAGAAAAGTCTGTCAAGAAGACTGCCTGGATTTGGGGAGAGACAGAATAGGGATGTTCAATCTGCCCAGTGCTCTGTTTTTGGAGGGATTATTGTGGAGCTCAGGCCAGAATTTGGCTCAATGTATCTATAACATCTCAATAAACTTAGCCTCTGGGAACGATAAACATAGTATACTATTACAATGTGCCTAAAAATAAAAGAAAAACTCCAAGTGCTAATTATAATATATCAGTATAACACTGACTACTACTACTTTAACAATTACATTCAGCTGCACTCTTATGTGGCACATTTATTCTTTCTTTAGAACGGTCATACTGAGGAAAAGGCTTTGAATTCTGAAGCCATATGATGTCCTCAATTAGCTATGGAAATCCCATACTGGAATGGGAACTTGATTTAGGACTGCGTTTGTCTGATGCTCCTGAGATACTGTTGCTGTCACTTCTAACTCCTGCAAAAAGCTTGTTGAATCTACCATATGCCAGGTTTTGAAGTATGCAGATAAAACAGAAGCACAGTGAAATGCTGTGAAGAGAAAAGTGCTGTTGAAAATAAGCCATTCAATGAAATACGGTTTCTTCTTTATCTCTCAGAGTAGCAGCCGTGTTAGTCTGTATTCGCAAAAAGAAAAGGAGTACTTGTGGCACCTTAGAGACTAACAAATTTATTAGAGCATAAGCTTTCATAGCTCACGAAAGCTTATGCTCTAATAAATTTGTTAGTCTCTAAGGTGCCACAAGTACTCCTTTTCTTCTTTATCTCTGTATCAGCACATTACAAAAGATCCACTAGCCAATAATTTTATATAGCTATTCAATGCACAACTCTAGTGGTCACCCTTAAGAGCTTGAAAATTGCTTTAGATAATTAAATAAACTACCTCAAATCCTGAGATACCACTATTTATTTAAGGCCAAACTGTCAAGTTTCTAAGAAGACCACTGCAACAGGCCATCCGTTTTCAGTACGAGTGTATTTCATTCTTATATGATATCTAGCTAAAAGAAGTATTATTCTGCTTTACTGATCACTCTAATAAAGTGATTCTATTTTGAGTATACTGTGATAATCAAAATCGCAGCCTGAGGGATACAAAAATTATCTTTAAATGTCATAAAGATAACAAAACCACAGTGTCAATTGATTATGTTCATCACTGAAGAGTTTATAAAGAAACACACTGGAAAAAATGGTGCAGCAATTATATATCTTGATCCTGCAGTCCTGATTCAGGCAAAAGACCCATTGAAGTCAATAGTTGTATTTGGTTTAGGACTGCAGGATTGGCAACACATAAGTTAAAGGTAGCATAAAAATACACACAGAAGGATAATGTCCAATATTAATATATTCCTCTATTTAAAAAATGGAGTATTTTGTTAAATGGAATACCAGGTTCACTCTGAGATCCTGGGTTTAATTCCAGAGCTGACCACAATTGTGCTGTGAAATAAGCTTTAAAATTACATTTGCCTTAAACTAAAGAAGAATTTACAGTTAGGTACCTAAAAAGAACAGGAGTACTTGTGGCACCTTAGAGACTAACACATTTATCTGAGCATAAGCTTTCGTGAGCTACAGCTCACTTCATCGGATGCATTCAGTTAGGTACCTGGATCACTGCAAATGGAAAGGTTATTTGCAAAAAGTGTATTAAAGCACAAGGGACTGCAGCAGAAAGCAAGGTAGCCATATTTATTTATAATGGGTAAAACAGGCAATTTTTAAGGAGATGTCTGGATACAAATGATAGGTAAATTTGAAGAATGGGAAATAACTTAACTTTTAGAATAAATGGAATCACTCTATCTATTGACTAGCCTGAGCACATGGTTGTAAAATGCAGATCAGAAGTACATTCACAAAGAGCAGCGCCTATTTTTAAAAATTGTCAAATACTTTTATTGAAATGCTACTTATTTCTAGGAATCTCACGCATTCACTTGACTGCAAATCAGGAAGTCCAAATGCAAGATTACCCCTATAGTTGCACTGACTCCATTTCTTTGTCAAATGAATGTTACTTCTATTCTTAACAACCTGAAAGGCCCTGATCATGAAGAAATGTAGGTACATGCATAATTTATTCATGTGAGCAGTCCCACTGAAGTCCTCTCTCTTGTACTTCTTCTTACTTTAGCAATTGCGTGTACTATTGAATATATTCAAGGTTATCTAACAGCAAAGTGAAGCCAATGGGACTATGCGTGAGTGAAGTTATGCACATGTCTAAGGATTTACAGGACTAAGGCAAAGTGTGCATGGGTGTTTTAATAACAGATTAAGCAGTAGATCAAAGTGCACTGTGGAGTTTTATTGCACAGTAGCAGGATCCACATGGCCAGTTAGCGCGTGGCACACTAAAGTGCTGTAGAATTACACCAGCTTGCTGTAAACTAATGCTACACATAGACATGTCCTAAAGTCCTCTGTGGATAAGGATTTCTCCCCTAATGTCTGACTGGGGAATGTGGCAATACTTTCAGCAAACACAAGGCAAACCATCTGCAGATATAGGGTTTCATACGTGATCTACTGCTCACCCACAAAAGCATTCAGGTTCCTACAATATGGCTTGAATCTTTCTGCACTGGGATAAAGGAGTAGGGTCACATTTTTCTAATGGAGATGTGATTTCAATATGACAAGTTGTCTTCATTCATTTTTTGCTTGGATTGAGTTAATGTGCTAAAAGTTATTTCATTTTTATTTAACTTTTTAAAACACTAAGCCAAATCTTGCAGTTGCCATGTGGACAAAATACCCACTGAAGTCAATAGAAGTTTTCCTTTCATAAGACCAAGTAAGGACTGCAGGAGTGGACTAACTATACTGCGTTTATTTTGAAGTTCTTCATTTTATACCAGTAAGTCAGGGTTGTTGGGTTTTTTGGGTTTTTTTTTTTTTTTTTGTAGCTGTACATTTTTCTTATGGTACCCACTGTACTGCATTTTAAAACCTTTAGCACTTGGCATGTTCAAAGGTTAGAACACCCACTGGGGTAATCATGTTAAAAATTATTGGATTCTGATTCTGCTCTGACTTACACCAATATAGCTCCATTGAGTTTAGTAGAATTCCATTTATTGCAATAGAGAGATTTTAAGGGATGGGAGAATAGATCCGAGTGAAAATGTCATGTTCAAATAAAAAATAAGGCAATTTGGATACTACTGTTTCAAATATGTCACTTTCTAATGCATTTAAACCTAAACATTATTTGTCACTACTGCAGCAATTACTGATTCATCTGACAAAAATGGAGATTTTACTGCATCCTTTGTTATGTAATGCTGCACACGTTGCCTCCTTAGCTTGTCAAACTTCTACACCTACTATAGAATTCATTTTCTTCAAAAAATACAAGAAAATGCACAATTATAATGACTTCTCCATTTGAATCAGCATGTTGCAGGTAGTTATCACATTGCCTGTCAGGGAAGCTGCACTCCTATTGATGCTTCTTTCCAGTTACTATGTAGAATGCGCATTGTGTACACTGAAGCCAATATTTTTTGAACTCCTTTCTCAAAGAGACAGCCCTAGATGAAAATATAAATGCTGGAACTACAGATGTATTTTTAAAAGTCTTTTTTTAAAATTCTATTGATGATAAACCCAAAACAAATAAGCGAAAACACAAAATGAGATACATTTATCTTAATCCTTGGGCCTAGTTTCTGAAGCTAATAAGCATAAACGACAAGTAGAAATGCAACATACATTTTCACTCTAAATCCTTCTTTTGAGAACTACAGAGGAACAGGACCTGTACTTTTATTTATTGTATTGATTGATACAGAATCTATTTCCAGGGCAGCTAGGTGACGTAGAAAATTGAAGTAAACCTACTTTAGTTTTTACTCCTACAGGCAGCGAAGAAAAAGAGAATTTATTTTGTAATTGTTACCTCATGATAATGAGGGTCAGATAAGTATTTAGAAATGTTCATAGCGTTAGGACTTGTGTTTTGGCATCTTCAGTTGATTCATTTTTTCTAAATAGAAAATGTTAGGAATGTTGGTTTATTTTTTTGTTTTGTTACTTCATACCACCCTCGATCTTGAGGTTTGGCTGGATTCGGTTGTTAGGATGGAGATTACACCCAACAATTTCTTTATCCAGTTTATTTGGACATGTACCAGGGCTCTACAGGTGGATGCTCTTTGACTGACAAACCACTCTATCTATAGCCTGTATTGAGAAAGTGGCCCCTAAACATCCTCTTTCCCAACTTCAAGCACATAGTTTATAGATGACTTGCAACAGATGGAGTGAGAAGGAAGTCAGTTAGAGTCTCTGTTTGAATCAGCAGCAGAATTCTTAGGCAAAGTTTGCCCAAATACTTTAGAAAGATTTGCTGATGCCTTTCCCCATGACTGTGAAGAAGAGGAAGAAAGGTTTTCAGAGTTCCCAACAGCAACCCTGTTCTGCATGACAGAGAGGCTGGTTAATCTAAGGATGTTTCCACTCAGTTACAGAATTGAGTTTTTTTTTCTCTCTGGAATTTTCATGTTTACAGGTAAAATTGTTCTGATCTGAACTCAGCTGTCCGCTTCTGTGGTGGGAGAGAAATGTCTTGAGAAGACAAATGCTAATTCTTCTTTGCCGGGGTTTCAGCCAGGGTAACTCACTGTTGAGTTTGGGGAACTACAGGCTGCCACTTGTGAGTTGGACCTATGGTCTCCTTGATTGGTGAAAGGCAGAGGAGAATCACTGGCCATGCTGTCGATAGAGACAATGAACTCCTTTCTTCACTGTGCCATTTGTTCTTAAGGAAACGTTATGAAGCTTCTACTGTTATGTTTGAGTATCTTGCCAACTATCAATCTCTTCTCATTTATTCCAAATTTCTTTTTTTGAGAAGGTCTGCACAGAATACAGGAACAGTGCTAGTTGCATTAGACAATAGTCTCTTTTGGGAGATGGCAGAGTATCAAATGCCCATGCTATTTCTTTAGGTCTGTCAGCTGCCTTTGATACCATTGATCAAGAGGGACTGTTGAAACTTCAGTGGTCCATTACACAGGTAGATGGAGTTCCTTTGAGTGAGTCTGATTTTTGTAAAGAAATTTACAAATTTAGTTAACCATCTGTTCAGAAGGTTCTCTTATGTGGTGTACGACAGGCTTCTAATTTGTCATTCCTCCTGTTCTACATGTGTGGTGCCACTAGAAGGGATGGTAAAGAGATACAAGCTTTAGTATGTTGATGAAATCTAGCAATATGTCTCCATGGCATCTGATCCATCTGGTACAGTTGAGCAATTTACCCAGTGCTGGCTGAATTTGCATCTTGGAGCAAAGCTGACTGATGAGGCTTAACTCAGCATATTCTGAGATAATATTGATAGGCTGGGATGAAGCGACTGAAAGGAATAGTAGCGATTTCCTGAATGAGATTGCACCTGTTGCTAGCTATTCATGTTTATGCTTTATGCTTTGTGGGATTTATTCTATCCTTTGCTTTTCTTGGATGTTCAGGTAGCAGCAATAGCCAATACTGCAATTTGTCTACATTACTGGCAAGGTCTACCCTTGGCTTATTTCCCCATTGTTGTTAATACTAGTGCAGCCCCTGCAGTGGTAGCAATGATGGGTGTGCTAGTGCAGACAGGGCTCCAGGTTGCCTCTAGTGTTTTAAAAACCATATCATCTAAACTTGCTGAGAGCAGGTCTACATTAACGCTGTGGTAAAAAAAATACCAACAGCTTCAAACAACATTTTATCTACACAAGAGCACCTGTCATTGGTGGAACTGCACTGGTGTTAACAATGTGCCTTGTTCATATACCATAACAGACATACTACTTTAAAGGGACCCTACCACTTTGCCAATAGTTTGTTTTCCATGCTCTGTAATAGCAACAGCAGTCAATTTCTGAGGTAATGCTTTTTTAATACAGTTCTGCTCTGGGGATTCTTGTACTGTGTACATGTATTTGCAGGCAAAAGCCCATAACAAATTCCAATGTTCTCGTAAACTAAGATCACACAAGATCACATTCACACTCTAGGCACCTTGCTCTCACCCTGTCTCATTAGTAGGTTCAGAATACCAGGCTGCTGTATCCCAGACAACAGTTTAAAAGAAGAAAGCCCTATGGGAAACTGTGAAAGCTCTCAGGTTGCAAATAATAGATAGGGAAGTAAATTGTCCCAATGGCTGGCTTCAATGGTCATAAATTTGCACAGCATTCCTTTGAATTGCAAAAGGTGACATGTAACATAGTTAACCCAAGCTTCTGATCTCTACTTCTTCTTCTACCTTCCCTGTTTGTTGACATGTTAAACATGTACCTATACCACTTTTAAAAACCATGTTGCAGTAACCATTTTTCCCTTATTAAAACAGGATTGGAAAGATGAGACAATCTATAACGGATTTTTAAAAAATACAAAATGGTAATTTTTATCTCTGAATCAATAGTTCAAGTGTATCCTCACGCTATTAAAATCAAATGCACTCAGTAGTTTTAGGTCAGTTCAGCCCTAACGGGTGGCTGTCTCCTTCATCACACACCTGTCACTCGTACAATGAAAACAAACCTTGTCGGTTTATATTCAAAAGGAGCCCAAGAGTCGGCTTTCATGGAGAAATAATTGCCTTTTGCTTGACACTGGTTGTTACTTTTGTGTCAAAACTGAGGTGACTGATGTGACAGGGCAATGTGGTGACTAACCATGTGCCTTCAGGCTCACTAGAAAAAGGGATAACATATAAAACCAGGAGATATATTTAACTTATTCTCTTAAAAATTGTTTTACTCCACCATGCTGTACAGAAGCCCTTACTGAATGACCGTGTAAACCACCAGCCAAGGAATACTTGGCATAAATTGGGTGGGAGCTGCAACGGTTTTCCTTTGCCATCCAGCATCTCCTGGGACACTTGGATGCTGGACCAGCCCCTGGCATAACTTACAGCATCTGAAAACTGCTCAAAGGCTTGGCAGCTGCCTCTAGCCTTCAGGAGCCTTTGTAGCTGCTGGATATCACCACAGTGTAAGGATGCCCTGACCATGTCATCTTTGCCTATCTTGAGAAGTTTGTGGCGCAGTAGCAGGGGGAATCCTCCAGGGACTGGGCAAACCCGCTTTAAGGCTACTCTGTTCAGCCAGAGGAGCAGAGAATGAGACCAGTTATCTTATTTACTTTACCCCTTTCCCTCCTCCTTCAAACCCCGCCCTACTCTTATTACTTATGTAACCCCTGCTGGAGCAACCTCTGATTCCCACGTGTGGAGAAGTCCACTTGCTCCTTCCTTCTATGTTGCTCAGTATTCCACCTTTGAACTAATAGCTGTTGGGTTCTTTGCTCCTTGGGTTGATGGCAGTCAGGGCCGGATTTCCAATTAGGCACAGTAAGCACGTGCCTAGGGGCACCAGCATTCTAGGGGTGCCTAAAAGTTAAAAGTGGGTTAAAAATGGTTAATGTAAGCTTATTTTAAAAATTATAAACAACCCAATTCTAATATTACATGGGAAACTGTGGCAATGCTACATCAGGATTTCATATTGCTTGTGGTACGGGCTCTGCTTGTTTGTGTTTGACTAACGTCGTCACTGTCTTTAGACGCTCGTGTGTATGCGCTACACTTAGTTACCAGCCTGCATCTGTGCTTGCAGCTCTATTCATGGGTACATGCAAATGCTATTGTTACCTTTACCATAGTATATTGTGGGCGGCACGGCATGGGGGACACTGAAGGTGCTGTGCCTAGGGACGGGTAAGATGTAAATCCGGCTCTGGTCTCAGCCATCAGTTTACTGGTTGTTGGAGCTAAATTAGATTCTCAGTGAGCAGTGCCTCCACCCAGTGGCTGGATGAATAATTTAATATACAGCCCCTCCAGTCTCTATCACATTGAAAATTAGAAGAAATCAAGGGCCAGCCACTTTTAAAAAGAAACACTTTATTAGAGGAAGGATAGAGTTAAACGAAGAAAGGGGTAAATGAAAAGGCAGGGGAATTAAAGAGAAGAAGTAAATGAACAAAAATGCGACCCCTCCCCCCCCAAATCCCCTCTAATAACCAAATATAAACAAAAACCCACCCAGGAAGTGGGTGCAACCCCAAGATGTGTCCACAGGTCCTGGGCACTGTTCCCTCTAAGTTGTGCACATGTGCGCACGCACACAGATCCTAAACCCTGTGCACACGGTGAAACACCATGCACACAAAATTTGCACAGAAGCACAACAATTTGCACAGAAGAATTTTTTTGTGCACACAGCCTGTCAAAAAATTAGAGGGAACATTGGTCCCAGGTAGTCAGTGCACATGTAGATACTGAACAAACTTAAGTTTGAACAATCAATTAATCAAATACACATTACAGGCCTGTCACTTGTATGCACTGTGGTACCAACACCCTCCTTCAGGTGAGCCTTCATCTGGTTGTCCACCCATGGACCAGGACTTTCCTCACCTTGGAGCCCTTTCCTAACTAGCTATGTGAAGTACCCCAGTACTCAGTATAATGACCAGAGCAAGGCAGATCTCTCCCTGGATGGAGCAAGTCCCAGGTGACTCAAACCCTGGTATTCCCTTGACTTCTGGGGAAGAAAGGACTAACAGTTGAGATTGCCAGATGAACTCCTCCTTGCTGGATCCAGGGTATGACTAGGATCAATCTAGGTATGACTGGACAACAAATTGTCAGAGGAAATTCATTGTTGATAATTGCAAAGTAATGCACACTGGAAAACAATCCAAGCTGTCCATACAAAATGATGAGGTCTAAATAATCTTACCACTCAAAAAAAAGATCTTGGATTCATTGTGGATAGTTCTCTGAAAACATCCACTCAATGTGCAGCAGCAATTAAAAAGGCTAATAGAATATTAGGAAGCCTCAGTGAAGGCCAAAAGTATAACTGGGTTCCAAAAAGCTTTTTAATGAGTTCATGGAGGATAGGTCCATGAATGACTATTAGTCAAGTTGGTCAGGAACGCAACCCCATGCTCTGGGTACCCAGGGATGGATCACTCGTTAACTGCCCTGTTCTGTTCATTCCCTCTGAAGCACCTGGCAATGGCAACTGTCAGCAGAAGATAGGATACAGGGCTAGATGGACCATTGGTCTGACCTGATATGGCCATTCTTATGTTTACCTAATACAGATGCTCTATATGTATTGTTTCCCTCCTTTTGAAATTCTAATGTATTCAATGATTGCCTAATGGGCATAGGAGTAAATGGAATATTTAGGTCTGGTCTACATTTAAAACTTAGATTGACAGTGAAAAATCTATACCTCTGAGTGCCGTAGCAATGCCAACCTAATCCCTGGTGTAGACACAGCTAGGTTGACAGAGGAATGCTTCTGCCAACCTAGCTACTGTCACTCAGAGGTGGAATTCCTACAGCAATGGAAAAAAATTCAGTCTGCATCTACACTGAGATTACAGCAGCATAGTTATGATGCAATACCTATAGTGATAGCACCTACAGTGCAGACATGGTCTTAGAGAATGAAGGGGCCATTGTCTGCGAACAGGAAGCTGTGTGTCTCTTGAGCTGTTAATATTTTGAACTCCTGTGATTAGACTCATTTTTTGAAAGCTTCTGATGAAGGACATTTCAATAGCACCCCAATTATTTAATATGTATATTGTGGTAGCACTTAGAAACCAACAAGGGTGGTTGCACAAACATAGAAAATGACAGTCCGTGCCCCAAACTGCTTACAGTGCAAAAGACAAGACCTACTAGGTGGATGAGGCAAACAAGTGGTCCAGTGTGATGAGTGGAAAAAACAGGGCAACAAAAACAAGGGTGTGCAATTCTTAGCCAAACAGGAGCAGTAACATCAATTTGATACCTGTTTAGCCATTGTCATGTTAATATTTGGCAAATATTTCAATGAACCAATTGATTTACATTGTTCATTTCATTACCATTATCTCAAAACACTTTGAAGTGTAGCAGAAAATATATAAGTGAAATATAGATAAATCAGACAGTGACTGGGACTCAAGCAGAAATCTCAAATAGTAAATCTAGAATCATGTTGTTTGTTTTCTACTGTTCATTCAGGTTTCAACCACTTCTCAATAAAAAAAGAGTCCATCCAACCAGCACCTTGGACAATCTTTTAAAAATACACCAAAACAGCCAGACCCATCAATTACTCCAAGATCAAGAAGCCTGGCAACAACATAGATACAACAAAATTCAAACAGAATCCACACTGGAGTCCCATCCCATTACTACCTAGCCCTTCCCATCATCACCCATCTTCTTACAGGTGGAGAAAGGGAGAAAAGATGGGTCATCCAGCATGCCCTGAAAGCTAATAAACTTGGGTTATTATAAGCCAATGGAAGGAAGCTCTAAAGGCTAGGGGTGCTAATGAAGAACCCTGTGCCAGTGCCTCTCTTCTCTCATTGTGACGTGGACCAGGTCAGATGCCTCCACTAACTACAAGCATGGTAGCATGTCATGGGAAGAGAGAGATTTCTTAGATAGGAAGAGTAAGCTTTATATATGACTTAAATAACCTATAGAGGCTTTATAGGTTAAAACTAACACCTCAAAATCATCTTGGAAACCAATAGGCAGCTCATTTGGAGAGCAGAAGTACAGGATTAATATACTTAAAGAAAGAAACACCATTTAACAAGCAAGACACCAAATTCTGCACCAGCTGTAGTTTCTGGGTACATTTAGGAAGTAGCCCCATGTAAAGAACATTGTAGAAGCTTAATTTCAAGGTGAGAAAGGCAGGGATGATGAAAGATTTAGCTCAAAAAGAAATAGTCATAACCACCTGGCCATATGTAGATGGAATAAAAGTTGATCTAGAGGTAGGTGCTACTGGACCTTGTGAAGCTGCTGGAACTAGACCCCCAAACTATGCACTATGTCAACAAAAGGAGGCACACATGCTCAGCCAAAGGGGCAGAAGTTATCTGTGCCTTCTTTTTCATTTGTTTTGTCCAACATCACTCCCAGTTTGATCTAGATGGAATATCAGCCAGCTTGCCTTTATCCAGGCCCTCAAACTGCCCCAGACAGCAAGTAAAGCAATTGATTTCTTTCATAACATCAGTAGAGATGGAGATATAAAGCTGTGTCATCTGAAAACTGCCAACCAATGTCAATTCACTAACCTTCTCAATAGCCTCATATATACATATGCATCTTGATTAATTAAATAGCTGGCAGTATAATAAATCAGTGAATCTGACCCCACTTTCATTTATGATTTTATACACGAGGAAGCATTCTTTCTTCTAGTTGTTACCCTCAATTTATTGCCCCATGTGATCTCCTAGGTTATATTCCAGAATTATATCCCATATAATTAGTTCCGTTACAGTAAAATTCCATGGTACACAATTATTTAATTTCCATTATAAAAAGTAAGAGTATAACACCACAATTGAGTTTCACTTAAAATTGGTGACTATTTTGTGTCGGAATTAAGGTAGCTGATGTGACAGGGCAATGAGGATGATTAACCAACCACTCTATCTAATTTCTGTAGCTCTTCTCCTTCAAACCTAAGCATCTCACTGTTGCATGGTAAACTATATACATTACAAAAAGAAAAGGAGTACCTGTGGCACCTTAGAGACTAACAAATTTATTAGAGCATAAGCTTTCATGAGCTACAGCTCACTTCATCAGATGCATTGCATCAGATGCACTATAAGGTGCCACAAGTACTCCTTTTCTTTTTGCGAATACAGACTAACACGGCTGCTACTCTGAAACCTGTCTATATACATTACAGACTCTCGTCAGTTTAACATATTGTAGGAGGTCAGACTAGATGAACATGTGGTCCCTTCTGGTCTTTAAATCTATTAATCTAATTTATTACAGCTTCCAAAAGTGTGCTAGGTGCTTTACAAAGACATCATTCCTGGTCCAATGAGCTTACAAGCACGCCTCAAATGTGAAGTGACTAGTAGCCAGTATTGTCAACCCTTAGTGTTAAAAAAATTATGGGATTGTCTTAAAAACCATGAGATTTTTAAAAACAAATACATTTGAGGGATTTTTGTGTGTGTCTTCTGGTTTGTGGGTTACACTGGGGTCACATTTGCAAGCTTCTCTCCACAACCATGAGTACTAATCTTCCTTTTAAAAAAAGGAAAGCCGAGATTCTCACCTAATCACTTGACTGGGGTTTTAAGAAGGACAACAAAAATGGAGAGACTTGTAATAAAATTGTGAACGTTTACATTTACCTCATGTTGCATCTCCCCTCCCTGGCCATTTTAGGTGCCTGAGAGATGCAGCTCTAAACAACATACAGACAGAATGCAGCACAGAGGAAGAGACTGGGAATTAAAACTGCCCTCCTAATCTGTGCTTGGGATGGGCTGGGCTGGGATACAGGAGAAAAGGCCCTGACATCCTTCTCATGGCTGTGACCATCCAGACATGTATACTGAGCATGGACAGACACAGCAAAAGGGGGCAGAGTTCCTCAGATGCTCTCTGAAAAAGGGACTCAATTTTGTGAAGGGAGGGGGACAGGGTCCAGCTAAGCAGAAGCACCTGACTTCATAAATGGCATTCTCCTTCAGCTTGCTGACCTTGAATCAGCTCAACTATAGTTAACGGAGAGAGAAGCCAGTCTCCTTACCCAAGTGATCACTAGTCATACCCTGGATCCAGCAAGGAGGAGTTCATCTGGCAATCTCAACTGTTAGTCCTTTCTTCCCCAGAAGTCAAGGGAATACCAGGGTTTGAGTCACCTGGGACTTGCTCCATCCAGGGAGAGATCTGCCTTGCTCTGGTCATTATACGGAGTACTGGGGTACTTCACATAGCTAGTTAGGAAAGGGCTCCAAGGTGAGGAAAGTCCTGGTCCATGGGTGGACAACCAGATGAAGGCTCACCTGAAGGAGGGTGTTGGTACCACAGTGCATACAAGTGACAGGCCTGTAATGTGTATTTGATTAATTGATTGTTCAAACTTAAGTTTGTTCAGTATCTACATGTGCACTGACTACCTGGGACCAATGTTCCCTCTAATTTTTTGACAGGCTGTGTGCACAAAAAAATTCTTCTGTGCAAATTGTTGTGCTTCTGTGCAAATTTTGTGTGCATGGTGTTTCACCGTGTGCACAGGGTTTAGGATCTGTGTGCGTGCGCACATGTGCACAACTTAGAGGGAACAGTGCCCAGGACCTGTGGACACATCTTGGGGTTGCACCCACTTCCTGGGTGGGTTTTTGTTTATATTTGGTTATTAGAGGGGATTTGGGGGGGGAGGGGTCGCATTTTTGTTCATTTACTTCTTCTCTTTAATTCCCCTGCCTTTTCATTTACCCCTTTCTTCGTTTAACTCTATCCTTCCTCTAATAAAGTGTTTCTTTTTAAAAGTGGCTGGCCCTTGATTTCTTCTAATTTTCAATGTGATAGAGACTGGAGGGGCTGTATATTAAATTATTCATCCAGCCACTGGGTGGAGGCACTGCTCACTGAGAATCTAATTTAGCTCCAACAACCAGTAAACTGATGGCTGAGACCAGAGCCGGATTTACATCTTACCCGTCCCTAGGCACAGCACCTTCAGTGTCCCCCATGCCGTGCCGCCCACAATATACTATGGTAAAGGTAACAATAGCATTTGCATGTACCCATGAATAGAGCTGCAAGCACAGATGCAGGCTGGTAACTAAGTGTAGCGCATACACACGAGCGTCTAAAGACAGTGACGACGTTAGTCAAACACAAACAAGCAGAGCCCGTACCACAAGCAATATGAAATCCTGATGTAGCATTGCCACAGTTTCCCATGTAATATTAGAATTGGGTTGTTTATAATTTTTAAAATAAGCTTACATTAACCATTTTTAACCCACTTTTAACTTTTAGGCACCCCTAGAATGCTGGTGCCCCTAGGCACGTGCTTACTGTGCCTAATTGGAAATCCGGCCCTGACTGCCATCAACCCAAGGAGCAAAGAACCCAACAGCTATTAGTTCAAAGGTGGAATACTGAGCAACATAGAAGGAAGGAGCAAGTGGACTTCTCCACACGTGGGAATCAGAGGTTGCTCCAGCAGGGGTTACATAAGTAATAAGAGTAGGGCGGGGTTTGAAGGAGGAGGGAAAGGGGTAAAGTAAATAAGATAACTGGTCTCATTCTCTGCTCCTCTGGCTGAACAGAGTAGCCTTAAAGCGGGTTTGCCCAGTCCCTGGAGGATTCCCCCTGCTACTGCGCCACAAACTTCTCAAGATAGGCAAAGATGACATGGTCAGGGCATCCTTACACTGTGGTGATATCCAGCAGCTACAAAGGCTCCTGAAGGCTAGAGGCAGCTGCCAAGCCTTTGAGCAGTTTTCAGATGCTGTAAGTTATGCCAGGGGCTGGTCCAGCATCCAAGTGTCCCAGGAGATGCTGGATGGCAAAGGAAAACCGTTGCAGCTCCCACCCAATTTATGCCAAGTATTCCTTGGCTGGTGGTTTACACGGTCATTCAGTAAGGGCTTCTGTACAGCATGGTGGAGTAAAACAATTTTTAAGAGAATAAGTTAAATATATCTCCTGGTTTTATATGTTATCCCTTTTTCTAGTGAGCCTGAAGGCACATGGTTAGTCACCACATTGCCCTGTCACATCAGTCACCTCAGTTTTGACACAAAAGTAACAACCAGTGTCAAGCAAAAGGCAATTATTTCTCCATGAAAGCCGACTCTTGGGCTCCTTTTGAATATAAACCGACAAGGTTTGTTTTCATTGTACGAGTGACAGGTGTGTGATGAAGGAGACAGCCACCCGTTAGGGCTGAACTGACCTAAAACTACTGAGTGCATTTGATTTTAATAGCGTGAGGATACACTTGAACTATTGATTCAGAGATAAAAATTACCATTTTGTATTTTTTAAAAATCCGTTATAGATTGTCTCATCTTTCCAATCCTGTTTTAATAAGGGAAAAATGGTTACTGCAACATGGTTTTTAAAAGTGGTATAGGTACATGTTTAACATGTCAACAAACAGGGAAGGTAGAAGAAGAAGTAGAGATCAGAAGCTTGGGTTAACTATGTTACATGTCACCTTTTGCAATTCAAAGGAATGCTGTGCAAATTTATGACCATTGAAGCCAGCCATTGGGACAATTTACTTCCCTATCTATTATTTGCAACCTGAGAGCTTTCACAGTTTCCCATAGGGCTTTCTTCTTTTAAACTGTTGTCTGGGATACAGCAGCCTGGTATTCTGAACCTACTAATGAGACAGGGTGAGAGCAAGGTGCCTAGAGTGTGAATGTGATCTTGTGTGATCTTAGTTTACGAGAACATTGGAATTTGTTATGGGCTTTTGCCTGCAAATACATGTACACAGTACAAGAATCCCCAGAGCAGAACTGTATTAAAAAAGCATTACCTCAGAAATTGACTGCTGTTGCTATTACAGAGCATGGAAAACAAACTATTGGCAAAGTGGTAGGGTCCCTTTAAAGTAGTATGTCTGTTATGGTATATGAACAAGGCACATTGTTAACACCAGTGCAGTTCCACCAATGACAGGTGCTCTTGTGTAGATAAAATGTTGTTTGAAGCTGTTGGTATTTTTTTTACCACAGCGTTAATGTAGACCTGCTCTCAGCAAGTTTAGATGATATGGTTTTTAAAACACTAGAGGCAACCTGGAGCCCTGTCTGCACTAGCACACCCATCATTGCTACCACTGCAGGGGCTGCACTAGTATTAACAACAATGGGGAAATAAGCCAAGGGTAGACCTTGCCAGTAATGTAGACAAATTGCAGTATTGGCTATTGCTGCTACCTGAACATCCAAGAAAAGCAAAGGATAGAATAAATCCCACAAAGCATAAAGCATAAACATGAATAGCTAGCAACAGGTGCAATCTCATTCAGGAAATCGCTACTATTCCTTTCAGTCGCTTCATCCCAGCCTATCAATATTATCTCAGAATATGCTGAGTTAAGCCTCATCAGTCAGCTTTGCTCCAAGATGCAAATTCAGCCAGCACTGGGTAAATTGCTCAACTGTACCAGATGGATCAGATGCCATGGAGACATATTGCTAGATTTCATCAACATACTAAAGCTTGTATCTCTTTACCATCCCTTCTAGTGGCACCACACATGTAGAACAGGAGGAATGACAAATTAGAAGCCTGTCGTACACCACATAAGAGAACCTTCTGAACAGATGGTTAACTAAATTTGTAAATTTCTTTACAAAAATCAGACTCACTCAAAGGAACTCCATCTACCTGTGTAATGGACCACTGAAGTTTCAACAGTCCCTCTTGATCAATGGTATCAAAGGCAGCTGACAGACCTAAAGAAATAGCATGGGCATTTGATACTCTGCCATCTCCCAAAAGAGACTATTGTCTAATGCAACTAGCACTGTTCCTGTATTCTGTGCAGACCTTCTCAAAAAAAGAAATTTGGAATAAATGAGAAGAGATTGATAGTTGGCAAGATACTCAAACATAACAGTAGAAGCTTCATAACGTTTCCTTAAGAACAAATGGCACAGTGAAGAAAGGAGTTCATTGTCTCTATCGACAGCATGGCCAGTGATTCTCCTCTGCCTTTCACCAATCAAGGAGACCATAGGTCCAACTCACAAGTGGCAGCCTGTAGTTCCCCAAACTCAACAGTGAGTTACCCTGGCTGAAACCCCGGCAAAGAAGAATTAGCATTTGTCTTCTCAAGACATTTCTCTCCCACCACAGAAGCGGACAGCTGAGTTCAGATCAGAACAATTTTACCTGTAAACATGAAAATTCCAGAGAGAAAAAAAAACTCAATTCTGTAACTGAGTGGAAACATCCTTAGATTAACCAGCCTCTCTGTCATGCAGAACAGGGTTGCTGTTGGGAACTCTGAAAACCTTTCTTCCTCTTCTTCACAGTCATGGGGAAAGGCATCAGCAAATCTTTCTAAAGTATTTGGGCAAACTTTGCCTAAGAATTCTGCTGCTGATTCAAACAGAGACTCTAACTGACTTCCTTCTCACTCCATCTGTTGCAAGTCATCTATAAACTATGTGCTTGAAGTTGGGAAAGAGGATGTTTAGGGGCCACTTTCTCAATACAGGCTATAGATAGAGTGGTTTGTCAGTCAAAGAGCATCCACCTGTAGAGCCCTGGTACATGTCCAAATAAACTGGATAAAGAAATTGTTGGGTGTAATCTCCATCCTAACAACCGAATCCAGCCAAACCTCAAGATCGAGGGTGGTATGAAGTAACAAAACAAAAAAATAAACCAACATTCCTAACATTTTCTATTTAGAAAAAATGAATCAACTGAAGATGCCAAAACACAAGTCCTAACGCTATGAACATTTCTAAATACTTATCTGACCCTCATTATCATGAGGTAACAATTACAAAATAAATTCTCTTTTTCTTCGCTGCCTGTAGGAGTAAAAACTAAAGTAGGTTTACTTCAATTTTCTACGTCACCTAGCTGCCCTGGAAATAGATTCTGTATCAATCAATACAATAAATAAAAGTACAGGTCCTGTTCCTCTGTAGTTCTCAAAAGAAGGATTTAGAGTGAAAATGTATGTTGCATTTCTACTTGTCGTTTATGCTTATTAGCTTCAGAAACTAGGCCCAAGGATTAAGATAAATGTATCTCATTTTGTGTTTTCGCTTATTTGTTTTGGGTTTATCATCAATAGAATTTTAAAAAAAGACTTTTAAAAATACATCTGTAGTTCCAGCATTTATATTTTCATCTAGGGCTGTCTCTTTGAGAAAGGAGTTCAAAAAATATTGGCTTCAGTGTACACAATGCGCATTCTACATAGTAACTGGAAAGAAGCATCAATAGGAGTGCAGCTTCCCTGACAGGCAATGTGATAACTACCTGCAACATGCTGATTCAAATGGAGAAGTCATTATAATTGTGCATTTTCTTGTATTTTTTGAAGAAAATGAATTCTATAGTAGGTGTAGAAGTTTGACAAGCTAAGGAGGCAACGTGTGCAGCATTACATAACAAAGGATGCAGTAAAATCTCCATTTTTGTCAGATGAATCAGTAATTGCTGCAGTAGTGACAAATAATGTTTAGGTTTAAATGCATTAGAAAGTGACATATTTGAAACAGTAGTATCCAAATTGCCTTATTTTTTATTTGAACATGACATTTTCACTCGGATCTATTCTCCCATCCCTTAAAATCTCTCTATTGCAATAAATGGAATTCTACTAAACTCAATGGAGCTATATTGGTGTAAGTCAGAGCAGAATCAGAATCCAATAATTTTTAACATGATTACCCCAGTGGGTGTTCTAACCTTTGAACATGCCAAGTGCTAAAGGTTTTAAAATGCAGTACAGTGGGTACCATAAGAAAAATGTACAGCTACAAAAAAAAAAAAAAACCCAAAAAACCCAACAACCCTGACTTACTGGTATAAAATGAAGAACTTCAAAATAAACGCAGTATAGTTAGTCCACTCCTGCAGTCCTTACTTGGTCTTATGAAAGGAAAACTTCTATTGACTTCAGTGGGTATTTTGTCCACATGGCAACTGCAAGATTTGGCTTAGTGTTTTAAAAAGTTAAATAAAAATGAAATAACTTTTAGCACATTAACTCAATCCAAGCAAAAAATGAATGAAGACAACTTGTCATATTGAAATCACATCTCCATTAGAAAAATGTGACCCTACTCCTTTATCCCAGTGCAGAAAGATTCAAGCCATATTTTAGGAACCTGAATGCTTTTGTGGGTGAGCAGTAGATCACGTATGAAACCCTATATCTGCAGATGGTTTGCCTTGTGTTTGCTGAAAGTATTGCCACATTCCCCAGTCAGACATTAGGGGAGAAATCCTTATCCACAGAGGACTTTAGGACATGTCTATGTGTAGCATTAGTTTACAGCAAGCTGGTGTAATTCTACAGCACTTTAGTGTGCCACGCGCTAACTGGCCATGTGGATCCTGCTACTGTGCAATAAAACTCCACAGTGCACTTTGATCTACTGCTTAATCTGTTATTAAAACACCCATGCACACTTTGCCTTAGTCCTGTAAATCCTTAGACATGTGCATAACTTCACTCACGCATAGTCCCATTGGCTTCACTTTGCTGTTAGATAACCTTGAATATATTCAATAGTACACGCAATTGCTAAAGTAAGAAGAAGTACAAGAGAGAGGACTTCAGTGGGACTGCTCACATGAATAAATTATGCATGTACCTACATTTCTTCATGATCAGGGCCTTTCAGGTTGTTAAGAATAGAAGTAACATTCATTTGACAAAGAAATGGAGTCAGTGCAACTATAGGGGTAATCTTGCATTTGGACTTCCTGATTTGCAGTCAAGTGAATGCGTGAGATTCCTAGAAATAAGTAGCATTTCAATAAAAGTATTTGACAATTTTTAAAAATAGGCGCTGCTCTTTGTGAATGTACTTCTGATCTGCATTTTACAACCATGTGCTCAGGCTAGTCAATAGATAGAGTGATTCCATTTATTCTAAAAGTTAAGTTATTTCCCATTCTTCAAATTTACCTATCATTTGTATCCAGACATCTCCTTAAAAATTGCCTGTTTTACCCATTATAAATAAATATGGCTACCTTGCTTTCTGCTGCAGTCCCTTGTGCTTTAATACACTTTTTGCAAATAACCTTTCCATTTGCAGTGATCCAGGTACCTAACTGAATGCATCCGATGAAGTGAGCTGTAGCTCACGAAAGCTTATGCTCAGATAAATGTGTTAGTCTCTAAGGTGCCACAAGTACTCCTGTTCTTTTTAGGTACCTAACTGTAAATTCTTCTTTAGTTTAAGGCAAATGTAATTTTAAAGCTTATTTCACAGCACAATTGTGGTCAGCTCTGGAATTAAACCCAGGATCTCAGAGTGAACCTGGTATTCCATTTAACAAAATACTCCATTTTTTAAATAGAGGAATATATTAATATTGGACATTATCCTTCTGTGTGTATTTTTATGCTACCTTTAACTTATGTGTTGCCAATCCTGCAGTCCTAAACCAAATACAACTATTGACTTCAATGGGTCTTTTGCCTGAATCAGGACTGCAGGATCAAGATATATAATTGCTGCACCATTTTTTCCAGTGTGTTTCTTTATAAACTCTTCAGTGATGAACATAATCAATTGACACTGTGGTTTTGTTATCTTTATGACATTTAAAGATAATTTTTGTATCCCTCAGGCTGCGATTTTGATTATCACAGTATACTCAAAATAGAATCACTTTATTAGAGTGATCAGTAAAGCAGAATAATACTTCTTTTAGCTAGATATCATATAAGAATGAAATACACTCGTACTGAAAACGGATGGCCTGTTGCAGTGGTCTTCTTAGAAACTTGACAGTTTGGCCTTAAATAAATAGTGGTATCTCAGGATTTGAGGTAGTTTATTTAATTATCTAAAGCAATTTTCAAGCTCTTAAGGGTGACCACTAGAGTTGTGCATTGAATAGCTATATAAAATTATTGGCTAGTGGATCTTTTGTAATGTGCTGATACAGAGATAAAGAAGAAAAGGAGTACTTGTGGCACCTTAGAGACTAACAAATTTATTAGAGCATAAGCTTTCATAGCTCACGAAAGCTTATGCTCTAATAAATTTGTTAGTCTCTAAGGTGCCACAAGTACTCCTTTTCTTTTTGCGAATACAGACTAACACGGCTGCTACTCTGAGAGATAAAGAAGAAACCGTATTTCATTGAATGGCTTATTTTCAACAGCACTTTTCTCTTCACAGCATTTCACTGTGCTTCTGTTTTATCTGCATACTTCAAAACCTGGCATATGGTAGATTCAACAAGCTTTTTGCAGGAGTTAGAAGTGACAGCAACAGTATCTCAGGAGCATCAGACAAACGCAGTCCTAAATCAAGTTCCCATTCCAGTATGGGATTTCCATAGCTAATTGAGGACATCATATGGCTTCAGAATTCAAAGCCTTTTCCTCAGTATGACCGTTCTAAAGAAAGAATAAATGTGCCACATAAGAGTGCAGCTGAATGTAATTGTTAAAGTAGTAGTAGTCAGTGTTATACTGATATATTATAATTAGCACTTGGAGTTTTTCTTTTATTTTTAGGCACATTGTAATAGTATACTATGTTTATCGTTCCCAGAGGCTAAGTTTATTGAGATGTTATAGATACATTGAGCCAAATTCTGGCCTGAGCTCCACAATAATCCCTCCAAAAACAGAGCACTGGGCAGATTGAACATCCCTATTCTGTCTCTCCCCAAATCCAGGCAGTCTTCTTGACAGACTTTTCTTGAAATGTGCTACAGAGGGGTGTTGTGGGGTGGTACTTAATGGAAAGAAGGCATTTGGTGCCTATTTATACCATTATGCCCCCATTTTGCTCAGACCTCTGCACAAACTATATATGCTACTGGCAGTAATTTGGCCCACCCAGTGGAAGTTATATCTCATGTGATAAGTTTATTCATTTGATCTGTAGAAGCTCCATGATAATAAAGAATAACTAGGCTATGTATTGGTTTAAAGTTAACTGTTGGTTCTCAATTTTCAAACAATGTGCAGACTGTTATATACATCCTAGACATCTACCTATGCTGAGTGTACCATTGTTGCCACCAAAATCATTAGATTAAGTGGGGGGGAGGGGGAAGAGAGGAAGACCTGAAAGAACACTCTTAAGTAAAATAGGAGAGACTAACTTAGAATTGTTCTATCCACGATCAAACCCTGACTCAGATGGCTCTGTTCAACAAGATGGCTCTGTTCATCTCCCCCACAAATGCATAAGAAAGGAGATTTTAAAAATTAGAACAATAAGATTTAAAATTAATAAGTAGTTCAAAGTTAACCCCCAGTCAAAAGAAGGATGAGAACCACAGCCTGTGATGGGGTGCTCCACTCACTGCTAGAATGGCACCTTCTCCTAGTTGCTTCAGGGATTAGCTTGCCAGGTCAACACCCCTTCCCAGGGTTGCATGCCATCATTCTCTGCTGATCTGCAGCCTCTTTCTCGCTCCACAAGCTGCTGCTGCCACCTCTTCATGACTTAGCCCTCCAGCCAGATCACCAAATGGTTTCTGCTTCTGGGGTTGGAAAATCTCTTACCATAAACAGGCTCAGTCAGGCTTCCTGTTCCCTGCCTTGTAGTGCCACTGCCTCAGTGGCTTGCAGGGGAACACAGGCCAGCCCCCTACTCTGGGTTCCATCTCAGGGATCCTCTAACCAGCAATCAAGGTCTGTTCCCTCTTAGACCTTACTACCTTTCCTATCTTCCTGACTCACACCCCTCCCCCTTAGGGTTTGCTAGCCCAGATATACCTCCCTTCTCCCAGGGAGGTTTCCAAGCTGACCTTTCTACTTCCAATTACCTGTCTTTTTAGTCCCAGCCCAGCTCATTCCTTCTTAGCTAGCCTCCCTCACTCAGTCAGGGGATTACCTGGCCACCTGATTCCCCTCAGCTGTGGCCAATTGGATTAATTAACCCCCTGCTCACTCTGCATTAACCCTTTCTGGGCAAATATGGGGTAAACACCTCATCACCTGGCCTTAAAGAAAATCTGGGATGACAGGATATCTTCTTTCCTATTGCTTTAGTATTTCAGCTATGACTGTTATATTTGACTCTCCTTGTTGGTTCAGCTGACATTGCTTAAAATGTATTCGAAGACGATGCTCAACAGTTTGGTGATAAATGCTATAAATCAACAGATCAACAGATATTTTGATATGTTCTTATTCTGCTTTGGACTAGAAAAGGTGCCATTATTCACTGGGCTAGATTTAATCAAAAGTGAAAGTTTTATAAAAAGTAAAATCCGTGTTATAACTAAGGTATATATTTTACTAGTTAGAAGGTTAAGAGTTTTTGCATTTTCACATATCCTCTACAAATTTTTTGCTTCCTCTAAAAATCAGGGTTTAGCAATTAAAAATGGATAGCTTCCAAATATGGGAATATAATGCAACTTCCTGAATTCCCCATCATTTCACTGTACATAGCTTGGATCTGGGAACAGGCAATAGATTTATCATGTTTATCCTAATAAAGTATGCCACTTAATATTCAGTGGGGAAAAAACATTAATTACCACCCTCCAAAATCAATAGTTATTCAATAGAGACTCATTCCACCAAGAGAAGTTCAATTTCTATAATATAACTTGGGCATAATTTATGCAGGAACAAGCACAAAGACCGTTGTCTGGACTGTTTCAACGTAAATGAGGCTTATTTGTAATTAACCAAAAAACTTGCCTCCATTATAAGAAGTTTTACTTATTCAGGCAGCATAGAGATGAACATCTCAACAAGGGATCTTTTTAAACAGATACAATAAGGTTCATGAAATTGCACATTTGCATAAAAGTGAGGCATCCTGCTAAGATGAATCAAGGAAGATGTGTGACTCAATTCAGTACTATGGTTGTGTAGGCATATTTTAGTCAGCCATTTCATGTGTAGCCATACCAACTCAAGCTGTCATTTCATTAAATCTCATAGGGTAAATAAGGTCAGGACCAGGTTGATATCTGGATGAAAGTCCGTATTTCATCATCGAAAACTCCGGGAACTATACTGATTCAGGTGCCTTTTTGGAATGAGATGTAAAATGGAGGTCTTGTCTATTAGTAATTTGAGATCAAGTTTTCATAATATGTGCAGTCTCTTGTACATTATATTTATGTTTATTTTGTTTTACATGTGTACAATTGATAGGATTTGCACAAGCAAACTCTACTAACATCTTCAAGGCACATGCAAAGTTGTTCATATGTAAATGGAGAACAGGATGAGGTGACTTTGAAATTTGACTATAACATTCTCATGACATTATTTGCAAGAATAGAGAGAATTTACCCCCAATTTAATGGCCCAGATTATAAACTTGTGTAATTGCCTTCTGTCTATAGGAACTAAATTTTCCTCCAATTTCAACTGGATAGAATAGTCTTCACTTCCTGCCCTCAGTTGTGTTCTAAAGTTGTTGTGCACGATTTAAGAATTATTTATATAGAACCAATGGCTTTACAGACCCATAGGAAGACAGGTACTCCACCCAAAATAGCTGACAAACTAGACAGCTGATGCTTTCCTGAAGACATGCAATATGCCAATGTGTCATGATTTTAAAATATTTTTATTGTGGTTATGTGGCTTAGAGCAATCGACAGATTTTATGCAACTCAAACTCTCTTTGACAATTTCTAAAAGTCAGTCTATTTTTCTGAAACTCTCTAGTCGATATTGAAAATTAAGGTTTGTAAAATGATAGGAAAATTAATCATGGGAAATGTAGGCAAAGAACAGCTAAGAAGTGTTTGACTAGGTAGTTAACTTCAGCAGCGTATGTTTGGGGCTGATACACTGAAAAATGTTAACTGACACCAAGTGAATCTTTGATCCAAAGAAAAAGACGAGTTCTATGTAAGCTCAAAAGCTTGTAGGCTGCTTTATACTGAGAACTTTCATTGGCATAGCTACGTCTCTTGCTGTGTGAAAATTCTGTACCCCAGATGCCAATCTTACCCCCCAGTGTAGACAATGTTAGGTTGACAGAAGACTAGGCATCTAGAGGGATTTTCAGAAACATCTATCTGCTTCCTTAGGTGCCTAAATACCTTTTAAATATTTGGTCCTTAGTCACCTTTGAAACTTTTACCTGATTGCCTGATCCTGCACCATTGAAGCTGATAGGATTTTTGTCAATGATTTCAGTGGGAACAGGAGCAGGCCCCTAACTCTCTCAGGCTCTTTGGAAATCCCCAGCCAGAACTGATTGCAGAATCAGGGCCTTACACTTAAAGCAATCCCTTTAAAAACTAATCCAGTTCTCTCCTCCACAAATACTTTCTCCTGATTGATTTTTTTTTAATTAAGAGTGCATCAGTCCATTTACTTCACTGACATTAAGTGATCCATGCTTGCAGACATTCAGAGAGAAATGTAGTAATTTGAAAAAAAAATTAGGTTTAATTTATAAAATAACTGTTTATTTGAAAATTCTGCAGCATTTACAGTGTTTCGACTTGATTCATTCAGTATGTAATTAGCTCTGCTAAGAAGGCATTATCTATTGAAATAGGAGTAAGTGGTGCAGTAAAGAATACTACTACCCTGTTTTCACCATTGTACCGCATTATGTCAGGACATATTTCAAACTGTGAACATTTTATTTGATGAGAATAATCTAATTTCTGTGAAAATAATGTTTCCCTTTTTCTCAGGCTTTAGCTATTTTTAGGTTTTATACCTCAGATGTCCATGTTCGGAAACTAGCTTTTGTGTGTAGAATATCTTAAAAACAGAAAAAATGTTTCTATAAATCTTATTCCTCTCAGCCCTCCCCTCTTTTTGTGGAATAACACTTTTGAAGATAGAGCCATAATGTAGCAGAAATAACAACTATTAATAATGGGGGTGTAGTGGTGAAACTGTTTGGCAGATCAAAGTTATAATCTTCTTGTCAGTCCTCTACTAGCTTGCCTTCTTTTACATGACTTAAAGCAAGAACACAGAAAAGAAAGCTTTTGCTACATGTTTTTGATAGAAGAACAATACCGAGATGGAGTGTTTGAACCCCATCCTTGGCTGAGACATGGAAGGGTTAAACCTCTTCACTGGGCAATTTCCACTCAAAATGAGAAGACAGGGTGGCGCTTGGGAAAAGAAGAAAGTCTCTCTCTCCCTCCCACTCCCCCCTGAGTAGAATGGGGCTGTTTAGCTACTAAACCAGCAGGAGAATCTTTATTGTTTGTCATTAGATCATTATGACCAAAAGGAAATATAGGCCTGGATTAGGCCCTATAAGAAAAGCAGAAGGGAACATGTCTGAGAGGTGAGCTTGTTTTTATGTTTCCCTTCCATCCTTGCTTACAGGTTTGGTGATCACAACACCAAGAGAAGGGCCAGTGACTCTATTACTAATACTTTTTTCATATGATTCAATGACTTGATTTAAATGGCAAGGTTTTAATGGATACAAACAGTTGTGGCCTACTGTAAACACCATCATTTTTTACTACATTTTCTTTGTATGGATAATAAATAGTAGCAATAATATAATAATGAAGATTCCAAAATTAGATACAATGGTCTTTTTGCAGTCTCCACTATCTTTCTTTATAATTAAATGCAAAGTTGCGGAAGACCTCCCACTGATCTCCCAGATCCCAGTGAATCAGTGGACCGTCACCCCGAGCCATTTCTTGGGGGAAGGGCAAATTTTTTCCTCCTCAAAAATAGAACAATTGTGGAATCATCTCCATGTGGAAAGAATGGAGTAGAATTCCTCTGCCTTAATTGCAGATTTTCTCCCAGAAGGAAGCAGTCTGGCCCTTGGTGTCTTTAATGCCAATCGGAGAACTCAGAAGTGGCCTTGTAAAATTCTACTTGCCTAGGATGAGTTATTTTGGATAGTCAAGTAAAATATCATTAGTCATATTATTTCATTACTGTGATTATTGATAATCAAGGACAGGAGAGCAGATTTTGTACCTGGTCTGATTAAATTTCATGACAATCTTTCAAGATTGTTTATATTTAATTTTGAGCAGAATTCCACCAAACAAACATTTGACCATGGACAATTTCAGCCCAAAGGTGAATGTTTCAGAAAGTTAACAACCTGTGAAAACAGGAGGTTATTAATGAAACTTCTTTGCAATCTTAGTTACAGTTCTTTATTGCTATTGTTCTCTGTAGCTGTAACAATTCACTGCAAACCTATAATTCTTAGATTTTCAGCAAAAAAGCGTTGTTTACAGAAGTTAATGATTTCTATGACAAATATATGTACAGGACTTCTTACAAATCATCATAAGAGATGATGATGAGGATGATGAAGTAAATCAAAAGTCCAAAACATGAAGACACAGCAGATACTGTTGAATCCTTTAATTTACCATAGCCCTCAACTGGTAATATTTATGGGGCTGCTGTCAAAGTCATTTCTTTTCATTTCCTAAAGCCTAGACAAAATATTATGAGACTCTGCTTCTTTAAACATAATAATGTTTATTATTCATGTAAATATATTTCAAGATGCTTGGATTGATCAGAACAATTATATTTATTGTGCAGTGATTCTGATTGATCAGAATTATAGGATGGCATTATTTTGCAACAGAAAAATGTTTGGAACAAACTTGGAAAGAAAAAGTAATTAAGGTTTCAGAGTAGCAGCTGTGTTAGTCTGTATTCGCAAAAAGAAAAGGAGTACTTGTGGCACCTTAGAGACTAACAAATTTATTTGAGCATAAGCTTTCGTAAGCTACAGCTCACTTCATCCGGATGCATTTGGTGGAAAAAACAGAGGGGAGATTGATATACACACACAGAGAACATGAAACAATGGGTTTATCATACACACTGTAAGGAGAGTGATCACTTAAGATAAGCCATCACCAGCAGCGGGGGGGGGGGGGAGGAGGAAAACCTTTCATGGTGACAACCAAGGTAGGCTATTTCCAGCAGTTAACAAGAATATGTGAGGAACAGTGGGGGATGGGGTGGGGTGGGGGGGAGAAATAACATGGGGAAATAGTTTTACTTTGTGTAATGACTCATCCATTCCCAGTCTCTATTCAAGCCTAAGCTAATTGTATCCAGTTTGGAAATTAATTCCAATTCAGCAGTCTCTCGTTGGAGTCTGTTTTTGAAGCTTTTTTGTTGAAGGATAGCCACTCTTAGGTCTGTAATCGAGTGACCAGAGAGATTGAAGTGTTCTCCAACTGGTTTTTGAATGTTATAATTCTTGACGTCTGATTTGTGTCCATTCATTCTTTTACATAGAGACTGTCCAGTTTGACCAATGTACATGGCAGAGGGGCATTGCTGGCACATGATGGCATATATCACATTGGTAGATGCGCAGGTGAACGAGCCTCTGATAGTGTGGCTGATGTGATTAGGCCCTATGATGGTGTCCCCTGAATAGATATGTGGACAGAGTTGGCAACGGGCTTTGTTGCAAGGATAGGTTCCTGGGTTGGTGGTTCTGTTGTGTGGTGTGTGGTTGCTGGTGAGTATTTGCTTTAGATTGGGGGGCTGTCTGTAAGCAAGGACTGGCCTGTCTCCCAAGATCTGTGAGAGTGATGGGTCGTCCTTCAGGATAGGTTGAAGATCCTTGATGATGCGTTGGAGAGGTTTTAGTTGGGGGTGAAGGTGATGGCTAGTGGCGTTCTCTTATTTTCTTCTTTGGGCCTGTCCTGTAGTAGGTGACTTCTGGGTACTCTTCTGGCTCTGTCAATCTGTTTCTTCACTTCAGCAGGTGGGTATTGTAGTTGTAGGAATGCATGATAGAGATCTTGTAGGTGTTTGTCTCTGTCTGAGGGGTTGGAGCAAATGCGGTTATATCGTAGAGCTTGGTTGTGGACAATGGATCGTGTGGTATGATCTGGATGAAAGCTAGAGGCATGTAGGTAGGAATAGCGGTCAGTAGGTTTCCGATATAGGGTGGTGTTTATGTGACCATCGCTTATTAGCACCGTAGTGTCCAGGAAGTGGATCTTTTGTGTGGACTGGTCCAGGCTGAGGTTGATGGTGGGATGGAAATTGTTGAAATCATGGTGGAATTCCTCAAGGGCTTCTTTTCCATGGGTCCAGTTGATGAAGATGTCATCAATGTAGCACAAGTAGAGTAGGGGCATTAGGGGACGAGAGCTGAGGAAGCGTTGTTCTAAGTCCGCCATAAAAATGTTGGCATACTGTGGGGCCATGCGGGTACCCATCGCAGTGCCACTGATTTGAAGGTATACATTGTCCCCAAATGTGAAATAGTTATGGGTGAGGACAAAGTCACAAAGTTCAGCCACCAGGTTAGCCGTGATATTATCGGGGATACTGTTCCTGATGGCTTGTAGCCCATCTTTGTGTGGAATGTTGGCGTAGAGGGCTTCTACATCCATAGTGGCTAGGATGGTGTTTTTAGGAAGATCACCAATGGATTGTAGTTTCCCCAGGAAGTCAGTGGTGTCTCCAAAATAGCTGGGAGTGCTGGTAACGTAGGGCCTGAGGAGGGAGTCTACATAGCCAGACAATCCTGCTGTCAGGGTGCCAATGCCTGAGATGATGGGGCGTCCAGGATTTCCAGGTTTATGGATCTTGGGTAGCAGATAGAATACCCCAGGTCGGGGTTCGAGGGGTGTGTCTGTGCGGATTTGTTCTTGTGCTTTTTCAGGGAGTTTCTTGAGCAAATGCTGTAGTTTCTTTTGGTAACTCTCAGTGGGATCAGAGGGTAATGGCTTGTAGAAAGTGGTGTTGGAGAGCTGCCTAGTAGCCTCTTGTTCATACTCCGACCTATTCATGATGACGACAGCACCTCCTTTGTCAGCCTTTTTGATTATGATGTCAGAGTTGTTTCTGAGGCTGTGGATGGCATTGTGTTCTGCACGGCTGAGGTTATGGGGCAAGTGATGCTGCTTTTCCACAATTTCAGCTCGTGCACGTCAGCGGAAGCACTCTATGTAGAAGTCCAGGCTGCTGTTTCGACCTTCAGGAGGAGTCCACCCAGAATCCTTCTTTTTGTAGTGTTGGTAGGAAGGTCTCTGTGGGTTAATATGTTGGTCAGAGGTGTGTTGGAAATATTCCTTGAGTCGGAGACGTTGAAAATAGGATTCTAGGTCACCACAGAACTGTATCATGTTCGTGGGGGTGGAGGGGCAAAAGGAGAGGCCCCGAGATAGGACAGATTCTTCTGCTGGGCTAAGAGAATAGTTGGATAGATTAACAATATTGCTGGGTGGGTTAGGGGAACCACTGTTGTGGCCCCTTGTGGCATGTAGTAGTTTAGATAGCTTAGTGTCCTTTTTCTTTTGTAGAGAAGCAAAGTGTGTGTTGTAAATGGCTTGTCTAGTTTTTGTAAAGTCCAGCCACGAGGAAGTTTGTGTGGAAGGTTGGTTCTTTATGAGAGTATCCAGTTTTGAGAGCTCATTCTTAATCTTTCCCTGTTTGCTGTAGAGGATGTTGATCAGGTGGCTCCGCAGTTTCTTTGAGAGCGTGTGGCACAAGCTGACAGCATAGTCTGTGTGGTATGTAGATTGTAATGGATTTTTTACCTTCTGTCCTTTTGGTATGATGTCCATCTGTTTGCATTTGGAGAGGAAGATGCTGTCTGTCTGTATCTGTACAAGTTTTTTCATGAAGTTGACAGATTTCCACTCTATACGGCTAAATTCAGTGCCTTGCATAATGACAGGTTTCAGAGTAGCAGCCGTGTTAGTCTGTATTCGCAAAAAGAAAAGGAGTACTTAAGGCACCTTAGAGACTAACAAATTTATTTGAGCATAAGCTTTCGTAAGCTACAGCTCACTTCATCCGGATGCATTTGGTGGAAAAAACAGAGGGGAGATTGATATACACACACAGAGAACATGAAACAATGGGTTTATCATACACACTGTAAGGAGAGTGATCACTTAAGATAAGCCATCACCAGCAGCGGGGGGGGGGGAAAGGAGGAAAACCTTTCATGGTGACAACCAAGGTAGGCTAATTCCAGCAGTTAACAAGAATATGTGAGGAACAGTGGGGGATGGGGTGGGAGGGAGAAATAACATGGGGAAATAGTTTTACTTTGTGTAATGACTCATCCATTCCCAGTCTCTATTCAAGCCTAAGTTAATTGTATCCAGTTTGGAAATTAATTCCAATTCAGCAGTCTCTCGTTGGAGTCTGTTTTTGAAGCTTTTTTGTTGAAGGATAGCCACTCTTAGGTCTGTAATCGAGTGACCAGAGAGATTGAAGTGTTCTCCAACTGGTTTTTGAATGTTATAATTCTTGACGTCTGATTTGTGTCCATTCATTCTTTTACGTAGAGATTGTCCAGTTTGACCAATGTACATGGCAGAGGGGCATTGCTGGCACATGATGGCATATATCACATTGGTAGATGCGCAGGTGAATTAGTAATTGAGTACATAGAGGTAAATAGTAATTGGGATAAAATATAACATGCTTTTACAAAAGGTAGATCATACCAGACTGACCTGATCATACAACTGATTGTTCCTCTGAAGCATGGGGCATGGATCATTTGTTGGTTTAAACTAGAGTAAATGGTGGATTCTCTGTAAATTGAAGTCTTTAAATCATGATTTAAGCACTTCAATAACTCAGCCAGAGGTAACGGGTCTATTACCAAAGAGGATGGGTAAGGTTCTGTGGCCTGCGATGTGCAGATCAGATTAGATGATCGTGATGGTCCCTTCTGACCTCAAAATCTATGAGTTTGCAATATTGCTCTGCTCTATTAATTTTTTTTATTGTTTGTTTGTTTTGTTTGAGAGTTAAAGTTGCTGGATGACTCTTTGTTTTACAAATACGTCTAAGGTCCATAAAATTTTGTCCCTCTGTAGTATTCACTGTGAAAATAGCTGAAGCAGTTCATCTCCGACAGGCCCTGTTCTTTTCTAATCATAACAAAAAGAGACAGGATGAGCGGTAGAATATAGATATGCAGGCCTGTTGTAAAGGCCTATACTTTAAGAACTTAGGTGTATTTTTATCACTTAGCTAGTTATAGAAATATAAAACAAAGAATCAAAATCACAAGTCCGACTATGTATAGGCCTTCTCTCATTAGGATAGTCTGAGACCTTGTTCTTAGGCTAAGGCCTTTGGCTAAGCCGTGGGGGCAGCCATAAGCCGGGAAGTGTATAATCACATCCTTACATTCCAACCCAGTCACATTGAAATAAGGTGGTATTGGGCTATTAGGAAGACAATCCTGCCCTGATAGTGCCTACCACCACCAGATAAAGAAACAGATCTTAAGATGGTTAAAGAAAACTTAGTTTGATAGCATCCTGCCTGGAAAGAAATCACTTATCAATGGTTGTGGTTGTGAAACCCTCATTTCTGTATTGTTTTATCTTTATGGCCCCCACTTTTCTATTGTTAATCTGTCTGGTTCTCTGTTTCTGTCTGCTGTATATAGGGTGATCAGATGTCCCAATTTTATAGGGACAGTCCCGATTTTTGGGTCTTTTTCTTACATAGGCTCCTATTACCCCCGACCCTCTGTCCTGATTTTCACATTTGTTGTCTGGTCACCCAAGCTGTATAATTAATTTTGCTAGGTGTAAGTTAATTACGGTAGTGGGATATACTTGGTTAGAGAATTATGTTACAATATGTTAGGATTGGTTAGATAGATTTCAGTAAAATGATTGGTTAAGGCATAGCTGAGAATATTACTATATAAACTGGGATCAAACAGGAAATAGGTAGGAAAATTAGAATCATGATTTGCTGGAAATTAACCCCAATAAACATCGCATTGTCTGAACTTTGGAATTCTGTTTTTTTGCTGCTTGCTGTCTGCATGACAAGAACCAGGGAAGTGGGAGGGTGGAGGGAAAGCCCTCTAACAATTATATTGAAAAGCAACTATTAAATATTCACTTTCCCAAGTAATAGGTTCAAGAAAACAATTTTTATGAAAGGAAAAACCCATGGACTCCTCACACCTTTCTTTATTCTGCCCTATTATTCAACAATTTCTTTAGCATACTTACTCAAGGATTGTCTGAAATGCTGCAGCTGCACTGCTGTGGCATTTCAGCATAGACACTAACTATGCTGACAGAAGGGGTTCTCCTATCGCTGTAGTTTATCCACCTCCCTGAGATGTGGTAGGTAGATTAGTGAAAGAATTCTTCCGGCGATCTAGAAATTTTATAACCACTTACTATCTTGAGGTAACATGTACCCAGTCAATATAGGAATAGTTAAAATCCCTCATTATGAAAACATAAAATCAATAATAGCCTCTAATCTCCCTAAGCATTTCATAGTCACCAATACCATCCTGGACAGGTGGTCAATAGTATGTTCCTACTGCTAAACTTACTGTCCTACAAATTATCCTACTGCTATATTCTTATTAATGTAGGTAGTTGCAGATGATCCATAGGAGGTTCAATTTTTCAGAAGAAATCCCTTCTGAAAATTGGTGTGACTGGGTTTTTCTGTAGTGTTTATCTTCTAAGGATCAAACTGCTTAGGGATCTGGCAAAAGTTATCTCCTTTAGATGTGGTGGGAAGATGTATGGGAAACATGAAGAAAGTAGTGAAATTAGTAGATGTAGTATTTGAAAACATTAAGTCAGAGCTGGCCTTCATGGAGAAAATGATTTCCATGACACATTGAGAGAGAAAAAAGTATCTTAAAAAAAATCACGAAATATGCCTAAAATTCATAGAATAAATTCAGCCAAATCTGAAAGCATTGATTGTGCAGGACAAATGAGGAAAACGTCTCTTGACTCACGTCACTTCTTGCATACCAATGCCATTCTATTCACTTCAAAGAGGTTGGACTGTTCTCACTGAGAGAAGACTTCTGGCCTCAAGTCTTTGTATAGACAAACGTTAACAAACATGTGACTCCTGTTCCTAAGATGTCCATAGCTGAATCATAAGCACAATACTTGGCATAACTGCAGGATCTTAAAATGCTTTGTAAAGATTCTGAAATAGGATGCTATTAATCTACATATATGTGTGAATTATGGGCATTTTTGTGTTTATATAGCCACATACAGCTATATGTCCTTGTTATGAGGTGTGCACCCCACAACATCCCTGATAGAGTTAATGAGGGCTTGAGAAACTGATTAGGTTATCTGGCATCACCTGTGAGAATGAGGCCCAGGCTAAGAGTGAAGCTCACCTGGGAAGAGCTAGACAGTACTATAAAGCCAGGAGGCTGAAAGCGGGACTGTAGAGGAAGGAGGCGGCTATCACTCCCTGGGATGAGGGAGGTGATCAGGGACAAGGAGGAAGTCCAGAGGGAGAATATGCCCTGAGATCCTGTCCTGGGAGTAAGGAGTCCAGCAAGAGGCTAGAAGAGGGTGAAGTAGCTATGGGGAGTACAGTAGGTTCCTGTGATAAGCCCAGAAACAGGTAAGAGAAGAGTGACTGGGTAGGAAGGAGCCTAGGGAAACAGTAACAGGGAAGGGGACTAAGCAGACCTGGATTACTGGATATAGGGTCCCTGGGCCAGAACCTGGTGTAGTGGTAGGGCCAAGGTGCCTCTGCCAGCCACTGGTATAGTGGCACAGAGCCTTGAGCTCGGGCTGAATACTGTCTGGAGAAGGTATTTGCACAGCGGCCCTGTTTGACTTTTTAACCCCGGAAGGACAAATGAGGACTTGGTCAGAGGCCCAAGTTACCAAAAGAGACTATCACAGAGAGCAGAAGAGGATACATAATGTCAGGAAAGCTACTTTCTCAGATCTAAACACAAGGAGGCACACTAGTGGTGAGTGGGTACTCTGTTACAGTCCTGTATATATGCATGTCATATGCGATACATATAGCTAGGTTTTGCCTGAAAGAGATGGCTTGGGAGCCTAAGAAGTGAGTTTGAAATACCTTGAACTCCCTGGATGTTTGCTCCTCAAACTCTAGCTCTGGTCTCCAGCTCAGCACTAGAAATGAAAACAAATATACAATATTGCTTTCCAGTTATTATGCAGTAGCAGTTGTCTTTATAGAAGACTGGGTGCAAATGGCTTCTTTATTTCTGATAAGCTCAATTTTCTGCCAGTCATTGTGCCCTCTCCCACACCCACTTCAAAGTATTAATGGGTGGAGGCAGCTAGGACAGGGAAATAGGTGGACAAGTCAGGCTGGGGTATACTGGACTACAGTGCTGGACTGAAGCACTGATGAGAGGGAGAGCAGAAAGCAGTGGAGAGCCAACACATGGCAAGCCGCCAGAAGAAGTGCTGAGATGCCATGCTGCCGCAGAGTGTCTCCATTTGAATGCTGTCCAAATACCAGCAGGGTCAGCTCAGCACTTTTTCCTTCAGAGGTTTATAAACTGATCTCCTTGCAGACTACTGTGTGTGGGTGTTTCAGATGAGTCCTTAAAACTCAAGGTCCTGTCTGTTCTGGAGCAACATTAAAAATCCCATTAATCTTTTCTCAAGACGAGGGGTCTGCCACAGGATCGCTAGCCAAGATTTTCCTTACATCCACGACTGCACAATGTGCTCTGATCCAGTTGTCTGTTCTCCAAAGTTGGCTGCATTTCAGTAGCATCTATTTATTTATTTTTAAAGTGTTTTGTGATCCATCCAGATGAGGAGGAGATGTTAAATAAATATGGTATGTGAAATGATAGTATTGTATCTGTAAATATGAAACGTTACATTGAATAAGATTTACTAACGAAATAACTTCAGTGACAGCCTAATAATGACAGTAAATGATTAAATGACAATTTATATTAAGTGATACAGATTACCTCATTATACCTTCAGTCAGCATTGCAGACTGGTGCTGGATCATATGCAATGTTATATTTAAAAAGCATGCCTGGTTTTGAAATGATATTTTAAAAAAATGTATCTGAACTTTGGCTATTAAAGTTTACAGCACTGACAAAAGAAATTAAAAATACATAAAACTTCTGCATAAACTGAAAAAACAAAAAACACACAAGTCACCACCACACCATGAACAAAATAGTTAAGATGTAGGGGGCAACTCCACTCAGCAGGCAAATGTATCTCACCAAAGGAAAGTCCACTAACCTGGATTTGGGGGAGGAAACTGAGGCTGGGTGTTTGAGAACCTATGAAGAAAAGGAGTACTTGTGGCACCTTAGAGACTAACAAATTTATCTGAGCATAAGCTTTCGTGAGCTACAGCTCACTTCATCAGATGCATTTGGTGGAAAATATAACCCTCTGTATTTTCCACCAAAGGCATCCGATGAAGTGAGCTGTAGCTCAAGAAAGCTTATGCTCAAATAAATTTGTCTCTAAGGTGCCACAAGTACTCCTTTTCCTTTTGCAAATACAGACTAACACAGCTGCTACTCTGAAACCTGAGAACCTATGGTAATTAAGCACTCAGATTCCATTGAAATTCAGTGAGGGCTGGGTGCCTATCTGCCTAGGATCCTTTGAAAATCTCATCTTTTAAGAATAAGAGGTAAATCTCTCTCCTAGCTGAGTTATTTGGCATAACTGTAAAGCTGGTTTTAATAAAATAATCTGCTGGTCACCACCTTTAAATTCTGATTTGCATACCCATTTATGCTAAGTGGGAACTCTCCTGACCCCTACAGAAATGATCAAAGATGTTAATTTTAGACATGCAATGAATTACACATAGACAGACTTATACTAAAATCCTTCCCCCAGTAAGTAACAAAGCATAAATGCTATTCAACAGTACAGGACTAGATCCTCTGCTTACACCAGTTCAGGTTGTAGCCCATATTGTTTATCACCAAATCTTGCTGTACAAGAGTACTGATGCACAATTAAATGCAAAATATTACATTAATATAATGTTACGCTTGAGATTTAACATTCACAGGCAGCAGAACATTCAGAACATTCTTCCTAACCATCAAGACTCCTAAAATATTCTAATATATGCTGTCCTGAGTAGGGAAACTTCCTGAATCAAGGCCATGTATGATAACTTTTGAGTTTTAGCCCCAGTCCTGCAAACAGATCAGGATCATTCAACTCATACCCACACTAAATCCCATTAAAGTAAACAGGGGTCCAAATGGGTATAGGAGTCCAACTGTTTGGATCGGATTCAGTTCTTAATATATATATGAATTTAGGCCAAATTATGACTAAAACTTCCCAACTCTATTGTGTATAAACTGTTATCCATAAATACAAATGCAGTGCATTTATTGTAACAAGATTTATCTTCAAATTACTTCATTGGACTATGGAATCATTTAAATCAAATGTAGGTGCAGCATTATAACGTTGATTTCAATATTTGGATCTCTAGACACACATTTCTGTGTTCCTGTATATGGAAAACAGCACTCTGGGCCCGAGTCTGATGTCCATACTCCTTAGGAGTTTTGCCTGAGAAAGGCCTTGCAGAAGTGAGGCAAAAATGCAATCATTCTTAAATTGGTTCATGATGGCTGGTGTTAACACACTGAACCATTTGTGCTTAAACTGGTTCTATCTAACCTGTTAAATTACAAATGATTCAGTTCTCTAGTGTAGGTACTGCTTGGGTCTCTGCCCTAAAGCCTCAGCACTTTGCAGCTATCCCAAACTCAACAGAGATTTCCCCCTAGAGCTTTGTATATCCCTATGGATCATTGAGTTTAGAAGGCTAAACCCTTCTGATTCCGTAAGTGGGAGTACAAACCATGCCCTCTTTGATAGGATGACACCACTGAAACTCCACAAGCTGTAATTCACTTATTTTTTCCACAGTTTTTTAATCATGGAAAGGATGATTTGGTCCTGAATTTGTTCTTAGAATAAAAATGTCTTCTCAGGCGTAAGTCCAGCTTCATGATACAATTTATTTTACAGAGCATTTTAAACAGGAGTGGCAAAATCATGGTAGCTGGTTTAAACTTAAGGCTGGAGAAATACGTTAATTCAACTTCTAGAAGAAGAAATCAGCCAGGAATCAGAATGACCAACTGTACTAAAAAATAATTAAAAGGGAAGAAATCCCAAGGATATATGTACCTTTCTAAATGATAGCACAGTGCTATTAGTACACAGGTCCAAAAAATAACAATTTGAAATGATCAAATAGGCATAAGGAAATTGGAAGAGAAATGGACCTCAGATGTTTTAGAAACTGGAAAACACAATACACTTTTGTATTGGTAAAAATGTAATTATGTCAAAAAGAGAAAAGGAGTACTTGTGGCACCTTAGAGACTAACAAATTTATTAGAGCATAAGCTTTCGTGAGCTACAGCTCACTTCATCGGATGCATTTGGTGGAAAAAACAGAGGAGAGATTTATATACACACACACAGAGAACATGAAACAATGGGTTTATCATACACACTGTAAGGAGAGTGATCACTTAAGATAAGCCATCACCAGCAGCAGGGGGGGGAAAGAGGAAAACCTTTCATGGTGACAAGCAAGGTAGGCTAATTCCAGCAGTTAACAAGAATATCAGAGGAACAGTGGGGGGTGGGGTGGGAGGGAGAAATACCATGGGGAAATAGTTTTACTTTGTGTAATGACTCATCCATTCCCAGTCTCTATTCAAGCCTAAGTTAATTGTATCCAGTTTGGAAATTAATTCCAATTCAGCAGTCTCTCCTTGGAGTCTGTTTTTGAAGCTTTTTTGTTGAAGTATAGCCACTCTTAGGTCTGTGATCGAGTGACCAGAGAGTTCTCCAACTGGTTTTGGAATGTTTGGAATCTGCTTTCATCCAGATCATACCACTCGATCTATTGTCTACAGCCAAGCGCTACGATATAACCGCATTTGCTCCAACCCCTCAGACAGAGACAAACACCTACAAGATCTCTATCATGCATTCCTACAACTACAATACCCACCTGCTGAAGTGAAGAAACAGATTGACAGAGCCAGAAGAGTACCCAGAAGTCACCTACGACAGGACAGGCCCAACAAAGAAAACAACAGAACGCCACTAGCCATCACCTTCAGCCCCCAACTAAAACCTCTCCAACGCATCATCAAGGATCTACAACCTATCCTGAAGGACGAGCCATCACTCTCACAGATCTTGGGAGACAGACCAGTCCTTGCTTACAGACAGCCCCCCAATCTGAAGCAAATACTCACCAGCAACCACACACCACACAACAGAACCACTAACCCAGGAACCTATCCTTGCAACAAAGCCCGTTGCCAACTCTGTCCATATATCTATTCAGGGGATACCATCATAGGGCCTAATCACATCAGCCACACTATCAGAGGCTCGTTCACCTGCGCATCTACCAATGTGATATATGCCATCATGTGCCAGCAATGCCCCTCTGCCATGTACATTGGCCAAACTGGACAGTCTCTACGTAAAAGAATGAATGGTCACAAATCAGACGTCAAGAATTATAACATTCAAAAACCAGTTGGAGAACACTTCAATCTCTCTGGTCACTCGATCACAGACCTAAGAGTGGCTATACTTCAACAAAAAAGCTTCAAAAACAGACTCCAAGGAGAGACTGCTGAATTGGAATTAATTTGCAAACTGGATACAATTAACTTAGGCTTGAATAGAGACTGGGAATGGATGAGTCATTACACAAAGTAAAACTATTTCCCCATGGTATTTCTCCCCCCCACCCCACCCCATCCCCCACTGTTCCTCACATATTCTTGTTAACTGCTGGAAATAGCCTACCTTGGTTGTCACCATGAAAGGTTTTCCTCCTTTCCCCCCCCCCCCCCCGCTGCTGGTGATGGCTTATCTTAAGTGATCACTCTCCTTACAGTGTGTATGATAAACCCATTGTTTCATGTTCTCTGTGTGTGTGTGTATATAAATCTCTCCTCTGTTTTTTCCACCAAATGCATCCGATGAAGTGAGCTGTAGCTCACGAAAGCTTATGCTCTAATAAATTTGTTAGTCTCTAAGGTGCCACAAGTACTCCTTTTCTTTTTGCAAATAGAGACTAACACGGCTGCTACTCTGAAATATGTCAAAAAGAAGTTCTGCCTCTTAATACTGAATAGAATTCTACATCACCAGACTCTGCCAAGAACAACCAAGTACCTTCTGTGTAAAAGGTTCACTAAACATGATCTAGAGCAGGGATACAGAGACTTGAAAAGCTAGCAGAAAGTCAATGGACGCTGGAGAAAAACAGACGCTATTTGGGAAATGGTAGATAATTTAGCCTTTAAGAGCAACTGTAAACACACCAAACTTTGAGGTACAAACTTTTGACATTTAGGTTCATTTATTAACGCTTAACCATTGTAACTGTCTCACATCCCATATCGATGTCAAGGCTTTCTATAGTCTCAAGCTAGATAAGATTGGATCAGATGCTCAACAGGTGTAAATCTTCAGAGCTCTACTATCAGTGTATCTCTAATGAAATCACTGAAGCTACATCCATTTACACCAGGTGAGGGTTTTTCCCAATATGTTTCAATGCTTTTTCTATTTATATTTATATACACTATTTCCCCATGTTTTTAAGTGAACAGTATTTTGGATCTGATTGCTAACGCTAGTGAGACAAGAAAATCTTCAAATCGGAAGAGAAAACAAGTAGGGTTAAATAATCCAGAGAGAGATAAAATCCAAAAAAGCTTGGAAGAGGTTGCAGTCCCAAAGAACTGCCATACATGTAGATAGAGTCTCTGGTGGGCATAGAGTGAGTCCTCAGACCTTATAGCTCCTAAGGTCCAGGTACCTGCTGTTATAATATAAATATTGCACAGTGCTCGGCTCCCATTTACTTACACACAACTGTAGCTACAGATTAGGAAAGCAAATTGGAGTAGTATGAAGCAGATAGCTCTGGAATTTGTTTACATACTGAGTGACTAGTCACAATTTTGGGGATTAGTGTTTGAAGTAGTCACAGATTGGAGATCATAGGGTAGAGTCAAAGAAGGAATTTGATTTTATATAGGGGCCATTAGTATAAGGAATTAGGTGACAATAGTTGGAGCAATGAGCTTTTAAATAGATGGTCATAGCAGTGACTGAGGATAGTCTTAAACTCTTTCAATCTTGATTTAAAACTTATCTGCAAGATGTAGTTCAAAGGAAAACATTTGCAGAGGGAATTGATCTAGTGATTTCAAGTTCCACCAAGAACAGCAGACAAAGGGAGAGTAGGTGGGTGAAAGGAGACAGAGCATCTAGTAGAAGAGATGGTTGGAGGGAGAAGGTAAAAAGTTGTAGATTTACAGACACAATTTCATTTATCTGGGTCATTTGTGTTTTAGATTATCAATTGGGTATGAGGCAGGTTTTTTTTCCCTCTGAATCATGCGATCTTATCTACACAATTTTTGTTCACTTTCTAAAAGTTATACTCTATACTATGCTATATTTGTAATTTTTCTTAAGTCTCTGGCTTAAACTAACAAATGCAAAGGCATTTTGATTGCCATACTTTCTTTAGCTCACTCTGTATATGCTGCAACAGCTAGTTATAATAGTGTTTTCATAACTCTCTGTTCTGAGACAACACTGAAGTACTGCAATGTGAGCAAAGTAAAGTGACAGCTGGAGATCAGTATTGCCTTGCTTTTGGTTCATGTAAGATGACTATTATTGAATAATTTTGGTATACAATAGTCAACAGTTGGAAAAGTTTCCTGGCAATGCTAGTAGTGACCTGGTCCTGACCACAGACAACCCAGAGAACCTCCAACGTATGCTAGATGCCACCAGTCAAGCTGCCGATTGGATGGGGCTCCGCGTCAATGCAAAGAAGTGCGCATCTCTCCACATCGATGGCAGCAAAAGGGACTCGGTGCAGACGACAGGGATCCAGATCCAGGTCGAGCCCGTCATCCCCCTCGCAGAGGGGCAGGCATATCGGCACGCCAATGGGTTTCCGTGTCCGGCAGACACCTGAGGACACCATCCAGGAGATTTTGCAGGATGCCACCAAGATCGACGCCTCCCTGCTAGCACCGTGGCAGAAGATAAATGCCCTAAACACCTTCCTGATCCCCCGCATTTCGTTCGTCCTAAGGGGATCCGCCATGGCGAAGGTACCCCTCAACAAGGCAGACAAGATTGTCCGGCAACTGGTGAAGAAGTGGCTGTTCCTTCCCCAGAGAGCCAGCAACAAGCTGGTCTATATCGCCCACAGGCATGGTGGTGCCAATTTTCCCCACGTGGGTGACCTGTGTGACATCGCGGTGATCACCCATGCCTTCCGCCTGCTGACGTGTCCCGACGCCATGGTAAGGAACATCACAGCAAACGCCCTCCATGATGCAACAAAGAAGCAGATCGGAAGAGTCCCCTCCGACCAAGACACTGCCAGATTCTTGAGCGGTTCCCTGGATGGTGAATTTGGACAGGATGGTGGCGACATTGCTTCACTGTGGTCCTGCGCTCAGAATGCCACGCATCGCCTGGGGAAGCGCATGGGCTGCCGCTGGGAGTGGTGCGAGGAGTGCCAGGAGCTGGGAGTCCTGGTGCCACAGATCAGGGTCCGATGACAACACTATCGTCACCCCGAGCGCCAAGGGCATTCTGAAAAGGACCCTGAAGGCAGCCATCCGCTCTCTGTATATGGAAACCTTGAAGCGTAAACCAGACTAGGGTAAAGCCTTCGAACTGACCAGCAAGTGGGATGCCAGCAACCACTTCCTCGCCAGGGGTGGCTTCACCCGTTTCGCTGACTGGCGGTTCATCCACCACGCCCGGCTCAACTGTGTCCCGCACAACAGAGCTATCCGCCATGGGAACCGATACAAGCGTTGCAGGAAGTGCGGCTACTTCAATGAGACCCTGCCCCACGTCCTGTGCAGCTTCAAGCCCCACTCCAGAGCCTGGCAGCTGCGCCACAACGCCATCCAGAACCGCCTGGTAAAAGCCATCACACCGTGCCTGGGGGAGTCACCGTAAACTGCGCCATCCCCGGTACTGACAGCCAGTTGCGACCTGACGTGGTAGTCACCGACGAGGCCCAGAAAAAGATCATCCTCATCGACATCACAACCTCCTTCGAGAACAGGACCCCGGCCTTCCGTGACACCCAAGGTTGTAAGCTTGAAAAATACACCCCCCTGGCAGACACCCCGAGAGCGAAGGGCTACGAGGTGCAGATGGATGCCCTGATCGTCGGAGCCCTGGGCACTTGGGACCCCTGCAACGAGCAAGTGCTGCGGACCTCTGGGATCGGTCGACGCTACACATGGCTCATGCGGCGCCTCATGGTCTCGGACACAATCCGATGGTCCAGGGACATCTACATCGAACACATCACCGGCCACCGACAGTACCAGGAGGTGTGAGCCAGTACAACATCGTGCATTAACTATGGGAAAGGGACTGAGAGACTTTTTCCATTGGACCATATGAACTGGAACCATAGACTCGCTGAACATTAAATCCCACCAAATGAGGGTAGATCCATCCTCATCATCGTATCCGCTCATTATATTCCACACCGGAACATAGCCATTATATGGACAACATACCCCCATATCTCAATATCTGTAATTTGACCAGTTAAACTTTTACCCCCAATTGGGGATATTGCAGATTATGTATTCCCTATGTCACCCGTTCCTAAACCGGATTTCACATCCCTTGATAATCTGTAATTTATTCCCTGATAACAAGAAACTTCTGTGCTTGAACTCTGTACCGCTTTCTTTTTACTTCATCATTATCTTAATAAAATTATTAAATCTGAGTTCAAATCCTGATTATAGGGCCAGAATTGTGCCTGCTCTGTCTGTACTAGTCTAGTGGTGTAAAGCCCCTGGAAAGCCCACTTCCACCTACCTGAGAATTCTCATTACATAGGTGAATCTCTAGCTGGCATCGAGCCAGCATATCCGCTCCCCTCAAGTCTTAAGTACAGAGGGCGTTTCTAGAGAAATGGTCAGTTGGCAGGAGTGCCTCTGCTCACCAACTGTCTCTGGCTGCCAGTGCATTAGTAGACTGTAGAATCTCTTCCTACTCTGACCATGCAGCGTTGGGGAAAGCCCTCAACCATTTCATCATCTTGGGCCAATATCCATTTGATCTCTATCCCCATGTACTCGAAGAAGAAAGGAGGATTTTCCTTAAAGGACTTAGCAATTAGGAAGGAGGGAAGTCTTCTCTCTCAGCTGCAATGAGGGGGGAAGAATTGTTCAAAAGTTCCAGTTAGGAAATCCAATGAAGAAGACAACATAGTTAATATTTTGGGTGACTGAGTCTACGCCCGAGTCCTTTCTGTTCCCTAACAAAAAAAGAATATAAATATAGTTGGGATAAGGAGAGAAAGACAATGCATAGGGAGAAAGTCACTGTGGACCCTAAAACAAGTCATATTAATTTAAAGAATAAAAAGAAATAATCAGCAGAAAATCCTACTGGGAAATTTGCCATACTGGAAAGATCTTCTGGTGATGTTTCACTGTGGCTGTTTTTTAAATTAGAGGATTCCTTAAGCTGCCCCTTTGCATTTAAAAACAAAAAGGAAAGGCTAAATCCAACCTTTGAATACCATGCCCTGACTGGTCATGTTGATAGTTTGAGCCATATCCAACCCTGGAGCAGCTGATTGGAATGCCATTGATTAATGAACTTGCTCCCAGTTACACGAAGTGTCTAAGAGATTTCTTTTGTATGGCGATATATTATTGCTGTCCTTCTGAGGTGACGTAATTCCCAAGGACTTCATATTCTGTGGTGGAGTTTGACATATTTTGATCAAACAAAGGGATTTTGAAGCAAAATGGGGTTCATGTGTGATTGGTCTGATCTTCTAGGTCAAGAACTGGGTTAGTACCTTACCTTTGCAAGTTACAATTGTTCTTTTGGATTGCACAGAGTTCTGTGCACAGTCTGATCTCCAAACTACACATTTGTTTTGCAGTAGAACTTGTAGATTCATAGATACTAAGGTCAGAAGGGACCATTCTGATCATCTAGTCCGACCTCCTTCACAGCGCAGGCCACAGAATCTCACCCACCCACTCCTACGAAAAACCTCACCTATGTCTGAGCTATTGAAGTCCTTAAATCATGGTTCAAAGACTTCAAGGATCAGAGAAGTCTCCCTCAAGTCAACCATGCCCCATGCTACAGAGGAAGGCGAAAAACCTCCAGGGCCTCTCCAATCTGCCCTGGAGGAAAATTTCTTCCCGACCCCAAATATGGCAATCAGCTAAACCCTGAGCATATGGGCAAGATTCACCAGATACTACAGAAAAATTCTTTCCTGGGTAACTCAGATCCCATCCATCTAATATCCCATCTCAGGGGATTAGGCCTATTTACCCTGAATATTTAAAGATCAATTACTTACCAAAATCACATTATCCCATCATGCCATCTCCTCCATAAACTTATCGAGTAGAATCTTAAATCCAGATAGATCTTTTGCCCCCACTGCTTCCCTTGGAAGGCTATTCCAAAACTTCACTCCTCTGATGGTTAGAAACCTTCGTCTGATTTCAAGTCTAAACTTCCTGGTGGCCAGTTTATACCCATTTGTTCTTGTGTCCACATTGGTGCTGAGCTGAAATAATTCCTCTCCCTCTCCTGTATTTATCCCTCTGATATATTTATAGAGAGCAATCATATCTCCCCTCAACCTTCTTTTAGTTAGGCTAAACAAGCCAAGCTCCTTATGTCTCCTTTCATAAGACAAGTTTTCCATTCCTCGGATCATCCTAGTAGCCCTTCTCTGTACCTGCTCCAGTTTGAATTCATCCTTTTTAAACATGGGAGACCAGAACTGCACACAGTATTCTAGGTGAGGTCTCACCAGTGCCTTGTATAACGGTACTAAAACCTCCTTATCCCTACTGGAAATGCCTCTCCTGATGCATCCCAAAACCGCATTAGCTTTTTTCACAGCCATATCACATTAACAGCTCATAGTCATCCTATGATCAACCAATACTCCAAGGTCCTTCTCCTCTTCCGTTACTTCTAATTGATGCGTCCCCAACTTATAACTAAAATTCTTGTTATTAATCCCTAAATGCATAACCTTATACTTCTCACTATTAAATTTCATCCTATTACTATTACTCCAGTTTACAAGGTCATCCAGATCCTCCTGTGTAATATCCCGATCCTTCTCTGAATTGGCAATACCTCTCAGCTTTGTATCATCTGCAAACTTTATTAGCACACTCTCACTTTTTGTGCCAAGGTCAGTAATAAAAAGATTAAATAAGATTGATCCCAAAACCGATCCCTGAGGAACTCCACTGGTAACCTCCCTCCAGCCTGACAGTTCTCCTTTCAGTAGGACCCGTTGCAGTCTCCCCTTTAACCAATTCCTTATCCACCTTTTGAAGTTCATATTGATCCCCATCTTCTCCAATTTAACTAATAATTCCCCATATGGCACAGTATCAAATGCCTTACTGAAATCTAGGTAAATTAGATCCACTGCATTTCCTTTATCTAAAAAAATGTTACTTTTTCAAATAATGAGATTAGGTTGGTTTGGCACGATCTGCCTTTTGTAAAACCATGTTGTATTTTGTCCCATTTACCATTGACTTCAACGTCCTTAACTAATTTCTCCTTCAAAATTTTTTCCAGGACCTTGCATACTACAGATGTCAAACTAACTGGCCTGTAGTTACCCGGATCAGTTTTTTTCCTCCTTTCTTAAAAATAGGAACTATATTAGCAATTCTCCAATCATTCGGTACTACTCCTGAGTTTACAGATTCATTAAAAATTCTTGCCAATGGGCTTGCAATTTCAGGTGCCAATTCCTTTAATATTCTTGGATGAAGATTATCTGGGCCCCTCGATTTAGTCCCAATAAGCTGTTTCAGTTTTGCTTCTACCTCAGATATGGTACCTCTATATCCTCCTTCCCATTTGTCATGCTACCATTATCCCCAAGATCCTCTTTAGCCTTATTAAAGACTGAGGCAAAGTATTTGTTTAGATATTGGGCCATGCCTAGATTATCTTTAACCTCCACTCCATCCTCAGTGTTAAGCAGCCCCATTTCTTCTTTCTTAGTTTTCTTCTTATTTATATGGCTATAGAACCTTTTACTATTGGTTTTAATTCCCTTTGCAAGGTCCAACTCTACTCGACTTTTAGCCTCACTCACTTTATCCCTACATCTTCTGACCTCAATTAGGTAGCTTTCCTTGCTGATTCCTCCTGTCTTCCACTCCCTGTATGCTTTCTGCTTCTTCTTAATCACCTCTCTGAGATGCTTGCTCATCCAGCTTGGTCTACAACCCCTTCCTATGAATTTTTTCCCCTTTCTTGGGATACAGGCTTCCGATATCTTCTGCAGCTTTGATTTAAAGTAATCCCAGGCCTCCTCTACCTTTAGATCCATAAATTCTTCAGTCCAGTCCACTTCCCTAACTAATTTCCTTAATTTTTGAAAGTCAGCCCTTTTGAAATCAAAAACCCTGTTCGCAGATTTATTTTTGTTAATCCTTCCATTTAGTTTGAACTGAACTAGCTCATGATCACTTGAGCCAAGATTGTCCCCTACAACCATTTCTTCTATGAGGTCCTCGCTACTCACCAAAATTAAATCTAAAATGGCATCCCCTCTAGTCGGTTCAGCAGCTACTTGATGAAGGAATCCATCAGCTATCGCATCTAGGAAAATCTGAGCCCTATTATTATTACTAGCACTGGTCCTCCAGTCTATATCTGGGAAGTTAAAGTCTCCCATGATCACGCAGTTTCCATTAGTATTTACTTTATTAAAGACATTAAAAAGGGCTCTATCCATATCCAAATTAGATCCCGGAGGTCTATAGCACACCCCAAGCACTATCGTAGTAGAGGCTTTACTAGTTTTCTTCCCCAATGTAATTTTTGCCCAGACGGACTCTGTCTTATCCATTGCATCGCTTCTTATTTCTTTACATTCTACCTCATCATCGATATACAATGCTACTCCACCACCTTTACCTTTGTTTCGGTCTTTCCTAAACAGCACATACCCTTCAATACCTGTAGTCCAGTCATGACTACTATTCCACCATGTTTCTGTTATCCCTATAATATCTGGTTTCACTTCCTGCACCAGTAGCTCTAGTTCCTCCATTTTGTTATCTAGGCTCCTCGCATTGGTGTATAAACATCTTAATTTTTGCTGTTTGGCCTCGCTCACATTTTGTACCCTATTAGACACAGTCATTCTACAGCCAGTATAACCTATTAGACTAGTATCCACACCACCCTCGCTCCTTATATACATTCTCCTACCCACAGCTGTATCCTTTCTTACTTCATCTTCTTCCCTCTCAATGCTAAAATCTGGCGTGGAGATTTCCTGGACATCTCCCATCCATCTCCCCCTAATTCCTAGTTTAAAGCTCTCTTTATCAGTTGTCAGAGTAGCAGCCGTGTTAGTCTGTATTCGCAAAAAGAAAAGGAGTACTTGTGGCACCTTAGAGACTAACAAATTTATTAGAGCATAAGCTTTCGTGAGCTACAGCTCACTTCATCGGATGCATTTGGTGGAAAAAACAGAGGAGAGATTTATATACACACACACACAGAGAACATGAAACAATGGGTTTATCATACACACTGTAAGGAGAGTGATCACTTAAGATAAGCCATCACCAACAGCGGGGGGGGGGAAGGAGGAAAACCTTTCATGGTGACAAGCAGGTAGGCTAATTCCAGCAGTTAACAAGAATATCAGAGGAACAGTGGGGGGTGGGGTGGGAGGGAGAAATACCATGGGGAAATAGTTTTACTTTGTGTAATGACTCATCCATTCCCAGTCTCTATTCAAGCTTAAGTTAATTGTATCCAGTTTGCAAATTAATTCCAATTCAGCAGTCTCTCGTTGGAGTCTGTTTTTGAAGCTTTTTTGTTGAAGTATAGCCACTCTTAGGTCTGTGATCGAGTGACCAGAGAGATTGAAGTGTTCTCCAACTGGTTTTTGAATGTTATAATTCTTGACGTCTGATTTGTGTCCATTCATTCTTTTACGTAGAGACTGTCCAGTTTGGCCAATGTACATGGCAGAGGGGCATTGCTGGCACATGATGGCATATATCACATTGGTAGATGCACAGGTGAACGAGCCTCTGATAGTGTGGCTGATGTGATTAGGCCCTATGATGGTATCCCCTGAATAGATATGTGGACAGAGTTGGCAACGGGCTTTGTTGCAAGGATAGGTTCCTGGGTTAGTGGTTCTGTTGTGTGGTGTGTGGTTGCTGGTGAGTATTTGCTTCAGATTGGGGGGCTGTCTGTAAGCAAGGACTGGTCTGTCTCCCAAGATCTGAGAGAGCGATGGCTCGTCCTTCAGGATAGGTTGTAGATCCTTGATGATGCGTTGGAGGGGTTTTAGTTGGGGGCTGAAGGTGATGGCTAGTGGCGTTCTGTTGTTTTCTTTGTTGGGCCTGTCCTGTAGTAGGTGACTTCTGGGTACTCTTCTGGCTCTGTCAATCTGTTTCTTCACTTCAGCAGGTGGGTACTGTAGTTGTAGGAATGCATGATAGAGATCTTGTAGGTGTTTGTCTCTGTCTGAGGGGTTGGAGCAAATGCGGTTATATCGTAGCGCTTGGCTGTAGACAATGGATCGAGTGGTATGATCTGGATGAAAGCTAGAGGCATGTAGGTAGGAATAGCGGTCAGTAGGTTTCCGATATAGGGTGGTGTTTATGTGACCATCGCTTATTAGCACCGTAGTGTCCAGGAAATGGATCTCTTGTGTGGACTGGTCCAGGCTGAGGTTGATGGTGGGATGGAAATTGTTGAAATCATGGTGGAATTCCTCAAGAGCTTCTTTTCCATGGGTCCAGATGATGAAGATGTCATCAATGTAGCGCAAGTAGAGTAGGGGCATTAGGGAACGAGAGCTGAGGAAGCGTTGTTCTAAGTCAGCCATAAAAATGTTGGCATACTGTGGGGCCATGCGGGTACCCATCGCAGTGCCGCTGATTTGAAGGTATACATTGTCACCAAATGTGAAATAGTTATGGGTCAGGACAAAGTCACAAAGTTCTGCCACCAGGTTAGCCGTGACAGTATCGGGGATACTGTTCCTGACGGCTTGTAGTCCATCTTTGTGTGGAATGTTGGTGTAGAGGGCTTCTACATCCATAGTGGCTAGGATGGTGTTTTTAGGAAGATCACCAATGGACTGTAGTTTCCTCAGGAAATCGGTGGTGTCTCGAAGATAGCTGGGAGTGCTGGTAACGAAGGGCCTGAGGAGGGAGTCTACATAGCCAGACAATCCTGCTGTCAGGGTGCCAATGCCTGAGATGATGGGGCGTCCAGGATTTCCAGGTTTATGGATCTTGGGTAGCAGATAGAATACCCCAGGTCCTGGCTCCAGGGGTGTGTCTGTGCGGATTTGTTCTTGTGCTTTTTCAGGGAGTTTCTTGAGCAAATGCTGTAGTTTCTTTTGGTAACTCTCAGTGGGATCAGAGGGTAATGGCTTGTAGAAAGTGGTGTTGGAGAGCTGCCTAGTAGCCTCTTGTTCATACTCTGACCTATTCATGATGACGACAGCACCTCCTTTGTCAGCCCGAGAGAACAGTCCTCTGTCCGTGAATGCCTCCCAGTGGCCATACATCCCAAAGCCCTCCTTACAGCACTACTGCCTAAGCCATCTGTTGACAGTCATAATCTTGTCACACCTTTGTTGCCCTTCTCTAGGAACAGGAAGGATCCCGCTAAAGATCACCTGAGCCTCAATTTCCTTAAGCATCTTCCCCAGCCTAGCATAGTCTCCCTTAATACTTTCCAGCGAGAATCTAGCCGTATCATTTGTTCCCACATGAAGGATAATTAGGGGATTCTTTCCCGCTCCCTTTAGGATCCTTTTCAACCTCAGGTCTACATCCTGTATCTTAGCACCCGGAAGACAGCACACCCTTCTATTCTCAGGATCAGCTCTAGTTACAGGCCTGTCTATTCTTCTCAATAAAGAGTCCCCGATCATATAGACCTGCCTTTTCCTGGTGATAGTGCTATTCTTCAGTCTCTCCCCTGTTCCCTCTGGCTGCAAGTTCTTTCCATTCCTATTTTCCCTTATAATCCTCTTCAACCCATCCTGTATCCTCCTGGGGCTCATATTTGGTGTAGTCTCCCTTGACTCTTCCCCTTTTCCTATAGGACTAGCCTCTCTTCTCTTCTTCCTTACCCTTCCACCTTCAACAAGTACCTGCTGAGCCCCTTCTTCATTTTCCAACTCTGCAAACCTATTCCTAAGCTCTATTTCTCCTTCACTAGCCCGTCTTTTTCTCTGCCTGGTTCTTTGAGTCACATGTTTCCACTGACCACTTTCCTCACCCAGTCTCCCCTCAAAATTCCCCAGCCCTGCTTCCATCTGTGAGTCTGAGCTTTTCCATTCAGATACCTCATATCTTTGCTCCATCATCTGCTCAAACCCCTTCCTAAACTCAACGAGACTTTCCACCTGCATCTCCAAACCTCGGATCTTTTCCTCCATCAGCTCTATCAGACAACATTTCATGCAGAAAAAACTCTTACCGGTTCCTCCCTCCAGGATCATGTACATACCACAGCTTCCACATCCAGTCATCCTCAATGTGTCTTCCACTACAGGAGTCACTCCCAGAGCTGCCTCTGTATCTGTCATCGCCTTCTTACCTAAGTCCTGTTAATCTGGGAAACACAAGGCACACCAAAAAGACTACCTCCCCCCCCAGCAAAAGCAAACCCCAAACAAGCACCACAATCCAAACTCCTCCAACAGAACTCCCACTCAAATTCCCCTGTTTAGAGCTCTGTTTGCTAGCTCCTGTGCCGCTGCAGCTGTCTGTGCCCCTGCCTGACTGGCTGGCTGGCTACCTTTATAGGGCCCCTAGTCAGGGGCACAGGGTATGTAATGAAACTCCGGCTGCTGGCCTGTGTCAGCCAGATTGGGCTGTGGAGTTATAAAATTGTAGTGTAGATGTCTGGTCTTGGTGTGGAGTCTGGTCTGGGACTTTCTGCTCACAGGACCCTGTGAGCAGTGAGTCCCAGACTAGAGGCTGGGCCCAATCATCTGCAATTTGATAGCCCCAAAACCAGAGTCAGCTGACACAGGCCAGCTACAGGTTATGTCTAATCAGAGATAGAAAGCCCACAGCTGGCTCAGGTCAGCTGACTCGACCTTGCAGGGCTCAGGCTCTGGGACTGAAAAATTGCTTTCCGATATTTGGACTTGGACTGGAGCCCAAGCTCTGGAACTTTGCAAGAGTGGAGGGTCTGAGCCTGAACGTTTAACCAGGTATCTTTGTAGGCCCAGCAGCCCAAGTCTGAGTCAGTTGACCCAGGACAGCCACAGCCATGCTTCAGGGTTTTTATCCTTGTGTAGACATACCCATAGAGATCCTGACTGACATGGAGGTCCCAGGTACAATCACATAATAAGAGGGCCCCTGTTCCAAACAGTTTGCTCCCTAAATAGACAAGACAAAGGGTGGGAGGGAAACAACTTGCCTAAGGTCACCCAGCAAGTCAGTGGCAGAGCTGGGAAGAGAGCACAGGTCTCCTAGATCCTAGTCAAGAGCCCAATGCATCAGCCCATGCTGACTTGAGGTAAGAATGGCAAAGGGGTGTTTCCTTTTAGCTCTGTGGATACCTGCACTAGACTTCCGTGGACTCCTGCATTCCCGGGGAGGGCCCTCTGCTAAATTCAGTTGTATGCTGTTGGCTGGCCCCTAGGAAAGGAGCAGATGGTCTCAGGCCAGTTCCTAGGAGCCAGGTGTCTACACCTGCCTTGCTGGCCAAGGTCAGTAACTGGCTTTCTTGTTGGCAGCCTCTAAGAAGGCAGGGGGCCCCAGGACATGGAACCGAAACTAGCCTTTCCCCTCCTAGAGGCGCCGGCTCCCAAGAGCCAAGGTATGGCACAGGGCAGCCACACACAGCTGCCGCCTACTCCCTAGGTAGTCTAGCACCGCTCCTCGCACTGGGGTGGAGCCACGGGCTCCATGTCCTGGGCCGGGCGTGGGAGAGGGGTAGAGGCACCAAGGGGCCCCCCGGGCAGCCATGAATGGGGCCCTCGAGGAGCTCCTGGCAGCCCAACGCGGCGCTCCCAGAACCGTCCACGGGATCCAGCGGGATCGGGCGCTCGCCGCCCGCCCCGGTCAGGGACCCAGCAGCAGGTTGCGGAGGTGCCCGCGCAGGCGAGGCTGGGGGTGCCACGGTCCCGCTCGGTGGCTGGCGCGTCCGCCCTCGCGCCTCCCTCTCAGGCTCCCCCGCGGCTGCGGCTCGGCTCCGGCACACAGGCGCACGGCGGAGCCTCCCCGGCGCGGCCGCTCGCTCTCTGCGCTGGCTGGGGGGAGCGCCGCGTCGCCTTTTTTTCTTCCCCAGCCCCGACGAGGCTTCAGGGCGATCCCACCCCTCTCGGCATGAGTGCGGGGAGAGTGGAGAGCGTCTCGGCGGCGCTGGAGGAGGCCAGCTCTACAGGCGGTAGGACTGGGCGAGCATGTTGGGCTTGGATTCTTGTTAAGCAGAAACCTTGCAACTTGTCGAGGCCCCCCTCCCCTCCCCTCTTTTGCCGCTTGGCCCGAGAGGAACAAATCTGCGCTGGCTGTGGAAAGAGGGAGGCGATTAATGCATGGGATCCAGGTCAGAGAAATGTCAAATGCCTAGGACAGTCTATCCTAAGGGGTCCACTGTGAACCTTGCTGGTGCTCTTGCCTTTCCTGACATTAACGGAGGCTAGATATGAAGCTGCCCAATGCAACCTGCACATGTTCTTTCCGATTGCTAACTCTCACATGACGTTATTTTGATCAGACACACTTGTGCTTCCCTGCGTGTGTTGTGTCTGAGTAAAAACCAAAACTATCTAGTGGAAGACAGTGCCACTCTTTGAAAGAGAAACACTCGCTGGCCGATCTTTTCTTGTTTTCCTTGTGTTTTGCAGTTCAGCATATTCCAAAGAAACTGCATGGAGTAACTTGCATTTTAGAAAAGAAACCAGGGGGTAGGGGTTACAGTTTACACCCACCGTACACAGGAAACTGATTTTATTTAGATATGATGGATGGAGAGAATGTATTGGAACTGTTTGGATGGAGAGACTGTATTTTTATTTAAACTGCTGGTATTATGCATGATGCCCACTTCTTAACAGCCTGCTGGGTATGGAGAGAAGTGAGAATTCATGCAGAACTCTTGCAAAATAACATTCCCTGATCCTTTTGACATGTATTTGTCAAGGAAAGAGACAAATGTGTTAATATTTCCTGCTGTATTCTTAGACTCCTGCTTGCAAACTGCTTGGTGCCAAGTATAGAAGAGCATTGGCCTTGAAGTGAGGTTACATAAAGAAAGGCAGCAGAGTCCTAGCCGCTGCCTGCTTCCTGCTGCTTCAAAGTGTCTTCTAAGCAAAAGTCTCTGAGCCATGTGCGCTCTATAGGATTGTACCCACCATCCACTCACTGGCCTAGTCCCCAGGCAGTGTTCTGCTTTCATCTACTTTTCTCCTGTTCAAAAATTAGGACTTGCAGTTTTACAGACAGGAGATTAGGGCACTTGAACTTTATAAAGGAATCTTGATCAGTGTGTGTGTGTGTGTGTGTAATCCTGTTTTTTAGGCTATATTGTTAAACTGTATATTTGTATCGTATGACAGAAAAAATAAGCTCTGCTTTAAAAACAACGGGTCTTTTTAGTCTGAGAAGTAACTCTGTAGAAGTGATGCTGTGATACTCGATATTTCTTGTAAGCTGTGGAAACTTGGCCTAGTAATCACTGAGACCCAAGTAAAGACTTTTTCCTGTCAGAATTAGTCTCTACTTGGAATCTAAAAATCAAGCTGGTTTCTTTCTTTCTCATATTATCTCCTGTAGTAAATATTCTACATGCCACGATTCCCTCAGTCACACCTGTGAAATCCCCATTCAAGGCTCATAGGGTTAAACAGGTGGAACTAAGGTCATAATTCGGAGGCAGTGGGGTTTCACAGCTGTTTCTGAGGCATAATTTGGCCTATGGATTGTTACTAGAAGTGATGTGTAAGAAGGGGTGAATGCAGCATGATTTTTCACTTCACAGGTAGAGTTTTCAGAGTTAGTAGTAAGGGGGAAATGTTTGCATGTAAACTGAGGAAATAAGATCTGAAACACTGGGACATAATAAACATGAAATGACTAGATGCTGTTTTTACAGAAATACTTTTTTTAGTTGAACCTGCACTTTAAAGTTTTAACATGCATGTTCAACAGAATTACTCTTTTGGTTCACTCGACGTGAATCTTGCTTGCTCATAGAATTTTTAATGGGCATCTCTTTAGGATACATTAGCATTTTCACTACGTAGTGAAAGCAAAGTGTGAATTTTTACAAAAATATAAAGCACACAGTGTACACTATTTTGCCAGGAAATCTTAGAGGAAAAAAGTTGTTGACCACATCTACTTTATTGTAATTACAAGGCTCAAAATAAATGGCTCCTTTTTATATAGGATTATTGTACCTTGGCTCATCGCTCATAATAATTAGCCTGATTTTTCTTGCCCCTGATCTTGCAAATATTACACATGTGCATTAGTGCACTCAGCTGGACTTCTCTGGGACTATTTATGAGTAAAGTAATGCATGTGTATCAGTCTCTGCTGGATTTTGGTCTTTACCTTGAAAACTCTTAGTTTTATCTTAGTTACCCAGGATAAAGCATAGCATGATATTTGTACTTACAATATTAGGATTTAATGTTGTTTAGAGTAGAATCTTGTAAAACTATTTTGGATAAATGTTGTTCAGCATTGCTAAGTGTCTTACAACTTGACCATTTAAAGGGGCAGTGTCCAATCAATTTAGGCCCTTTTTGTAAAACTTTGTGCTTACCACAATCTGTTTTCAAGAGAGTTGTTTCCATGATTTCTTTTTTCAAGTTCCAATGAAAGTAGCTTTTTAAATGTAAGTATATGTGTACTGCAGCGTCTGTACCATGAACGTTTCAGCATTTTGCTGCCACTGCATGAGAATCAGAAACTGAAACTGTCCACAAAAGTGCTACTGTTCCTCTGCATCACTTTCTAAGCTGCATATAATGTGAAAAGTAAACAAACTGCATTAATGATAAGTCTGTTAGGTTTTAAACTGTTTTAGTGATGTTAACAACAGAGATAAGGACATCTGTGTTTGTTTTTCAAACTGACAGTGCCTTTCCATATTTTATCGATGGGAAGTTACCATATTGAATCTTAAAGGCCACATTTTACAACAAATTGCCTACAATGGGAGCAACACTGATTGCTGATGTAGTCAGGAAATGCCCCCACTCCTAGAGATGGATGCAGATTAAGGTTGAGCCATATTGGTAGGGCAGTGTCCATTCCTGTGTTATAGATGTTCTACTGATGAATAGACCAGGTTACACTGGTTGTAGTGTTGGGATTCTGGTGTTTTCACAAATAAAACCTTTACAAAATCCATGTGTTTCTTTTATAAAAGATTTTTTTAAAAAAAAGCTAAATGGAGAGAGAGGACTATGCTTTGTTTTGCAGTTCTCTCCTCTCCACCCCAAAATCTATTTTACAATTCAAGAAAGCAGCTATTATGCATATTAAATATATAGTAGATTCCACAAGAAATATTATGAAGACGTATTTACATGACTTTAAGATTTGGTTATGGGATCATAGTTATCTTGTCTGTTTTTTGCTCCCCTCCATGCTTATGGGAGATTCTTGTGCAACAGTGCGAAGTAAGTAGTATTAACACTTTTCCATCAAGACCTGATTTCAGCACCTGAAGGCATCTCTGGGAGAAAGACACTAGAAGAAATTAAGTGAGAGACAGGTAGAGAAAGGGGAAGGAGAAGCTACATGGGGAGAAGGATGAAAAGAGACTTGCTAGGAAAGGAAAAGGAAAGACAGTTGCAGAGAAAGGAGAAAAGAAGGTAAAGGAGGCCTTCACAAAGCACTTCAACTAATACCATAAGAACAAGGTGTATTGAAAAAGATAGGGACCCAGTTTGGTAGTGCTAGAGCAGGGAACTGTAAATTACACCCACTGATGCCAGTCCATTCCCCTTGTATCCCAGACTGGATTCACCCCCTGTGGAGGGCAGACAATGCTGCTATCAGTATCTTCCACTGATGTTCCCAACAGGGTAGCTGCTAGAGTTTGTTCTGGGTTCTAGGAATTCTGCAGTGGGGAGGAACTGAACCAATTTCTCCCAGGAGTCCTTGGTCAGTCTTTCTGCTCGAATTATTCCACTTTTTTGGGTGCGCAAGATCTCCTTCCAGGATAAGGAAGATTGTGGCTATTTTGTGCTGCTGCAGTCTTGTTCCAGTGGACTTTTTACCTTTGGGGTCTTCTGCCATGTTAACCTGAGCCTGGAGAAAATCTAGCCCTTTGTGTAGTGGTTTTTATGCTCCCTTTAGGGGCACTGAATTGGCTTAAATATGCTATTTCCAAGCTGTGCACGTTCCTGCAGACATTATGAATACACAAGGAACAAATGAAATGGACTCATGACCTGAAATGTGAGGGAGGAAAATCAGTATTTTAAATGGAAAAGTATGCAGTCTACAAGGGAAAGTGACATAACATTTAAGGGAGAATGGCAAACAATGTAAATTAATATATAATAATATATAATAATGAACTTGTCTCCTTTTGTCACTGTATAGCAGATATTTCAAAAGTGGGCGATGTTGTACACAATCCTGTGTTAGTAAACACCTAAACTCCAGTTGACTTCATGAAGTTTTGGCATTCCTTGTGCACCCAAAAATCAGGCTCCAAAAGCACTGCAGTAACTAGATATTCCACAACAATACGTTGAAGAGAAGATGTTGAGTCTTTAGTTTGAATATCCTTTTGTTGGCATAGGTCATAATCTCATGTCTGAGTAACTAACTATTTTTAGATTAATTATGTGCAAAATTCTGTAGAGGTCCTCACTTCACATTATACAGTTAAAGTACCTTGGCTTCCCTCTGAAGAGCAATTTTACAGGGTTTGTTTCCTGTCTATTTTGCATTGTTGAGCAGTTACTATGCAAGCTAAGGGTACTGATGAATAAGCAAATATACTTGAAGTTTCTCCAGACATACAAGGTTTGATGCAGTTACTCTTTTCCCAGAGTTTATTCAACTGTTGTAAAATATGTTGAAGCAGATTGTGTCTATCAGTTAATGCAGCTATAAAAAGACAAAATTGCACACATCATGGAAAGCTTTTATATTTGAATCAGATGTACACTTAAGATTGTCTTTTGGTTAGAGCTGAATATTTGATATGTACAACATTTAGCTGTATTTTATCCTGCATCAAATGCAAGCTGTGCAACTCCCAGGCTTGTCCTGGGTCCATTTCTATGAATAGGACTCAAGTGGGAGGAACCGCTTATTGCTATACCTTCTTAACCCACCTCCAGCAATAGCACTGAAAGGGAAAGCCCTAACTTGTTCTTTTCATCACCAAACACTCCCCTCTTGCAGCAGGGATCTCTACAAATAACAAGTTGATGTTGGCAGGCAGGTAGATTAAATGGATGCTGTGACCTGGATCTGGAGTTGTTACCACATAATAATGGACCCTGCAGTAACGGTAGTAAATATTTTTAGTGGTAACTCACTGAATGTTTTTTTTACACCACAACTGCAGTAAAACTCTATTCCTTGGATTTATTGTTGGTGGGTTTCCTTACAGTAATAATGTTTCCTCTGCCCCTTCCAAAATAGCTCAATTGCTCACGGGGAAACAATCGACTAAGAGGTGGGTGCATAACTGTCTGCTTGTCTGAAGTTTTAGAAATAGTTTTCATAAGCAGCACTGTTCATTTAATATTTTGTATTAGTAGTGGCTTCTGCTATTACTTGACATGAATGAAAAATGGTGCACAAGGTTGTGAAGCGGGCTAAAAGTCAACTGTGTTTTAATAACAGCTACAGACAGTAACAACTACAGTCAATACAGCACTCTTATTTATTGGCATGCATTCTGATTGATAGACATGGTGCTCATTCTGGGGAGGCAAGGAGAACATTTGGGAGGCACCTCATCCTTTTCAGCGGGGCAGGATCTGTCTATGTTTCAAATCTGTGCAGTAGGAGGTAGGCCTGGCTAAAAACTTGCATGGGCACCAAGTCTCCACAGAATTTGACCTGTGATTTAGTTGGCTATTCTGTATGGTGCTACCTGGAGGTCTGATGGTCTGCATATGTTTTGTTTTTGTTCTAGCCATCCCTGCAGAATCCTACCCTAACTAGCAGGATCTCTCCTTGCCACTGCTGTGCTCACTAGGGCCAAATTTGGCCCATAGTCTATAGAGTTGGGCAGTGATGTGCTGCCAAAATCTTAACAACCGGTTCCCTCCTCACCCCACGAGGGGGTCGTGGCCCGCCCCCTGGGACTCCTGGCCCATCCAACCCCCCATGTTCCTTGACCCCCCCGACTCCTGCGCCCCATCCATCCCTGTCCCCGACTGCCGCTGGAACCGGGCAGGAGGGTCTCGTGGGCCACCGTAATGGGTGCTCACCCCGCCCCTAAGAGACAGAGGGACCTGCCGGGGGTGAGGTGGGGAGTCCCAGCGGGGCTTACCTGGGGCGGCTCCCGGGAAGCATCTGGCAGGTCTCTCTGACTCCTAGGGGCGGAGTAGCGAAGCTAGGGGGGAAACAGAGGGAGCAACTGACTCCGTGGGTGCTCCGGGGCTGGAGCACCCACAGGGAAAATTTGGTGAGTGCAGAGCACCCACCGGCAGCTCCCGCCCCAGCTCACCTCGCCTTTGCCTCCTCCCCCTCCCCTGAACACCCCACCCCACTCTGCTTCTCCGCCCCCTCCCCAGCTTCCCACGAATCAGCTGTTCACGCGGGAAGCCGGGGAGGGCTGAGAAGCAAGCAGCAGCTTCGCGCTTAGGCCCAGGGAGGCGGAGGTGAGCTGGGGCTGGGAGCGGTTCCCCTGCGCGCCTCCTGGGTTACCTGCTGCGGCACGGGTGGCCCTCCTCCTGCCCCTCCGCCACAGCTTGCCTCCTCGCTGCCTCCCTGGGCCTGAGCACGAAGCTGCCGCCTGCTTCTCAGCCCTCCCAAGCTTCCTGCACGAACAGCTGATTCACAGGAAGCGGGGGGTGGGGGCAGAGAAGCAGAGCAGGGCGGAGTGTTCAGGGGAGGAGGCAGAGCTGGGGCAGGGCGGGGAGCTGCTGGTGGGTGCTCTGCACCCACCAAATTTTCCCCATGGGTGCTCCAGCCCTGGAGCACCCGTGGAATCGGCGCTTAAGGTGCCACTTTTGGCCGGTTGTGGTAACTAAAAATCCTTGCGGGATAACCAGTTCTAAAAGGGCTTATAAATTTAACAACTGGTTCCAGCGAACTGGTGCAAACCGGCTGTAGCTCACCACTGGAGTTGGTAGACATAACAAATAGGAGAGCCTTCCAGAAAAACTGGGGACTGTGTAACAAATTCTCTTGTCCAGAGAGATCCTATGGAGATTTTATAGATGATTAATTATTGTTTTCTACTGTTCTCCTCTTAATAATTATTTTATAATTCTATTATATACTTCCTCCTGTAGGATAGATCTTCTAACCTATGGGGCCATCAGGAAAGGATAATCATGATTCAGGTATGCCACTCCCCTATTCCTTATGCCCTCCTGATGGTATCCATTGTGCTTCTGTCTCCTACATTTGTGGAGGCAGCTGGCATGATTTGGCCCAAGATTGACTGATAAGAATTCAAAAGGTCTGTATGAAGTTGTATGATTGGAACCAATTAAAATATGTGGCCAGGTCACAATGATACAAGTGCTTTTACCAAGGGGAATAAACCAAAATGCAGACCATACAGAATACAAGCTCTATATTAGCATATATATCATGCTTTGTGGCATCCAGGAAGAGAGCTGAATGCTGTTTTCAAAGCAGCCCTGTCTCCACCTCTCCAGAGTCCGAGATGTGAGAACCCAGAGAAAGGGACAGCCGTAATAACTTATAAAACAGCAAAATGGGCGTTCTTAATAACAGCTTTAATAGCTGGATTCCCCTGGGAGGGAGAACCCCAGCTTGTGGTCACTAGCTATAAATAGAGGGTTGGCAGGTTGTTCTGGGGTTTGGGGGAAAAGATTCTTGATCGCAAGCAATTTAAGGCACTTGAGAACTGTTCAGTTCACTTATTGCTTCTATCTTCTAACGAGAAATATTTCTTAGCCCACAAGATCCCACATAATGAATTTATATTTTTTATTTTATTGTTTGAAAACCTATGTTGTGCTGGGTTCTCTACAGAACAAAGAGGAGAGAAGGTTCTTGCTTTCAAGGGGCACAGTCTTGAGATGGGCACCCATATCTCCCACTTTATTTTAATGAGAATTTAGGGCTCTTGGGGAAACAGCCAGTCCTGCGCCGGATTAGGCCCTAGATGGTGTACTAGGAGACTGTCCCTGCAAATTCATACTCACATGCGTAATCCTGACTTACACAAGTAAACCCATTGGCTTTGATCCTGCATATGTTTATGCACATGCTGATAGAACTATTGAGGTGAGCAGTTAATCATTTATTTAAATGTTTGTAGGATATACATGTTAACTTACTTAAAACCGCCTTCACCAAACAAGGACCACCAGAGAAGTAGATTGCATCATGAAATGGGCTGCCCAAATATCTCAAGAGAACCTGTTTCAATATAGAACTAAAATCCCTTCTGACTGCATACCCCTCATTGTCACTATCACCCCACACTGGAACCAGTGCAGGATATAATCAAACAACTATAACCCATAATCAGTGGGGACCCCATCCTGACAGAAATCTTTCCTGAACCCCCATTTCTGGACTTCAAATAATTCTCCAACCTCTCCAAGCTCATCATCAGAAGTAAGATCCCCACAGACCAGGACACACCAACTCACCAAAGTGGCATCAGACCCTGCCAGAACAAAGAATGCAAAATCTGCAGATACATGTCCTCTGCTACAATGATAAACACCCCCCACAATACACCTTTTCAGGTCCTACACATGCCTATCACAACATGTGGTTTACCTCATCCAGTGCACCAAATGCCCCAATAACAATTATGTGGGTGAAACTAGACAATCACTATGCACTCCAATGAACTCACACAAGCAAATGATTAAAGACAAAAACACCACATCTACCCTTTTCACAAAGTGATCACTCTATGTCTGACCCCTGTCCTCGTCCTCAAAGGAAACCTGCATAACACTTTCAAAAGATAAGCCTGGAAGCTTAAATTCAAAACTCTTCTAGATACTAAAAATCATGGATTGAATAGAGAATGGATTTATGCCTATTACAGCAATCTGTAACCCGCTCTGTGTCCTAAAACTGCAGAGATATTAATGGCCTGCTCTACCTCAAATGGTCTCTTAAAACATGTGCTAGCTACTTATGCTGAAAAATCTGCTCCACCTTGCATGTAGCTGTGACACATGTAGTATTTTTCCCAGACCTGAAGGGCTGCGGGTGGCTCAAAAGCTTGTCTCTCACCAACAGAAGTTGGTCCAATAAAATATATTACCTCACCCACCTTGTCTCTGTAGGATTGGAGTCATTTTGACTTCAGTGAGACTACGTGTGTGACTGAAGGCTTGTCTACACATCAAAATGAGGGTGACTTAAGCTAAGTCAACCTACAGTCACCACAGCAATTAAATTGGCTGTTGGTGTCCACACTGCCCTCTTTCCGCCAGTGGCGCGCATCCTCAGCAGGAGTGCTTGCGCTGACTTAGTGGGGCATTGTGGGGCAAATATGGCCACACAGGGCTCACAGCTGGAGCCCCCAGCCCTGGGGCTGACAGCTGGAGCGGAAATGTGAAATAGCAGCTGTGAAACTGGTAGGCTCCCTACTGTGAAATGGAGCCCCAGGCTGGTGGGCTGACAGCTCAGGCTGTCAGCCCCACAGTGGGGAGCTCCTGCAGTGAGCCTCACATGGGGTGACAGCCAACAGGTGGTGTAAGTAACAGGGTCTACAGATACTGCATCGCCCTAACGACATTGACCTAAGCGCTACGCCTCTCAGGGAGGTGGACCTTAATGTCAACTTAACTCTGTAGCATAGGCCTAAGCATTTGGAGGCTTGGTTGCCCATTGCTCAGATTGTTAGAATTATGGTCCAGCATGTGGATTTTTAGTAAGCGTTGTTCACAGGAGATGTGTTTTATAATACATAGGCCCAAGGTAAAAAAGTCAGGAAAATCAAGGTTTAAAAGAGGCTAGAATTAATAACATGTGGGAGAAATGAGGGATTGAAACAAAAAGCATAAGGTTGAGGACTTGAAAGAGTGACATTTAGAGTTAAGAGTTCAGTTGGATCAGTTGACAGTTTGTGTTTTTCAACAATCTTTTTAATTTCATTTTTTTTCTTGGCTTCTATACCAGCTAGTTTAAGTGAGCTCATAGGCGTAATTGTAATGGGTACTTATTTCAAATGTGCTGCATTGCAATTAGTATTAATTAATACTATCACTTTTTATCTTTCAGTTAAGCCTGGCAAAGTCCATTATAGACCATTAGTAAAAAGTGAAAGAAAAACAGTGTCCATTAAATCAAAAGAATGTAAATGTAGACTGTATATAGTCTTACAATAATCACTATTTTGTATTTTTAGGACTCCCTGTTTATTTTCCCATAGGATTTTTATGGGTCTCCATATTTTCCCTGTATGTTTTATGCATGTTTAAGGGATATAATCCCCAACACTGCTATCATAATTCTGAAATGAATTTTTTTGCTGTTTTCCACTCATATTTCACTTGCAATCTAGAGTTTCTTTAGAGATGCTTTTCACAATCATGACCCTCTTGTATATGCCTATAATTAACGGTACGGCTGCATAGCATCAATATGAAAGAAATGGTTATATGTCCATTGAGAAGAATGAGCTATCAGCTGAAAGAGGTTGTCATGCATAATATGGCAGCTAACGTTAAGATTTGCCCTGTAAAGAAATATTCTTTCTTGTTTAAAAGTTAGCATTGTTTTCACTATTCTCATTTTATACGGAAATAAAACAAACCATAGGCCAGATTCTCAACTGGTTAAATTAGCATAGCTCCATTAAGGCCAATGGAAGTCTGGCCCGGTAAAACACATTACAATAATATGCCAAAATAATTATTAAATAGTATGACGTGATAAGGTGCAAGGATAAAATAGTATGACTTGATAAGGTGCTTGGTGAGACAAGATGACCAGCTGAGGATGTTGCTGCTAATATTAAATTAGTGGTAGAAAAACCAAAATCTCTTATTTTGTTAAATATTTTTCTCGTTGTTCAATCTTCTCCTCATAAGCTCCTCCTTTCAAGCGAAGGTAATTGTGTCTATTATCGGAGTCATGAATTTTTTATTGACCAATCAAATCCTTAGTTGCTAACAAAAGTAAACTTGCATTTACTGAACTGAACAAAGGTATCAAGGGTTTCTTTGAAAATACAACAGGGGTACTAAAGCTTCATGGCTCTTATTATCCGCTGCTATACACTTTATGCAGACATTTACTCCTGTGCAAAGTGAGAGCAAACAGTGTAAAATACTACCAAGCAGAATTGTTCTTCATTATGGGAAGTTGTGAAATCATGAAGTTATCAAGGTTTATTTCCTTATTCAACCTAAGGGACTAAACCTGCAACACTTACTTGAATAGTCTTTACTATCAAGTACAGTCCCACAGGCATCAATGAGACAAGGATGAGTGAATAAGGGTTGTAGGATTTGGTCCTACTATTTGTAAGAAGAAAGAAAGTACATTAAAGTTAGGACTGATATGTGATGAGTGTGAAGGGTAGGTACTGTATATTATTACTAGTGTGACAAAGCTCTGTCCTTGCCTCCATGGGTTCCGCATTTCCTGGCAGATTTCGCTAGCCTCAGAGGCTCACTGTGACCCTCCATGTAACCCTTCGTTCTCTAGAGACAAGGGTCACAGTCTACTGAGCCATTTCCATCATAAGCCAGCGAGGGAGGTGAGGAGAAGTTATCCTTCCTTGCAGTCTCTGTTGTCTCCCAGTCTCAGTGATTAATCAGGGAGCAAAGGTGGGTGGGGGGAGCCCGGGCCCACCCTCTACTCCAGGCTCCAGCCCAGGGACCCTAATAGTATCAGCTATGGTAGCTGACCTTTTAGAAACATGACATGTACAATTCCCTGGGCTACTTCCCCCACAGCAGCCCTCACTTCCTCAAGCTCCACTTCACCCTTACCTCAGGGCCTCCTTCCTTGTGCCTGATATGGTATGTACTACTCAGCCTCTCCAACCACGCAACTTCTTCCCACAGCTCCTGACATGCACCCCCACCTGACTAACAGGGAGACTTTTAACTAGTTTTAGCCAGCCCCTGATTGGCTTCAGGTGTTCCAATCAACCTAGTCTTCTCCCTGCCTTCTGGAAAGTTCATAATTGGCTCCAGGTGTCTTAATTGATCTGGAGCAGCTGCCATTTCACTTATCCTGGTACCAGGGATTTGTTTAGCCTGGAGCTAATATATCTGTCTCCCACTACTCTTCCATAGCCATCTGGCCTTGCCCCATCACATATCCCTCCCGCCCCGCTCAACACCATAGAGTTGGGCAACTTGGGACGCCAGGCAGTATGCTCATGGCAGACCATCAGCGTTGCCATGGTGGCATCCAGCCCTGTGCCGTATGCGGAGATCGAATGGTTGGAGGGATAAGAACCATCTGGTGACCCATGCATTCTTTTCCTTATTCCGCTGCATCCACTGGAGGGGTGCGTGGTCTGTCACAAGAGTAAATCGCCGGCCTAAGAGGTAATAATGCAGTGTCTTCATAGCCCATTTGACAGCAAGGCATTCTTTCTTGACTACTGCATATTTCTGTTCTCTGGGAAAAAGCTTTCTGCTTAGGTAGAGGATTAGCTGTTCCTCTTCTCCCAACATTTGCGACAGAACTGCTCCTAATCCCACCTCGGAAGCGTCTGTTTGTAAAATAAATTCCCTGTTAAAGTCCGGGCTATGAGTACGGGGTCATTACAGAGGGCCGTCCGAAGGTCTGTAAATGCCCCCTCTGCTGCGTTGGTCCACATTACCATGTCTGGACCTCGGGCCTTCACCAGGTCCGTTGGGGACTTGCCCTAGTAGCGAAGTGGGGAATAAACCATCGGTAATAGCCTACCGTGCCTAGGAACGCACGGACCTGCTTCTTTTGGGTCGACCGGGGCCAGTTTTGAATTGCCTCTAGCTTATTCGTTTGGGGCTTCACTATGCCCCTTCCCACAATATATCCCAGGTACCTAGCCTCTGCTAGCCCTATGGTGCATTTAGCAGGATTAGCAGTGAGGCCAGCCCACCTTAAGGTGCGCAGTACTGCCTCAACTTTCTCCAAGTGGGTTCTCCAGTATGGCATATGGATGATGACATCATCTAGGTATGCAGCTGCATAACTAGTATAGGGGCACAGCAGCTTTATCTATGAGGCACTGGAATGTGGGTGGGGCCCCATGTAGCCCAAAAGGGAGGACGATGAACTGGAATAGCCCATTTGGGGTGGAGAATGCTGTCTTTTCTTTAGCTTCTTTGGTCAGAGGAATCTGCCAGTACCCTTTTGTCAGATCCAGTGTAGTCAAGAATCGGGCACTACCCAGTCAGTCAACCAGTTCATCGATGCATGGTATGGGGTATGCATCAAACTAGGATATTTCATTCAGTTGGTGAAAGTCATTACAGAATCTCATGTCAAGGTTTTAGAAGATTGATGTGGTAAATTTTCTCCGATTTCCGGTGGCCTGGCTGCCGGACCTTATAGTTCACCTCTCCCACGACTTCGATTATTTCATAGGGTCGCTGCCACTGGGCCAACAGTTTACTTTTCTGCTGTGGGCACCAGTACCATCACCCTATCCCCTGGTGGGAACCATCGAAGTTTTGCTTGGTGAGTATAATTGGTTCGCTGGGTCTTCTGTGCTCTCTCCAAGTGTTCCTGTACAATGGGTGTAATTGGGGCTATCCGATCTCTCATCTGCAGTGCATGCTCAACTATGTTCCTTCCGGGATTTGGCTCCTCTTCTCAGGCTTCTCTGGCTATATCCAATATGCCCCGAGGGTGGCGCCCATATAGTAGTTTGAATGGAGAGAAACCCTTGGAGGCTTGCGGAACCTCCCGGATGGCGAACATGAGGTAAGGCAATAGGGTATCCCAGTCTTTCCCTCCCGGCTCACCATTTTCCTGATCATGGCCTTGAGGGTCCTATTGAACCTTTCCACAAGGGTGGAGTACAGAGGTCCGCAGGACTTGTACATGGAGCAATGAACAGAGATCTTTCATCAACTTGGACATGTAAGGTGTCCCTTGATCAGTCAATATCTCCTTGGGTAGCCCAACCCGGGCAAAGATCTGTACTAGCTCCTTAGCTATTGTCTTGGAAGCTGTGTTGCGCAGGGGAACAGCTTCCGGGTACCGGGTTGCACAGTCCAGTACAACAAGCACATGTTGGTGGCCCCGAGTTGTCTTCTCTAGGGGCCCTACCAGATCCATGGCTATCCGTTCGAAAGGAACCTCTATTATTGGAAGAGGTATCAAAGGAGCCCGCAAGTGCGGGCGAGGGCTATGTAACTGACACTCTGGACAAGAGGTGCAGTATCGCCGGACATCTTCATGTACTCCTTGCCAGAAGAACCTCCGCAGGATCCGTACCTGGGTTTTCTCTACCCCTAGGTGTCCTCCAAACAGGTGACTGTGGGCGAGACTCAATATGGCTTTTTGATGTTTTCATGGCACCAGAAGTTGTTGTATCTCTTGCTCCTGCATTTGCAGCACGCGGTACAGGAGATCTTTCTTCACTATAAAGTAAGGTCCAGGACCCCGGACCTTCCCGTCCATGGGTATCCCATCAATCTCGGCCACCTCTTTCCTGGTGTTATCATATCTGGGGTCCTCTGCCTGGTCCCGCCCAAAAGTCTCTCTCCTGGGATTAACCTGCCCAAGCTCCCAGGAGCCGGCTTCTGCTTCTTCCAATGGCTCGCTGCTGCCATGGCTGGGGGCAGCTTCTGGCTCACCTTCTGTGGTTGAAGTTTCTCTGTTGGCTGCTCGCATCCATCTGCCTACTACGGAGGTCTTCTGGCCCTGGGTCAGGATTCGGCTTCCCAAGGCCTTCGCAGCCTTCCTCTCCTTTTTTGTCTTCCGGGTCTTTCAGGGGGCTGAGAACAGATCCTGAGAAATCTCAGCGAACATCGGGGGTTGACATTCCCCCTGTGACGAGTCGCTGTCTTCAGGGTCCCCACCTACCTCTAGCCTCTCCGGGGGGAGTAAATTATCAAACCCTGGATAGTCCGTCCCAATGACTACAGGATATGGGAGTTTAGGAACTATGCCCACGGTCACCTCAATGAGGTTTCCCTGAACCTCTATCTCCACTGGGATGGTGGGGTAATGGCTCACGGCCCATGCACGCACGTCACTGCTACGTGTTTGGCTTGTAGCAGCTGACTATTTTTTACCAGCTTACCCGATATGAGGGTGATAGCACTCCCAGAGTCCACAAGCGCTGTAGTCTCTGCTCCATTTATCCTCACTGGCCTTGTGGAATTATGCGGGACTAATGTGACCCCCGCGAGGTGGATAAGGGAGTATGGGACCTCCCAATCCCCCAAGTTACATTGCATAGGCTCCTCAGTGCTGGGACGCTGTGCTGCTATGTGTCCCCACTCCCCACATGCATAACATCTATAATTGCTTTTAATCACTCCCTATCCCAGGGATTAGGAGGTTTAGTCCTGGGGCTCCCCCCACTCAGGCCAATCCCTTCCTTCTGGGATCCCCGCTGGTTTTTGGCCCCCCCCCTTCTTCCACCTAGGACTCCCCAGGAGTTTGGCTGCCCAACCTTCCAGGGTTGAGGTCGGGTGCTTGCTTCAAAAGGGGCTTCCTTGTCAGATCAGTCCCCTGGCTGTCATCCATCTTTCTACCAGTGTGATCATCTCGTCGTACGTGGACGTATCGTTCTGGCCTACCCATTTGCAGAGATCTGGCGGCAGTCCCCGCATGTAATGGTCTATGACCAGGGTTTCCAAAATCTTCTCCGGCCTGCACACCTCGGGCTGTAACCACTTCTGTGCAAAGTGTATGAGGTCGAATAGCTGGGACCTCGGGGGTTTGTTCTCCTGGTATTTCCACTCATGGAACCTCTGGGCCCTTACTGCTGCCGTTACCCCTGCTCGTGCTAGGATCTCTGCCTTCAGAAGGGTATAGTCAGTGGCATCTGTGGCAGGCAAGTCAAAGTAGGCCTTCTGGGCCTCTCCACAGAAAAAAGGGGCAAGGATGCTGACCCACTGTTCCTGGAGCCATGCCTCACGCTGAGCAGCCCTTTCGAATGAGAGGAGATATGCCTCTACGTCATCTCTTGACGTCATCTTTGGCAGACAACCAGTGGCCCTCAGGGTTTGCATCCTGTCGGATCCCTGGCCTAGGTGGTGAGGATCTTCAGCTGGTCCACCATCTCTCTCAAGAGAGCACGATCTTGGGTCGCCTGGCTCATCAATAATTGATTGGTTTCCTGCTGTAGCCACATAGACTCCTGTTGTGCCATTGCCTGAACCCAGGTGGCCTCCTGCTGGGCTGCCGTGGTTTGTACCAGAGCTCTTACCACCTCCTCCATTGTGGTACAAGCAAACAAAAAAAAATCCAAACAGGCAGTGCGCTTTTTTTTTTTTTAAACCTCTTTCTTCCGCCACGCCGTGAATGAAATTTCACTTCTGACACCAGTTGTGACAAAGCTCTGTCCTTGCCTCCGTGGGTCCCGCATTTCCTGGTGGCTTTCTCTAGTCTCAGAAGCTCACTGTGACCCTCCACATAACCCTTCCTTCTTTCTCTAGAGACAAGGGTCAGAGTCTACTGAGCCATTTTCATTATAAGCCAGAGAGGGAGGTGAGGAGAAGTTATCCTTCCTTGCACAGTCTCTGTTGTCTCCCAGTCTGTACATGTACAATTGACATGACATGTACAATTCCCAAGGCTACTTCCCCCACAGCAGCCCTCACTTCCGCAAGCTCCACATCACCCTTAATTCAGGGCCTCCTTCCTTGTGCCTGATATGGTGTGTACTACTCAGTCTCTCCAACCACGCAACTTCTTCCCACAGCTCCTGACATGCACTCCCACCTGACTAACTGGGAGGCTTTTAACTAGTTTCAGCCAGCCCCTGATTGGCTGCTATTTCACTTATCCTGGTACCAGGGATTGGTTTAGCCTGGAGCTAATATATCTATCTCCCACTACTCTTCCATAGCTATCTGGCCTTGCCCCATCACACTAGATACACAAGTTTATAACTGCAGCCTTTGTATATTGTCATGCTTTCTTGTCTGCATTGACACACAGGGCCAGATTCTTGCATGCATCCATTTTGTGCTCAGTGCAGTAGACAGAGAAGACAGATAACTTGCACGTGCACTGTGACAGTCTTCCACACTCTAACCAGGGGTGCAGGGCATAGTAATCAGAATGTTCCTCTAATGTGCACCAGCAGGCTACTGTTTTATAGACTTGGATCCAAAAGATACTTAGACACTGCAATGCTGAGTGTTGCAACACCTAATTTTTAGGTGCCTAGGAAATCACTGGAACAATAGTGGGATCAACAAAGCCCAAGTTAAGTGCTTGGGTTTCCTATACAATAAATGGGGAGACAGGCTCAGAATGGGAAGGATCCACAAAAGCCAACATACCCCTTTTGTTCGCATCTCCAATGGGAAACCCCTCTTTTGGAGTCAGGTGGTTTAGATGCCTCAGTCAGCTCTTGTGAGAATGAGTTAGGCACCTGCCTCATTCCACACAAAACAGCTGGAGGAGAAGATGGTGCTGGTGCCCAGTTCGGTATATTGCTAATAGCATTTTAGTTCGGGCTGTTCAATATATCAAAAGTCCAGAGGAAGACCAAAGCTACACAAAGTTTAAATAGTTTTTATTTTTTTCAGATTAAATATTTAAATATCAACAAAGCTCAAAATATCATGGAATGTTTAATGAAAAACGCATCATAAGACAGCACAGGGCCCCACAGCGCAAACATGTAATATGATTAATAGATTTGTACTGTACTGCAATCAGCTTTAGATAATGTTGTAACTGTTCCAAAATGAGTCAGAGGGAATCAAGAAAAAATGCACAAGAGGGACTCAAACACACACTTTATCTGACAATGATTGTAATCTAGTTTGGGAATATGTAAATAAATGTTCTTTTTCTTCTGGGAAGAAATAAAAATGTAAGATGGTTCTCAGCATGTCTATAATGCCTGTCAAGTACAATCAACGTTCCTTTGAAATAATGTTGAGAACTGGATTTTTCCTGTATTTATCGTGTCATGTCCATGAAGTACAGAAATTAGCAATATATATGGTTAAATCTTCAACACGACAGGACTGGTACTATTTTTAATACTCACTCTTTCTGCTTGTGCTGTTCCCTTTGATATTACTATGAACCACTGCAGGTATTTATGTAATAATCAGACATGAACATCATTGCTCATGCTTTGAAGAGCAATATTCTTCCAGCAGAGACTGAGTATACAGAGATGGTCTAGTTCATTTTAATCAGGGATAAATATCCGCCAATAGCAACCTAAAAAATGCTCATCCAGAGCTGTAGTCTTTCCTTTTATTGAATGCTAGTACCAACATGAATGTTGTTTGTTTCCTAAGATCAATCCAACTCTTGGGTTTTGATCGTTTAGCTGACTTTAAAATGAAATAGGCCAGATCCTGATGTCCTTAATCATTTTTTGGTCAGTCAAAACTTTAATTGACATTGGTGGAATTTTGCTAGAGTGAGGACTGAATAAATATGTGCTACTCAAAGTGACTGAGTGACATCCTATGTGTGTAACGATCCATCTTTGTGCTTATTTTCCTTTTTTGTTTTGACTCTTCCTCTTGATTTGTGGGCTTATTGATATTGTTTTTCTCTGTTATGAGATGTAATGCTGTAACAGGAATTGTATGTTCCAATGTTGCCAATAGGGAAAGATAAATACAAATGGTTTTCCTGAAATACTGTTTGCTTGCAGCATTCACCTGCCTGCCTGTAACTGAAACGTGTACTCAAAGTTCATGTTGTCTTTTGAGAAAAGAAATTCTGTAATTGAACACACACATACAGCTGAGTGCAGAAGCCAGTGACAGCTGTTAAAACAGAGTACTGTAGTCTAATGGGTCACAGGAAGGTTGTAGTTGGGTCACAGGCTCAGTGCAGAGTCGAGGACCTGGGGTAGGGCATGGGCGAGTAAGCCCGCTTTGCACACACCCCGCAGCAGCAGCAGCTCCTTTCCCATGGAGCGGGGCCTGGCTCCTTACGGTGGGTGTTGTGACTTGGCATGCAGGTTGCAGCACCACTCAGGTTTGGCCTGACTGCAGGGCGTGTGTAGGGGTTGGCTCCCTCTCCATCCCACCCTCCTGCTCACTGGGCCAGGATTACAGTTGTGGTGCTGGAGCAGAGGGCGCTAATGTGGGTGATCAGTGCTCTCTTGGCAGGGCGAGGAGCGGGAGGCAGTAGAGGAGGAACAGAATGATGCTGGCCTACGATTTTAAGTCTACTCAAACCAAATGTTCTCTGAAAAGCTGAGAGAAAGAATCAACTCCATGGGTAGGAGCTGTTCCACTTCCTAGACATCACTACTACTTTTCCAGCTGTTGGCCTTTCATACTCTGATCTCTGTTGTATGCGGCTGTGGGAAGTGTCCTGCCCTTGACTGCTGGAAGTGATGAAGTCTCCAACATGACAGAAGTGGTAGCTCCCTGCTTTTCCTTCTCCTTGGGTGAAAATCTTTAACTAGGTAGATCCCAACTCTTCCGCCTGACAAATTACATCCTGGAGCTCCAAAATACATCAGTTTTAGGCCATGCAATTCCTTCCTAGCCAGTTGATTGTCAGTCAGCAAGGGAAGGACCTGCTATGCCTCCAGTCACCTGTAGGGCCATTATGCACCTTCAATAAAACTAATTTCAACTGGACTAGAGAAAAAAACAAAGCACAGAAAAACAACAAATAATCTGAGCACAGTGGTAGAGCTTCTTGTTACTTCTGCCATCCATGTACTTAAGCATGTGTATAACTTTAAGTATATGATTAGTCCCATTAATCAGTGGGTCAAAGTTATTTAAATACCTTGCTGTATCAGCAGCTAAGTACATAGCTTACAAGGCTCACATAGCTCATTTAGGAGCATAGAGTTCTTAGAATTTATTGCTTCAGTTGCACCTGGGTGTACAAAATAGAGTAAAATCATTCTATATCTCAAACTATATTTATCAGAATTGTGTTTGCTCCTAAAGGCTTTGGAATTATCCAACACACTCTTTCAGAGTTGAAATTAATGGCTGTTGTGTGGCTAAATTCTCTATTTACAAATAATTAAAAATCTCAACCATAATTAAAATAAATAGTCATACACACATTTCACTCTAGCACAGTGAAAATACTATTATACATATTTGGAAAGTGTTGACATGGTTCAAAAGCTAATATCAAGCAAATTGTGAAACTCCCATAGAACAAAATTTAAAGTGATCAGAAAGAGAACAGTGAGTTTCAAAGTTATTATTCAAATACACTTGTCACTATATTGTCAATCTCTTCATGATTCTTTTTTCCACTCATTAAAGAAATTAGATGTTTATTTCCCATGCTTTTCTCCCTAACTCTGGAGACAGTACTACTTGCAGGAATACCTGATCATGAACCTGTGCAGTAGCAATTGCCAATTTAAACAACCTAATTCCTCACCTAAATGAAGATAGTATTATCAAGTAGCTATCTGGCAAGTTTCAGTTTAAAGTGCTGATTATATAGATGATGTATAACTCATTTTACAAGTACAATATTAGAACAGATTTGTACACAAGAAGCTTACAGTTAATTAGGTGAACTACTATCAACTTGTTGATGTAACAGTAAGGCAATACATTGTGTTCAGAGGGAACATGCATTGATTAAGAAGTTTAAGCAATTACTATGAATCTTCTTGATTTTCCCAGTTCTTGTTTAAATGCAAATTAAAGGCCTGATCCTGCAACACTTTCTACTGACAGTAATACTTACTACTATGACTAGTTCCATTAACCTTAAACAATAGACTAATTAATAAGTGTTTACAGGTTTAGCCTCGCACTTCAGGTTCTGAAATCTGATATAAAAGGAACAAATGGCAGTAGAACAGGAAGTTTGCCTCTTTTGTAACAAGGTGCACATTTTCTTATAATAAAGGATCAGATTGTGGTTGGGTGCCACTTACTGCACTAAAGATTATGAAGTGCCTTGAGATCTATTGATGGAAAGTGCTATATAAGAACTAGGTATTATTTATTATTAGTACTACCTTGTGCAGACTTATGTACTGCTACTCACAGTGCAGAAGAAAAAGTCTCCTCAGATCTTCTGTATCCCTCCCTGTGTGGGTGGATGGGAGCGGGCAAGAGGGGGTGGAGTCAAGGCTCTACTCACAGCCAATGCAGTGGACAGTTGTGCCAGCCCCAAGCATTCCAAAACCATGAGATTTTGAAAAAAATAATAATGTGTGGGTGACTCATTTGCCTCTGATTCTTGAGCCTTTAGGGTTCACATCTTCAAGCCTTTCTTTGCAATCACAAGGGCTAGATTCTCATTTCATCCCATCGCTCTAGAAGCAGCAGCTTTAAGAAGAGCCCCAAGCATTTGTGAGACTCGCAATAAACTCGGCAGACGTACATTGTGCTGGCTATAGACCGAGTGCAGTTCGCTCCCTCCCCTGAGCAATGGGGAGACCGACTCACAGAGCTGCTTACTCACAACTGCCTACTCAAGGCAGATCGCTGATGCACAATCTAGCCCAAAATGTTTTGAGAGCACAAGTTGCATTTAATTTTTTTTTTTTTTCAGATCAAGGTAATGCAAAAGTCACAATTCTCAACTCAGATAATCTCGCCTTTCTCCTGGATAACAGACTATGTTAGACTATGTTAGAACTAGATTTGTACTGTTTCCTCATATTGACCACTATCTTAAGCCATGAGATAGGCCTAGGAGTGGCCTCCGGGTGTACTCAGAGTGTATGGTGCTATTCAGTGTGAGTAAGGGTAAAGAACTTAAGCCCTTCATGTTACAGATCTGGAGGTGGAGCTGGAACTGGGCATTTTGAGATGGAAATTAAAATTCAAACTCTACAACATGTCTTGCAAACCTTGCCTCTTTTGGTGATATGAGTAGAGTGAGATTCTAGACAACCAGAATACACAGGAGCTGGCTATATCCTTCAGGGGCTGATGGCTCTTGTTTTTCAGAGTATATGAACTTTCCCTTTATAAAGTAGTTAACTCATTTTAGATACCAGAAAAAAAAAACTACGGATCATCTCTTGTGATGAATATTTTACCAGTGATCTTGTTTCTTGCCTTTTGTGTTTATTGGTATTCCTTTGTACTAGAATATCCAGTATGGAATATTTTAGTGGTTGCTCTTGCTTCTAAAAATAAAGAAGACATTACTTTAAACATATTTTAGAACAGAACATGAAAAACAAATATCATAGACAATAGTGGATCTGTTAAAATTTTCAAATGCTGCTTCATATTCAGGATATCATTTTGTGTAAAGTGTTGCAGCAAATGTATGCTCTTCAAAAGATGCTGCTTGTGTCTTTACAACATTTATTTACTATCACTTTATTAAATATCATAAAGTGTATAAACCTTGTAGAGCTTTTCTCTTTTTTTGCAAGAATGATGTATTTAGAAAGTATTTACCAGGCAAATGAGTTATATACTATAGCTTGCTGGGTATTTATTTTAGCTTTTGTTTGCATATATAATACAATTTTATTTTTATGCCCAGGCAAAATTATAGTTAGAAGAATAAGCTTTACAGCATAAAAGAGACAATAGATATACAGATTTCTCCCACACCCAACTTGTTTCTAGAAGAGGAAGATAATTATTATTAATGCCTAGCTCTTGGTAGTTCAGTAACATTGTCATTTAGGGTGACAGTTCCAGAAAGGCTGTTATCTGTATCTGTAACAAGTCATCTGTTAAACTCATTGGGCTAAACTCATTGGGCTGGAGCCACGTGGTGTATAGCACTGAAGTGATTTGTCCATTAAACCCATTTTAACTGGCCCATGCCAGGGCCCTGTTGTTAGAGTGACCCTTCAGTGGTACAGCACTGATGTAGGGACTCTTACATCACATCCCCTCTCTAGTGCTGGCAGAGCTGGAAATGGAGTCTGTTAGAGAAAGATGGGACAACTCTATGCCACATCAATCCTGGGCTGCATTTTTGCCCCTTGTGGCTGTAACAGTCCCACATAAATTAGGTTAGCCCTTACAATGCTTTAACATCCGAAGGAAAATGCCTATACAGAGCAGCATACCAGGATTAGGGCAGTGCAAAGGAGCGCTTTTACACCTCCATTTACATACACTGTGCATTTTGGCTGCACCTGTGGATCTGGCCCATTGTGTTCAACTTCAGGGATTTTTTTAATTCACTACTCTGAACCTTTACCTGTAGTGCTCTATCAATGACCATATCATCAGATTTCTTTGGGCATAAGCTTTCATGCGCTGTAAACTTCATCAGATGCATGGAGTGGAAAATACAGTAAGCAAGTATAAATATACAGCACATGAAAAGATGGGAGTTGCCCTACAAGTGGGGGGGGGAACTCAGTACTAACGAGGCCAATTCAATCATGGTGGATGTGGCCCATTCTCAACAGTTGACAAGAAGGTGTGAGTATCAACAGAAGGAAAATTATTTTTTGGAGTGACCCAGCCACTCCCAGTCTTTATTCAGGCCTAATTTAATGGTGTCAAGTTTGCAAATTAATTCCAATTCTGCAGTTTCTCATTGAAGTCTGTTTTTGAAGTTTTTTTTGTCAAAAGAATGGCCACTTTTAAGTCTGTTATTGAGTGTCTCAGGAGATTGAAGTGCTTCCTACTGGTTTTTGAATGTTACAATTCTTGATGTGTGATTTAGTATTAGTAGTGGCTTCTGCTATTACTTGACATGAATGAAAAATGGTGCACAAGGTTGTGAAGCGGGCTAAAAGTCAACTGTGTTTTAATAACAGCTACAGACAGTAACAACTACAGTCAATACAGCACTCTTATTTATTGGCATGCATTCTGATTGATAGACATGGTGCTCATTCCTACTGGTTTTTGAATGTTACAATTCTTGATGTGTGATTTGTGTCCTTTTATTCTTTTGCATAGAGACTGTCCGGTTTGGCCAATGTACATGGCAGAAGGGCATTGCTGGCACATGATGGCATATATCAAATTGGTAGATGTGCAGGTGAACAATCTCCTGATGGTGTGGCTGATGTGGTTAATTCCTATGGTGGTATCACTTGAATAGATATGCAGGCAGAGTTTGCAAAGGGATTTGTTGCAGGGGTTGGTTCCTGGATTAATGTTTCTGTTCTGTGGTGTGTAGTTGCTGGTGAGTATTTGCTTCAGGTTGGGGAGCTGTCTGTAAGTGAGGACTGGCCTGTCTCCCAAAGTCTGTGAGAGTGAGGGATCGTCCTTCAGCATAGGTTGTAGATCCTTTGATGCGCTGGAGAGGTTTTAATTGGGAGCTGTAGGTGATGGCTAGTGGCAGTTCTGTTACAGTCTCTTTCTTCACTTCAGCAGGTGGGTATTGTAGTTTTAAGAACGCTTGATAGAGATCTTGTAGGTGTTTCTCTGTCTGAGGAATTGGAGCAAATGCAGTTTATCTTAGGGCTTGGCTGTAGCTAATAGATTGTGTGATGTGGTCTGGATGAAAGCTGGAGGCATGTAGGTAAATGTAATGGTCAGTAGGTTTCCCAAATAGGGTTTATGTGACCATCACTTATTTATATTGTAGTGTCCAGCAAGTGGATCTCTTGTGTGGACTGGTCTAGGCTGGAGTTGATGGTGGGGTGGAAATTGTTGAAATCTAGGTGGAATTCTTCAAGGACCTCCTTCCCATGCAGCCAAATGTCTGACCACTTCCCCTGGCAAAGGTCAGGGGAGATCCGGGCCCGCCCACTAATCTGGGTCGTGGCCCAGGGAGCCTGTAGATGGCCACCACTTACTGCATCCCCTTCGACTCCTCAGTTCGTTTCCCTGGGTCACTTCCCCGTGGCCTCAGCACCCTCTTCTCCCTTGCCTCAGGGTCCCAGCCTGTGAGTCCCTGCAGCCAACCAGGAGCCATCTTTAGTTTCCCAGGTCACTGCTATTGGCACTGATCAGTCCAGGGTGCTGGTGCTCCTTCCTCCTACTAGGAGCCTGATTTTCCCTCCTCTAGCTCCAGGCAGTTACTGAACTTGCTCTGCCCTACAGCTCTTCTTATACAGGCCTGATGAACTGCGAGGAGCAGCCACTTTCCTATTGGCTGCTTTTTGCACCACTGCTCTAGGGCTCTGTTAACCCATAACAGGCCATAACGGGAAGAGTTACCCCATCACACTAGCCCATAGGAGTAATTAATATCAGACCAATGCCAATTTCTGGCTTGCTTACAATCCATTCTATCTTGACTTTGTGCGAAGTCCAGAAAATGCTTTATACTCATTTGTGGATTTTTTAATTTTTGTTTATTGGGGATTGGGATCAAATATGGAAACAAATAGTGTATTATTTTTCAGTATGGAAATATGTATTTGAGGCACATTAATATACAAATTATTTTTCTTCCTGGTGTGAATGTGCTTCAGCAATTTGACAGAATAGACTTAAACATCTGGACAGTTACTTTACAATAACATTCATACAATGATACATGGGTTTCATAGCTGTACCTTTATACTTGTGACTCCTTTGCAATTTCATTTTAGTGTCCTAATAGGTATATAGCTGTTGCATAAGGTATATAATATATATGAATCTACTGTCAGACAGGGAATGTTTGTTGGAATTGTGGCCACATCTGGGTATTTCAATGAAAGCTCACGAAAGCTTATGCTCTAATAAATTTGTTAATCTCTAAGGTCAGGGGATTGTAAAGCCACAAGTACTCCTTTTCTTTTTGCGAATACAGACTAACACGACTGCTACTCTGAAACCAATGAATGCTCTGTTTCTGTTTATAGTGCCTCTTCAGGTATGTCATATCTACTAAGCTAATGAGAAAATTACATACACCTGGAAGTACTATTTAAAATTAGGGAAAGCAAAACAATGCTGGTGCATAGGTTCTAACACTGTAGTTCTCTTAATCAAGGCTTATTACCTTGCCAGATAAAACCACTGGACATTTAGAAGAATAGCCTAGGAGTATATCTAGTGGAGAGATAGGGAAACTGAGTGGAAAAGCCCTGGCAGAGAGACCATTCAGTTCAAACACTCAGGATATGTCTAACTGTCATCACTCAGTGTGATCATCATTTGAGCTGACATACATGAGCTAGTTTTAATCTCTCTTGTTGGGTCCCATGGCAGTGAAGCTGCGGCAACATGAGCTTCAGTGTTAGCTGTACAAATATGTCCAGAACCCTGGGAAATTACTTGTGGGGCTAACCTGTGCTGAAGCTCATGCTGCCACAGTTTCACTGTTCTGGGACCTAAGCTATCTAGAGTAAAGCTAGCTTGGGTATGTTACCTTGAGCTGTGGCCACACCCAGTGACTGTTGTCTAGACATACCCTTGGATACCGCCCTGAGATCCGGGGAATTTCTTCATGGACTTCAGGAAATTGACAAGTTGGATGGCTTTTAATCCTGACTGCTTTGCAGGTTTGAATCCTGTCCACCCCATCAGAATGTACTGCAAGAAATGTGAGAAGAAACTCAGGGAATGTCCTGACCCTTGATGGGTATTTACCACCAAAGGAAATGTTGGACCTATGCATTTAAGATATTTTTTTTTAAAACGTGCAAAATCATTAAGAATAGATACTATTACCAGAACCACATTCAGGCTAGAATACTAGGGACCAAATTCTCCTTCACTGATGATGCACGGAGTATATGTCACACCAGAAATTGCCCCTGGCTATTCTAAAGGGGCTGTTTACCAAGTAAGACTAAGTCTGCTTAGCAACTAAAATCAGATGAGATTAACCATATTCAAACAAGTTAGGTCACCTAGTTTTAAACATCCAATCACCATCCATAAGTGTACCACTTCTGTAATTGTTTGTTTTCCCCCTTTGCATCAAGGTGAAATTCTGTACTAACCTTATTGCCACTGCAATTGCACAAAAAATCCAGAGAGAAATAAATCAATGGCATTACAAAGAGTGTAAATCCAATGCAGATATTGGCCCTTTTACACCTGTACTTGAGTTTGTTTTGCCAATTGCATTAAAATTATGTAAACCATTGTGCTAGTGATGTGTGATCCACCTGAACCTGCTTTGAGCAGGGGGTTGGACTCGATGACCTCCTGAGGTCCCTTCCAACCCTGAAATTCTGTGATTCTATGAAAAGATCTCTGCTATTTTAAGGATACTAGCATATAAACATACCGTACGAATGCTGCAATGGGGACAGGATCTCCACAGTCTGATTGTAAAGCCTAATAGAATCCCCTGTAGTTGTAGAAATGATCACAAAATCATACGCATACAAGCACGGTCTTTGTAATATTCTTACTTGCAGATGTTCCAAAGATGACATCCTGGGGTGTCTTTCTGAAGTTAAAGAAGCACATGCAATGTTCTTGCTGAATATGCTATTTTTAACATCCGTAACTTTTGTTATTTCAAAACCAAGTTCTTTTGGACGTGACGAAACTATTTGTCTCTCTTCAGGGCTCATGGAAGTGCCGAATTTTAACTTTTAAAACTGCTATCGTCCTAGCACAAAAGTATTTAAACCTGTTAACAGATGCAAGTCCCTTTTCTCCCATACTGAGAACTTTATAAAACACTGTGAAGATCTTTGTAGGGAAAAAATTACTCCCAAGTAGAAACCAATCATGGAGAACTTTAGTCACAAAATAATTTCTGTGAAGATTAGAAAGTGACTGAAAACAAAGCTTTCTTTGAAAATGCCATCTTTCATTATAGTCAGGCTCATGTGTATAATGTGATTTTTTTTTTTTGGTGGCTATATAAATTGCTGCATATGTTTGCTTCTTTTTAAAATTTGACACACAGTTTTGTTCCCGAATGTTAACTTTATTTTTAAAAGAAAGCTAAGCCTTTCCCTTATGGCTGCAAAGGCAACTTCCAAAATGCAAACTGATGCAGTATGTGCATGAGTCTATAGACACCTTGAAAAAATAGTTCTGAGAGAACTATGAACTCCCATTCTCAGTGTTGCTTTAACTGTTGGACCTAACGAGGACATTTTAAATGTCAAAGTGGTTAAGTTTGTCACCACTGACTAGTTTAGTGGAAACATCCAGTTAGTGTACTTCATTGTCGTTGCCTGTAGTGAAATTAGATATTTGGATTGCAGCTGGGCAGTAATTTCTGATTAATGTATTTTCCCTCAGAAAATATTGATTTGTAAAACCCAATCTCTTCACAGGAATGTGTTGCTTTAGACAAAATTTTCATCAGGAAAGGTTTCTCAGTCCAGAATGAAATGTTTGGTCATGACAGTCCCCAGAATAGCCAGTGGTTACGGCATTCATCTGGAATGTGGAAGACTAAGGTTCAAATCCCAGATCTGAATGAGGCTATTCCAGATGGGTCTCTCTCAGCCTGTTCCTCAGGAAGAGCAGAAAACTGAACCTGGTTCTTCAACCTCCCAAGTGAGGGCCCCAACCAGTGGGCTGTTGGCTGTCCTCGGATGCTGCTTTGTCAGTGTCTCCTGTTGAAGCTTGAGCCACTTGGTATAAATAATTCAATTTTCATTGGGGAGAGAGAGGCTGACTCTATAGCCCTGTGGTTAAGACACTAATGAGAGAGATGCAGAGACTTGAACCTGGTACCTTCATCACTTATCAAAATCTGTTACACAGCACATGGAGCTATGGAGGAAAGAGGGGTGCGGGGTGACATAATTTTATCCCCCAAATTACTAAAATGTATAGGCTAGAGATGCATGATATGGTAGGTCAAATCTTAATCCTTTTTCTCATTGCCAAGTTAGGGATGTGAGCAATCATAATATCCATATAGCGTGTTTGAAAATAACTGTCTTAAAATACAGTAAAGATGGAGACAAGATTGTAATAACCTATATTAATAATAATTTTAATTTTGTTAACCATTTTTACATCAATATTGAGTTTTTTTTACCCAGCAGGTCTGAGAACTTTTCACATCTAGGTCACCGTGTAATGTGCTGGCCTGTAGATATTTTTATTTACTGTTTGGTATGTTAAAGTTGCTCAAAAATATCTGACCCATCTAATATAGTGAATTTACCTTACAGCTCAATTGGTAAAGGTCTGCAGTTTTGGAGCCAACTGTCATGAGTTATTTTACCCATGCGGTAAACATGGAGATAGTTGATGGCCACCTGTCAGGAGCTGTGGTGGTAATTTTTAGTCTCTACAAGAATGTTTAACTATTAAAAAGGAAAGTACCATAAAGTGGTTTTGTGTGAAAGTGAAAGAATAGCGCGCTATGGAATCTCTTAAATGGGAAATGTTTATATAATTTTCTAATAGCTATGCCATTTATGACTTAATAGATGGTTGCTAATTTTACAAATAGGTACATATTTTATTATTGGCCATTATCTCTGTCAGTGTGGTAAAGTAACTGTAATTTACTTAGTATTTAAAAATACGAAAACTGCTGTGACTAATAATTTCCTTTAATATATTTCTTTTGTTTTTGTTTTAAAGTACTCTGCTCTTAAGTGGTCTTCCATTGCACAGGCATGCATCCACGTTTATCGCCTGTGGCGAGTGTTCCATTTTTTATTAGTAATTCAGAATCTAAAGTTACTTTTGTATTTCTGGTCTATTGAAGATCTTAGGTCAAACTCTCTACTGAAGTAGACTTGCAAAACTCCATTCAAGTCAATGGGGCTGTGACATTTACAGCACTAGGGAAATTGTCCTGAAGAGTTGTCTTATGTCATCTCTTTATGAAAGTGGTAACATAGGCCCCAGGATGGCAAAGGGGTTTGTCTGGGAAGACTTTTGCATCCACATGATCTACTTTGGTTGGACTTCTTGTGGATGTAATGTTCCAACTGCACAGAGCTGAGTGCAAGATCAGGGCTATAACTGGTAAGTTTACTGGTTTTCTTTATCAGTTTGTCAGTTTTTATAGAAATTGTTCCATTTCCAGTGGGCCAGTAATTGCCTAAGCAGGTATAAATAGAATATTTTTCTTCTATTTATTGAAGATTTGTTTGTCCACTTGAGGTAGCAGAGGGAGGTTTACTGCACCTGTTGAATGTAACCTATTTAAGAAATGTACTGAAAAACAGATGCTATAAAGATTAATAATTAACTTAGGTGAATAAAATACCTCCAGTCAAATCTCCACTAGGAGCTTTGCATAGTAATAGACAAAAACAAGAACAGACTTTGTATTTGAATTTTGGGGTGGAGGAATGGGGTGTTGTTAAGAAGAATGCTTGATACCTGCATCATAATATAAACTAGAACACTGTCTTTAGAATTAAAGTATTCTCTTCTCTGAGTCTGCATTTTGAACTACAGAAATATGGACTACTTACAGCAAAACCGAAGTTCTTGTGTATTTTGGAGCTTGATTTTTATGCTAGGTTACATACTTGCATCTTCTTAAATGTGTTTTTGCTTCCATTCCTTGCAGACTTAATTCACGGTATGAAAAAAGGGAGATGTAACAATCTTTCTTACAAGTAACTGTTACCAAAAGGGATTTTAAAATACTTAAGTACTGTTACTTAAATGGAGAAGAGTGTGGAACATGATTTGAGCATGTTTTTGTTACTCACTAAAACATCTTTTAGATGCAGAAAGGACACTTCACAGTAATATACCTTCAAGAGTGATGTTCTGTTCTAAAACAGTAATTGGCACAACCTTGTTTCCACGTTACTGTGTAGTCAGTTATGAAAAACCCATCCACAGGGTTGACACAAAGTTGTGTCTTTAAGTGGAGAGTATTGCCGTCCCCAAACATTCAAAAAATCATTAGTGAGGCCCCACAAAATCATGAGATTTTAAAAGTAATGAATGGAATTCTGTGCTGCACCTCACAGAACTTACAGCCAAGGAGAAGTGGGGATTTTGGTATTATAAAGCTACCTTTGCATCTCCCAGTTCTGGGCCTCTTCCAGGGATGGAACATACTCCAGCCTAACAGCCCACAGGGTGGTTTAAATTAGGGCTGTGATGGTGCCCCCCATAAGGCTTTATGGAAATATGCTTATGAATGTATATATGACATAACTAGAATATCTTTTATGCTACATATGCCATGTAACATATCTCGGTAAAGGTTATGATCTACTGAATCTATTAATCCTATTTGTATGCATGTATCATTTTTGTATTCAAAGTTATGAATATTGGGTGTGTACTGGCTTGATTTTTAAGTAGCCTTTGTAAAGCATTTGGTCAGCTTCTTGAGAAAGAAATGTGCAAGTTAATTGCCCAATCAAGAAGCACTTAAGGGACAATGGATCTTGGAATGCTCCAATCCATATAAGAAGTCTACTTGAGATAGCATGTGACCCATGGCTGCTACCTGTAAGTTCTGAGTCATGCGTGGACATGTGACTGGCCCATGTGACTTCAAAACTCCATATTGTAGCTGGGATTCTACATGGGGGTGTGTGTGGGGTGTCCACCCACCAGATAAAGTCTGTCTAAACTCTGGGAGACCCCTCCGTTTTGTCTTCAGCTGGCTCAAGAGATAGCCTCTCCACCCCCAAGGATATCTGAAAGAAACTGAAACAAAGGACAGTAACCACAGGTAGTATGAGTGATTGCTGGACCCAGACTAGGAGACTAGTCTGTAAAAGGAAGCTTACTGGGTGAAGATTTATCTGTATTCAGTTTTCTTAGACATAGACTTGTGTGTTCTATTTTATTTTGTTTGGTAATTCACTTTGTTCTGTCTGTTACTACTTGAAACCACTTAAATCCTACTTTTGGTATTTAATAAAATCACTTTTTACTTAGTAATTAACCCAGAGTATGTATTAATGCCTGGGGGGGGCAAACAGCTGTGCATATCTCTCTATCAGTGTTATAGAGGGCAAACAATTAATGAGCTTACCCTGTATACGCATTATACAGCTTTATACAGGGTAAAACAGATTTATTTGGGGTTTGGACCCATTGGGAGTTGGGCATCTGAGTGTCAAAGACAGGAACATTTCTTAAGCTGCTTTCAGTTAAGTCTGCAGCTTTGGGGCACGTGGTTCAGACCCTGGGTCTGTATTGGAGCAGACTGGTGTGTCTGGCTCAACAAGACAGGGTGCTGGAGTCCCAAGCTGGCAGGGAAAGCAGGGGCAGAAGTAGTCTGGGCACATCAGTTGGCAGCCCCAAGGGGGTTTCTGTGATCCAACCCATCACAAGGGCATCTTGTCTCCTGGCTGCCAATGGGCTGCAGCATTATCTAAAATCTTTGCAGCACCAAGTGCTGTGGCCCTGTCCTCAGTTACTGCTCTGGCATACTCCTTATGCCAGGACTTAAAGGGGGTCCTTGGAAAATGGCTTAATAAGGGAATCCTTCTTGGGCCTGATCCAGGGTTTTTAGAGCCCCTTTACACCATGCCAGCTGTTTTTTTTACCAGCATAAATGGATGGGAGCAGGGATGAGGAGCTCATCCAGTAAACTCTGGGGGATTTTTTTTGTCCTTTAATTTTTGAGCATTTAAGGTGCATGTTTTCAAACTTCGCTCTGCAACTCTGAAACATACTTTTAATTTAAAATAAATCACATGGCTCCAGCAGCTGGCACTTTAAGTAAAACACCAAATATGGTGAGACTTGTGTTAAAATCACGAAGATTGGTAATACTAAATGGGGGATGGGGAGAATGTAGAAGTAGAATCAATTTCAAAATGTGTTATCATTTTCTCTACTATGGTCTTTTTCCAGTTTTATATATTACAGGCAGAATTGTGCTAATGGGAATATTGCATTTACTGCTGTAAAGAGTAATACGTTGAGTAAACTGTCATAACTATCCACATTCTAGTAAATTTCTGCTGTTTTCAGAATGTTTCAGTATTTTTCAATAGAATTTGCTCTTTTGATTATGAAAACTTTGGGAGAACATGGGATGTTTTCCTGTGCCTAAAAACTGACTGAGGTTGATGCTCCCATCCTATGGTCCTTTCTGTGAAAACAATAAAACTGTTATGAAATTCTAAGGTTCAGCTTGTGGAGCTGGGGTCCCCTCAAGGGCATGTTGTGCAGATAGAGGGGAATATCATCTACAAAAGTTCATAGATATTGTGCTGTCCGCGAGGATGGCTTTTCCCTTTACACTGCTTCATGGTATCTCAGCGGCCACCTTATTATTTATCATTGGTACTAGAGGCCTCACCATGCTTTGCACTGAACAAACTTATAATAAATGATGTTCCCCGCCCCAAAGAGTTACACTTTAAAATGTAGCAACATAGCTTTCTTTGAAGGTAGCCATTGGCTACTCTGCTCAAAGATGTACTGTGCTTCATGGGCAGGAATAAGACACAGAATATTAAAGGATCTAGCACATGAAACTGCAAGCAAAATAGCAGGGATCTTTAATGAATCTAAATTTGGGGTCATACCCTGCAACTGGAGAATTGGTAACATAGTACCTGTTTATAAGAGGGGATGGGGGAAGTGATCTGGGAAACTACAGGCCTGTTACTTTGATCTCAGTTGTATGCAAGATCTTGAAAAAAATTTAGAAAGAGAAAGTAGTTAAGGACATAGAGGTAAATGGTAATTGAGGGAAAAATACAACATGGTTTGACATAAGATATATTGTCCCAGACCAACTTGATCTCTTTGAGAAGATACTGTATATACCCATTCTTAAGCCAAATAGTTTTGGTTAAAAAGTGACGCATCAGAGAGCAGGGTTCAGCTTATAAAGGGGTCTATACCAAAATTTGATGATTTTAAACTCTATGGAATCATTGAATTGAATATCTAATACATTGTCGTTTTGTTTACCTGGAGCATCTGTAGGTACAGAGCCCCTCAGCTCCCAGTGGCCACGGTTTGTCGTTTCCAGCAAATGGGAGCGGCGGGAAGTGGCACCACTTCCTGCAGCTGGGAACGACACCTCATCTGGAATGCTGTGTGCAATTCCGGTCTCCCACTTTGAATACATCTTTCTTAAACATGGAACAGGTGAAGCTCTGGGTCCTGGTTCGATGGGAAGATCACTCTGCCTCGCCTCACACTCAGACTCAGTCTCTCAGCTCTGTCCCTTCCCTTGCAAGTACTTTCCCAAACAACAGCAGAGGTTACTCACAATTCCCTCACTGCAGGCCCACCTCAGTCAGCTCTAGGTACAGCAACAGTCTCTGCCCTGGCTCCAGTGGAGCCACCAATAGCCTCTGAGGCTCCCTGCTAGATCAAAGTCCCTGCAGCCTCTCAGCAGCAGCAGCTTCTGTATTCCTAGCAGCAGCTCCTGGTATGGACAGAGCTCCACACCAGCAATCTCGCTCCTTTTCCCAAATTGGTGTCCACCGCCTCTCTGCTTGCCCTGCCTGGAAGAGAAAGTCTCTCACTTTTCCCCAAGGCAACATGGGAGTTATACTCTCTAAAGCTAGATTGCAGCACACAGGATCTTGCCAACTGGAACACTCCCAATAAAGTTCAGAGGACTCTCTAGTAAAGGGTGCCTACACTAATATTAATATACTTGCCTGATTTAAGGACAGCTGCAACGGCACAGGAGCCAGGAAAAAGAGCTGTAAACAGGGGAGTTTGAGTGGGAGTTTGTATTGTGGTGCTTGTTTGGGGTTTGTTTTTGCTGTGGGGGGGTGGTCTTTTTGGTGTGGCTTGTGTTTCCCAGATTAACAGGATTTAGGTGGGAAGGCTGTGACAGATACAGAGGCAGCTCTGGGAGTGACTCCTGTAGTGGAAGACACAATGAGGATGACTGGATGTGGAAGCTGTGGTATGTACATGATCCTGGAGGGGGGACCTGGTAAGAGTTTTTTCTGCATGAAATGCCGTCTGATAGAGCTGATGGAGGAAAAGATCCAAGGTTTGGAGATGCAGGTGGAAAGTCTGGTTGAGTATAGGAAGGGGTTTGAACAGATGATGGAGCAAAGATATGAGGTATCTGAAGGGAAAAGCTCAGACTTACAGATGGAAGCAGGGCTGGGGAATTTTGAGGGGAGACTGGGTGAGGAAAGTGGTCAGTGGAAGCATGTGACTCAAAGAACCAGGGAGAGGAAAAGACGGGCTAGTGAAGGAGAAACAGAGCTTAGGAACAGGTTTTCAGAGTTGGAAAACGAAGAAGGGGCTCAGCAGGTGATCACTGAAGGTGTAAGGGCAAGGAAGAAGAGAAGAGAGGTTAGTCCTATAGGAAAAGGGGAAGAGTCAAAGGAGACTACACCAAATATGAGCCCCAGGAGGAAACAGGATGGGTGAAGAGGATTATAAGGGAAAATAGGAATGGAAAGAACTTGCAGCCAGGGGAACAGGGGAGAGACTGGAGAACAGCACCATCACCAGGAAAAGGCAGGTCTAATGTGATCGGGGACTCTTTAGTTACAGGCCTGTCTATTCTTCTCAATAAAGTTGATCCAGAGAATAGAAGGGTGTGCTGTCTTCCGGGTGGTAAGATATGGGATGTAGACCTGAGGTTGAAAAGGATCCTAAAGGGAGCGGGAAAGAATCCCCTAATTATCCTTCATGTGGGAACAAATGATACGGCTAGATTATCGCTGGAAAGTATTAAGGGAGACTATGCTAGGCTGGGGAAGACGCTTAAGGAAATCGAGGCTCAGGTGATCTTTAGTGGGATCCTGCCTGTTCCTAGAGAAGGGCAACAAAGGTATGACAAGATTATGACTGTCAACAGATGGCTTAGGCAGTGGTGCTATAAGGAGGGCTTTGGGATGTATGGCCACTGGGAGGCATTCATGGACAGAGGACAGTTCTCTCGGGATAGACTTCATCTAAGTAGGGAAGGAAATGGACTTCTAGGATGGAGGCTGGCACAACTGATAGAGAGCTTTAAACTAGGAATTTGGGGGAGATGGTTGGGAGAAGTCCAGGTAAACGCCACACCAGATTTTAGCATTGAGAGGGAAGAAGACGAAGTAAGAAAGGATACAGCCGTGGGTAGGAGAATGTATATAAGGAGCGAGGGCAGTGTGGATACTAGTCTAATAAGTTATACTGGCTGTAGAATGACTGTGCCTAATACGGTACAAAATGCGAGTGAGGCCAAACAGCAAAAATTAAGATGTTTGTACACCAATGCGAGGAGCCTAGGTAACAAAATGGAGGAACTAGAGCTACTGGTGCAGGAAGTGAAACCAGATATTATAGGGATAACAGAAACATGGTGGAATAGTAGTCATGACTGGACTACAGGTATTGAAGGGTATGTGCTGTTTAGGAAAGACAGAAACAAAGGTAAAGGTGGTGGAGTAGCATTGTATATCAATGATGAGTTAGAATGTAAAGAAATAAGAAGCGATGCAATGGATAAGACAGAGTCCGTCTGGGCAAAAATTACATTGGCGAAGATAACTTGTGGAGCCTCTCCTACGATAGTGCTTGGGGTGTGCTATAGAACTCTGGGATCTAATTTGTATATGGATAGCACCCTTTTTAATGTTTTTAATAAAGTAAATACTAATGGAAACTGCATGATCATGGGAGACTTTAACTTCCCAGATATAGACTGGAGGACCAGTGCTAGTAATAATAATAGGGCTCAGATTTTCCTAGATGCGATAGCTGATGGACTCCTTCATCAAGTAGTTGCTGAACCGACTAGAGGGGATGCCATTTTAGATATAATTTTGGTGAGTAGTGAGCACCTCATAGAAAAAATGGTTGTAGGGGATAATCTTGGCTCAAGTGATCATGAGCTAGTTCAGTTCAAACTGAACGGAACGGAAAACGGAAGGATTAACAAAAATAAATCTGCAACTAGAGTTTTTGATTTCAAAAGGTCTGACTTTCAAAAATTAAGGAAATTAGTTAGGGAAGTGGATTGGACTGAAGAACTTATGGATCTAAAAGTAGAGGAGGCCTGGGATTACTTTAAATCAAAGCTGCAGAAGCTATTGGAAGCCTGAGTCCCAAGAAAGGGGAAAAAATTCAAAGGCAGGAGTTGTAGACCAAGCTGGATGAGCAAGCATCTTAGAGAGGTGGTTAAGAAGAAGCAGAAAGCATACAGGGAGTGGAAGATGGGAGGGATCAGCAAGGAAAGCTATCTTATTGAGGTCAGAACATGTAGGGATAAAGTGAGACAGGCTAAAAGTCGAGTAGAGTTGGACCTTGCAAAGGGAATTAAAACCAATAGTAAAAGGTTCCATAGCCATATAAATAAGAAGAAAACTAAGAAAGAAGAAGTGGGGATGCTAAACACTGAGGATGGAGTGGAGGTTAAAGATAATCTAGACATGGCCCAATATCTAAACAAATACTTTGCCTCAGCCTTTAATAAGGCTAAAGAGGATCTTAGGGATAATGGTAGCATGACAAATGGGAATGAGGATATGGAGGTAGGTATTACCATATCTGAGGTAGAAGCGAAACTCAAACATCTTAATGGGACTAAATCAGGGGGCCCAGATAACCTTCATCCAAGAATATTAAAGGAATTGGCACCTGAAATTGCAAGCCCATTAGCAAGAATTTTTAATGAATCTGTCAACTCAGGAGTAGTACCGAATGATTGGAGAATTGCTAATATAGTTCCTATTTTTAAGAAAGGGGGAAAAAAGTGATCCGGGTAACTACAGGCCAGTTAGTTTGACATCTGTAGTATGCAAGGTCCTGGAAAAAATTTTGAAGGAGAAATTAGTTAAGGACATTGAAGTCAATGGTAAATGGGACAAAATACAACATGGTTTTACAAAAGGTAGATCAAACCAACCTGATCTCCTTCTTTGATAAAGTAACAGATTTTTTAGATAAAGGAAATGCAGTGGATCTAATTTACCTAGATTTCAGTAAGGCGTTTGATACCATGCCACATGGGGAATTATTGGTTAAATTGGAGAAGATGGGGATCAATATGAACATCAAAAGGTGGATAAGGAATTGGTTAAAGGGGAGACTGCAACGGGTCCTACTGAAAGGCGAACTGTCAGGCTGGAGGGAGGTTACCAGTGGAGTTCCTCAGGGATCGGTTTTGGGACCAATCTTATTTAATCTTTTTATTACTGACCTTGGCACAAAAAGTGGGAGTGTGCTAATAAAGTCTGCAGATGATACAAAGCTGAGAGGTATTGCCAATTCAGAGAAGGATCGGGATATTATACAGGAGGATCTGGATGACCTTGTAAACTGGAGTAATAGTAATAGGATGAAATTTAATAGTGAGAAGTGTAAGGTTATGCATTTAGGGATTAATAACAAGAATTTTAGTTATAAGTTGGGGACGCATCAATTAGAAGTAACGGAAGAGGAGAAGGACCTTGGAGTATTGGTTGATCATAGGATGACTATGAGCTGTCAATGTGATATGGCTGTGAAAAAAGCTAATGCGGTTTTGGGATGCATCAGGAGAGGCATTTCCAGTAGGGATAAGGAGGTTTTAGTACCGTTATACAAGGCATTGGTGAGACCTCACCTAGAATACTGTGTGCAGTTCTAGTCTCCCATGTTTAACAAGGATGAATTCAAACTGGAGCAGGTACAGAGAAGGGCTACTAGGATGATCCGAGGAATGGAAAACTTGTCTTATGAAAGGAGACTTAAGGAGCTTGGCTTGTTTAGCCTAACTAAAAGAAGGTTGAGGGGAGATATGATTGCTCTCTATAAATATATCAGAGGGATAAATTCCGGAGAGGGAGAGGAATTATTTCAGCTCAGTACCAATGTGGACACAAGAACAAATGGGTATAAACTGGCCACCAGGAAGTTTAGACTTGAAATTAGATGAAGGTTTCTAACCATCAGAGGAGTGAAGTTTTGGAATAGCCTTCCAAGGGAAGCAGTGGGGGCAAAAGATCTATCTGGCTTTAAGATTCTACTCGATAAGTTTATGGAGGAGATGGTATGATGGGATAATGTGATTTTGGTAAGTAATTGATCTTTAAATATTCAGGGTAAATAGGACTAATCCCCTGAGATGGGATATTAGATGGATGGCATCTGAGTTACCCAGGAAGGAATTTTCTGTAGTATCTGGTTGGTGAATCTTGCCCATATGCTCAGGGTTTAGCTGATCGCCATATTTGGGGTCGGGAAGGAATTTTCCTCCAGGGCAGATTGGAGAGGCCCTGGAGGTTTTTCGCCTTCCTCCGTAGCATGGGACATGGGTCACTTGAGGGAGGATTCTCTGCTCCTTGAAGTCTTTAAACCACGATTTGAGGACTTCAATAGCTCAGACATAGGTGAGGTTTTTCGTAGGAGTGGGTGGGTGAGATTTTGTGGCCTGCGTTGTGCAGGAGGTCGGACTAGATGATCAGAATGGTCCCTTCTGACCTTAGTATCTATGAATAAACTAGGTCTGGATGCAAACTCGTGTAAAACTAGGGTCTGCATAATGTTCCCTTTCCTGGTTTCCTGAGATGGCTCCTCCATATGAAGTCCTGACAATCATTCTTTCAGTGGACTACCGAGAGAAAGACTGGAATGGTTAGACATACAGCTTTCCAGGATCCAGAGCTGCTGACATTTGGTGGGGCCAGCTCCAATAATCGGAGGGATTGTGCAGCTTGTTGCCTTTTCAGCAGGCAGCAGAGTTGAAATATTTCAAAGGTTTGGCATAGAGTAGCAGAGTGCCTGGAAGTGAAATATTGCTTTTCTTAAAAGCACTTATAGACTCTAGGATCCAATGAGCTCCTACTGTCTCTAGTGAATTTTTCATTTTTTTAATAAATTGAAAAGTAAATTTTGGGATTTTTCAATATTTTTTACAAGAGGAACTTTTTAAAACAAAGAAATCTGCTGCCATGGGCAATGGAGGGATTTGTACCCTCTTTTTATTAAGGAACTTCAGCAATATCTGTGACTAGTACTTCAGTTTTTGCAACCTGAGGTAACCTGAAAAATATCTGTTCTTTGCCATGCGTGTAAAATATTTGTCAGACTGACCAAGGTCTTAACATGATTCAGTTATGAAAAGAATGAACATTTTATCGGGGCAGATGATGGCTTTGTTCTGTGGTGAAGGTCTTTGAAGTATACTGCAAAAAGGACCATTAAATGTGTGAAAAATCTGTATTGTGTCCCCTTCACCAGACTTCCCATTTTTGTCAGATAGCTTGTATAGCCCCCTGAAAATCAGTCAGTTCACAGCAAACAGATCTTGTCCTGACTAGGCACAACACAAAATTCTACACTTATGGTAACCTTTGTTCTCTTGGTGGTGCTTGCTTCGGATTGGAGAACCACAAGCAGCATCTGTTGGTCTCCTGAGTGTACTAACTTTGCTGCATAGCCTGCCCCTTTTAAAATATCAGGAGAAGAAACTTAAAATTGTATTTTAAAATCTGAAGAGACACTACCACTATTGAAAATATACAAAATCAAATGAACAGAATCAACGTTAGTCTTGCAAAAAAAGAGGAGTCCTTGTGGCACCTTAGAGACTAACAACTTTCTTTGGGCATAAGCTTTCGTGGGCTATACCCCACTTCATCAGATGTAGGAAGTAAAAGATACAGGAGCAGGTATAAATACATGAAAGGATGTGGGTTGCTTTACCAAGTGTTAGGTCAGTCTAATGAGATAAATCAATTAACAGCAGGATACCAAGGGAGGAGAAATAACTTTTGAAGTGGTAAGAGAGTTGGCCCATTACAGACAGTTGACAAGAAGGTGTGAGTAACAGTAGGGAGAAATTAGTATTGGAGAAATTAAGTTTAGGTTTTGTAATGACCCAACCACTCCCAGTCTTTATTCAGGCCTAATCTGATGGTATTTAGTTTGCAAATTAATTCCAGTTCTGTAGCTTCACGTCGGAGTCTGTTTTTGAAGTTTTTTTGTTGAAGAATTGTCACTTTCAGGTCTGTTGTTGAGTGACCAGAGAAATTGAAATGTTCGGTTAACCTGTAGTTTTGCATTTTGTCTTAAATATTAAAACTAAAGCACATCACAAAATGGCTGCTGTTCTGATGTTTCAGATACCTCATGGACACAAAAAAGAGTGAAATATATGCTGTTTCCATTTTGCCTATTTCCCTGATGGGAAATATTGAAATTTGAGAAGGCAGCAAACAAGTTTATGAACAGAACCCTGAACATTTTGGAGTTTTTGAAACACCAAAGATGGTTAGAAGCAGGAAAAAGATTTGAGTTCAGTAAAATAAAGACCAACCTGTACTTTTTTCCACGGGAACTGACCTTTTGCAGTTCACCGAAGTTGAGGGGTGAGTGTCTGTGCTATGCTATTTAAAGTATATGTATGCTGTAATTAGGAGATGTAATGACAGCTTATGTAGATAGCACAGCCATGTTAATTTTGATCTAACTCAAGCAACAACAGCAGGGTAGAGTCAGCACTTCAGGCATGTCAGGGACTGGAGGTCTTGAAGTCTGGTCCTCAGGGCTTTTAGGAGCTAGGCAATTCTGACCTAACTGCTGCCTGCTCTGGGGAACACTGACAGAAGACTCCACTCCTGGGGTCTGATTGGTGGAACACTGGCAGTCCTGATTGGTTTCCAAGTCTTATTTAAACAAGGAGCAGGAAGTTGCCCAAGCAGGAGGCTTCCTCCTGCTTAAGACTGCCTCCCTTGTACTATCTGCCTGACTCTGATCTCCTGGTACCTGACTTTGCCTGACTCAGACACCTTACTCTAAGTTTGCTCTCAGACCTGTCTTGGTATCTGCCCTGGCCTGGTTTCTGACTCCTGCTCCAACCACTCGGTCTGACTGCCCATGTCCCAGTCATGACAGGGCAGTGGAATGGGCTAGCTGCTTGAGTACATAGGCAGCATCCTGAGCTGGGTTGTATTCAGGTTATATTTTTATCCTAAAGGTATGTCTACCACTGGGTGTGGTTACAGCTTGAGTAGGCATGCCTGAGCTACTGCTAAATCTCTCTAGCTTGGATCCTGGAATAATGAATCAGTGCAGGCTGTACAAGTGAGCTTGGAATCCTGGGTAATTACTCATGGGGCTAGCCTGTGATGAAACATGACATCATTGCTCCGGGACCTGAGCTATCTAAATTAAATCTGGTTCGGGTATGTTGGCTCCAGGTGCAATCATACCCTGTGATTGCAATCCAGACAAACATGAAGAAGCGTAGAACAGAATTTACAGCTCAGGGGATAGAGGGGTTAAGGTGGGCAAGCCACCTTTGAGCACTCCCAATCCCGGCTGCTGTGAAGGCTGGAGAGGACCTTGGCATAACTTAGCCGAGTGGGCCTGTGTACGGGTATGGATACACTACAAGTGTTGACATAGCTACCGCCTCTCAGAGAGGTGGATTACCTATGCAGATGGGAGCAGCTCTCCCACTGGCACTAAATGTCTGCACTAAAGTAATGTCTGCACTAAAGCACTGCAGCAGCGCAGCTGCACTGTACATGAAGACAAGCCCTGAGTCTGTGCTTAAAATTTTCATCCCTGTTTTTGGTACACAAGTGGTTGGAAAGTATCTAGACTTTTAAGACACATTAATTACTAAGTAAGATACAATAACCCTGAAAATGTCTCTTTAATGACAATGGATCTTGTTGATGATTGATGAAATGCACTAGAAAGGACTGACTTTCCTCTCTTCCAAACAGTATGAAAGTCTGTTCTCCTGGGACTTCATCTAAAGCCCATTGATGTCAATGAGTGTTTCTGCAAAAAAAAAAAAAAAAAAAAAAAGTACTTGTGGCACCTTAGAGACTAACAAATTTATTTGAGCATAAGCTTTTGTGAGCTACAGCGAGCTCACAAAAGCTTATGCTCAAATAAATTTGCTAGTCTCTAAAGTGCCACAAGTACTCCTTTTCTTTTTGCGGATACAGACTAACACAGCTGCTACTCTGAAATGAGTGTTTCTGTTGACTTCAGTGAGCTTTGGATCAGCCCTTGAACCTGTATTTCACACTTCTGATAATTATGTCAACATGCTGTATTGTGTAGAAGGTGGCAAGAGCTTATAATTAATTTGGGGGAATGATATTTTTTGAATACAGCTTTTCCAGATGTGAAAATGATAGTGCTAATGTATTCTGGGGCTATATTGGAAGTTAAGTCTAATAATGTTTAAGGCAAATTTGATGATAAAGAAATACACTGTCAATGATGTATTTTTCACTTAAACTAGAAAGTATTTTGAGAATTTTCACTATTTTGAAACAATTTCTTAATTTTTTTTAATGACTTGTAATAAAATGACTAAAGTAAAATACAGTTATTGCACACATTTTGTTAATGTTACTTTATTCTGAAAAAGTGTCATCAAAAGAGGGCAGCAAAGTTGCTTTTAAATAAAACACTGGGGATTTCTTCAGAAGTAGCTGAAAAAATGTTGGCATTTCTATGCAAGTCTCTGGTATCTTAAGGGACGTAACACCATCTATTAAATCTAACCATAGCACACCTGAAGTCCTATTTAAAAGGTACTGTTCAGTAGACAGATATGTGTATCCGTGATTTTTGTGGTGTGGAAAACTTTTTTTTCACACAGAACATCTTAACAACTCTTTGGAGTTCTCATGCAGTGACATGTTTATTCTTTGTTTCTGCAATATATGCTGAGTAATATTCCTACATCATGGCAGTGTTCATCTTGCTGAGTGTGAAGAGGGTGTTGGGATGAAGCCCTTGTAAAAGAGCAATAGGCTCTCTTCTAGGAATGTCTTTAAAATATCTGTTTTGTGGAGCCTGGTTATCCCAAGGCAAGAAGAATTATTTGTTTATAAATCATCTCTGAAAAGAATGAATTTAGATGTTTCTAAAGCAGGATGAATTTCCCCTGAGGCAGTTAGTTTCTTTAAATCAGGTGCCAGAATTTTCACAAGGGGTTCCTGAGCTTCCAAGATCTCCTTGCAGCATACCAGTGAATGGATAATTGCAATTGGTTAATATTAGCTTTCTGATTTTTACATGGTTGTGTTGATGCACTGGATTGTTTAGTAATTCTATCCATCTATTGTTTGTCTAGGTTCTTATATGGGCACTCATCACAGAAGTATGTGAGTGCCAGTTAACAAAAGGCATTCAATAGCCATCTAATGGACACAACGTGAATAGGTTTTAATAATGTACATTATGTGAGCTAGTACAAGATGATATTTCTTTAACTCCACTTATTTTTATGACTATCCTAAATGTATTGAAGCATTAAAAAACATCACTGTCCCTTTGTAAGTCACTTAAAAGGAAAGCTTTGTCCCAGCATCAGGCAGTTGGCACAAAGTTAAATGAGTGCTAAATAATAAAGAGCTGACTGTGCTCAGATCCATTATGCATATTACCAAAAGATGAAAAAGCTCCTCCTACTTATTTTCCATCCTTGTAGATTTTTTTAGACACTAAATTGTACTAAGAACCCAATTCATCAAAGCATTTAAGTACATGCTTACCTTCAGAAACATGCTTACACCCCACTTACCTTATGTAACTTTGTTAAGCACATACTCACCTGCGTTGCTGTGCTGAACAGGAATGGACTCCTGAACTGGTGTCTAATGCTCTAATTCTTAATATATTTGTCTTTACTTTGTGACTCAAATCAAAGCATCCTAACCAGTCTAAGCGTGAATATGAGGCTAAAGGTGGAAAGATCCAAAATGTGTGGTGCAGCACTTTCAGTGCATGTACAACGAGGACTCTTTTCATGAACTTACGTTAATATTAATTACTTTGTTTAAAAATCACTTTATTCATAGTTTGAAATGTTCGAATTGACTTCATTTACGTAACTCTTTCAATAGGCTTATATCTGGAACATAACATTTGCATTGAAATAGATTTCATTCAAGAACAGAGGAAACTGAACCTCAGTGTATTGGGGTTTTTTTTAGCTTCTGGAAAATTGTGCGTTGAGCAGACACGCTTTCTTTCCTGAGGCCCTGATTCAGGAAAGCACTTATGCATGTGTTTGCATGTGGCTTCTATGGGACTTAAGCACATGCTTAAAAATTAAAATTAAGCATGTGCTTAAGTGAATAGTAATGCTTTCCAGAATCAGGACCTAAGACTGTAAAATGTGAGCTCAGGAAGGTGACCCATGCTTGCATGTGTAGCTTGGCTAATGTGGAACCTTCCTAAGGTGAACCTTCCTAAGGTGTGTGTGAGTGGAGGAAGTTCATCCTCTTCCCTGCACAAAGCCATAAATCCTCCTGAGGCTTCTGGAAGAGGGTCTCTTTGCAGAAGATCTCAAGCTACGTTGGAGGGAGCTTAAACTCTGTGACACTTCCAAAGTTAATGGGACTTATGCATGTGCTTAAAACTGAATGTGTGCTTAAATGTTTTGCTGAGTTGGGGCCTATGTGAATAAAACTGAAAAATCAAGTCTTAAAGAGCAAAACTTGAGAAAGTATCTCAAAAAAAAATCTCATATTAGTAATAAATTTGAGATATCATCAGAGCTCATCCAATTAGAAAAGTCTGGAACTCTTTAAAATATTGATTGCAGCAGCAATACTTTTTCATGATGACAATCTAAAGTTTAGCAGATGATGATGATATGACTTTCTTTTGGTAGTTTTATTTATTGCTGAACATTGGTCATTCTAAGTGTTCATGTGTCTCTGCAGAGCATGAGAATAAATCATTTTTTTTCTCATGTCCTATACAATTGATTTTCCTCAGACTGCAAAGACAGGCATTGTTTGTTCACAGATAATTTAAGCATATTAGTTTAATACACTTTCCATATTATAGAAGAGATTTTTAACTTAGGTGTCAGTGTATAAATTCTTCAGTGTCTCAGATATTAAAACTACTATTTAGTATAATGAAACTCAGACCCATATAATTACTCCAGTGTAATTACTCTAATCTAAAAGCTTGCCATGACTCTTCTATTTTCAACTTCCAGTAATCAAATGCATCTCTGCTGATGTTGCTGAGACTAATAAATTGAAATGGAAATCTTCCATTCTACTCATAACTTCCTAAAACATGCACCTACCAGGATGAAACTTTACAGGCCTGGTTGCTGCACAGTGATGATTCCTTTTGGAAAGTATCGGGGGGGGGGGGAGGGAACAGTCCAGCCATTAACATTCTCTCATTAATCAAAGATTCTTGCAGTGTTTTTTTGACTAGGTCTAGTGCCAAAGTGGGATAGGGGAGAAAGTTGATTTTTTTTTTCTATGTGATGGGGCAGAGAGGCCTGGTACTAGCAATGACTGGATTAAGGAGGCTGACAGGCAATGAAAATTAAAATAAGTCTGTAGACCCAGTTGACCCTGCAGCCAATGTCACGCTTGGAGAATGGAGACAAAAAGAGGGCCAAGCCCTGTTGAGTGCTGACCAGGAAGGAGGACAGGGTTCTGCTCTTCCTGATAGGAGAGAAGCCTGGTTGAAGCTCTGAGATGAGCTTGCTTGCCAGTTGGCTCTACCCTTCTGGAATGGATGACCAGGTCCTGAGAAGGGAATTGTGGAAGTACAGACTATTTTGGAAATAAACCCCAAATAGAAGGGTGGGGCCCTGCTGATGGTTTGTGTGATTGGCCCTGGATTTCAATTGTTTGTTTTTTTGTTCTTGATTACCTTTGAACTTCAGTGCCATGCGCGGGGTAGCACTGGAGGGCCAAAGCATCACTGCCTTGACCTCTGAGGGTGTATCTACACTGCAACTAAAAAACAGTGGCTAACCTATGCCCACTGACTCTGGATTGCAGGGCACAGGCTAAGGGGCTGTTTAATTGTGGTATAGACTTCAGAGCTCAGACTGGAGCCCAGGCTCTAGGATCCTTCAAGGTGGGAGAGTCCCAGAGCTTGGGCTGTAGCCTGAGCCGGAATGTCTACACTGAAGTTAAACAGTCCCTTAGCCCGAGCCGCGTGAACCAGCTGGCATGGGACAGCCCTGGGTGTCTAACTGCCATGTAGACACACCCTGAGAGACAGAAACATACCAATTGAGATCAGTGGAGGGGTGAGTTGTGCCTTGAAGAGACAACAAAGAGTTATGGCCTTCACAATCTGGTTACAGTCTAGGAAATAATTCTCACTGGCATTAAATGCATTTAAATGTTCTGGTAAAACTGGTTTTAGTTTGATTGAATTATGGGCCCCTGAAAATATACTTTGCCTATGTGCAGTAGAGTCTTGATCCTGCAACGTCCCATTGACTTCAGCGGTGCAACTCATCAGTTTAAGTTAAGCATTTGCTCAGTGCTTTGCTGAGCGGGGTGCTCAGCACCTTACAGAATGGAATCCTAAATTTTTAACATAGGGTTACCATATTTGAACATTCAAAACAGAGGACACTCCAGGGGGTGGGGATTTGCTCGCATGCCCTGCCCCCGGCCCCGCTGCAACTCTACCCCTTCCCTGCCCCTATTCCAACCCCTTCCCCAAAGTTCCTGCCCCAACTCCGCCCCCTCCCTGCCCCATTGGACCCCTTCCCCAAATCCCCGCCCCGGCTCCACCTCCTCCCCTGAGCGTGCCGTGTTCCCCCTCTTCCCACCTCCCTCCCAGCTGCAGGAAACAGCTGTTTCGCAGCTCAAGCCCTGGGAGCTAGGGGGGGGAAAGCAGACACTCTCTCGAGTGATCAACATTCACTTTCTTTCTTGAATGATCAACTCTTCTTTGGGGAAAAATAATAATGACAAAATCCCAGACATTTTTAGATATTTAAAAATTCCTCCCAGACGGCAATTTAAGAACCAAAAAGCCGGACATGTCTGGGAAAATACGGACGTATGGTAACCCTGTTTAACAGTGATAGCCTGCAAATGTACCTAATTTGGCATTCCAGTGAAAGCTAGAACGAGCTCTGCCACCTTCGCTGCACAGAGAAGTATGTGCATTTTCTGAAGGGAGCAAGGGCTAATTTTGCAAGGATCGTGCATGGAACATGCAAGTGTCCTTCAATAGGGATGATCCTGAGAAGCTCCTTGCATTTAAAGTTTTAAATAATTGATCCTTTCATTCATTGCAACATTTGTGTGTATCCATTGAAGTTTTATAGTTAGACACTTGCCTCTCAGACCTCCAGCCACCCAGTTAGGCAAGAAGGGCTGAAAAGGGCTACACTTCTCCTGACCCTCGCTGTTGGAGCAGGTCACGAATTGCCATGTCCCCAAGGGAAGGGGAAGAACACAGAAGCAGCATAAGCCTTGCAGGGCTTGTCTCTTTGGAATCCTGAACCATTTTTCATCTGCCTTCCACTGCACTGATATTTCTGTACCTCTTCCCTGAAAGGATGTATAGTATTTCCAAGGTGATCCTTGTCTTCCTACAATGATATTCTGCTGACTAGAGACTAAAAAATTGTTCAGTGATAGGCAGACAAATATCTTTTAATAATGTTTCATTTAAAATTAGATGCCCATCTATAGAGCTGGCTAAATAATGGGAAAATTTATTCATGAATTTATTTCCTGAAAGTTGGCCAAAAATGGCAATGTATATTATTTGCAGCAAATTATTCGCCCTGCTCCATTCCTGATCCAGTCTTTATCCAGCCACCCTGCATTATTGCATGGCCCAGCCTCTTTTTTTAACTCTCATGAAAGGTGCTAGAGTAACAACACTAGAGATTTGAAATTGACACTTTTTTGCCACAAAGCTGTTTCTGGCTCTGTTATAAATAGAAGGTATCTGAAGGTTATTTTTCCCCTCCTATTTTGGGTTTTCCTATTCAGGATGTTTCCCTAACATTTCTTATTTCTAGCATAAATTTGCCTCTAATATGCAGTGCCAGCACTTATTGTAATTTTGAATGGGAGCTTGACACTTTTGCAGTGATAGCGAGTTGCCTTCTTTTAGGCCTCAGCAGTGCAAACAATGAACATGTAGTAAATAGGGTGTCCTTTCTAGGACTTGCTTTTGAAAATAGCTTGGAGCCTAGTATATTCCATAAGTTCTTCTTCTGGGCTGCCTCACTGTTACTCCTTTCCGATTATGAGGCTACTTTGCAGCCTCAACAGCAGTGGAACCTCAGAGTACGTCTACACTGCAATGAAAGAACACGAGCAGCAAGCCTCAGAGTCTGGGTCAAGTGAACCCGCTTGGGCTGTGGGGCTAAAAACAGCAGTTTGGGGTCAGACAAGAGCCCGGATTGTAAGACCTCCCCCTGTCCTCCTCCTTCCCCCCTCCCCCAGTTTCAGAGCCTGTATTGACTTACTTCCGTGGGTTTGGGGGTTTGTTTTCTGTGTAGACATACACACTGATTGCACTGTGTGGCTCTGAATTCTCCAGACAAGTTACATGAATAGGATGGGCAAGAGGGGAAAACAATAATACTTTGTGCTTTTGTGACACCCCCTTACCCTCTGCTTCCTTCTGAGGCTCTCATAGCATTTTAGTACTTGATATAAATTGAAATGATGAATTAGGAAATTCACATACTAAATCTTTGACCCTATTGATTGAGAAACATATTACCCAACTCATGAAACTCTAATCACTATCATGTTGAAAGGCAGAACTATCTTTGAATAGATGCAGATGAGTTAGAGAATAGGACTTGCATTATAAACATTATAGTGTTTCATGTCTCATTTATTTCTCCTTGAAGCTCCTTCTGAAATGGTCCCTAAAATGATATTGATACCATTTCTGTTAGAATTTTTCAAGGTACTAAGATCTATATATACCCAGACTACTGTGCCACTTAAAATGGAAAGGAGAACTGATAACAATTTGGCAACAAATTAGTGAGATAGGAATTCAGTCAGTGGTACTTTAGCTAGCTCTTAACTTGAATTAGGATGAATATATTTCTTAATCTTTTACATGACAGAAAAATTATGGGTACGTCTTAAAAGGAAGTGGAGGATAAATTGCGACCAAAATCAATAGGAGTATCAGATAAGGGTTAATTAAATTCTTATTTTTCTTAAAATAAAAAAAATCACTTCCGTAGCACCATTCATCTCAGCACACTGTATAGATCTTCAGGTTTCAGAGTAGCAGCCGTGTTAGTCATAGAATCATAGAATCATAGAATATCAGGGTTGGAAGGGACCCCAGAAGGTCATCTAGTCCAACCCCCTGCTCAAAGCAGGACCAAGTCCCAGTTAAATCATCCTAGCCAGGGCTTTGTCAAGCCTGACCTTAAAAACCTCTAAGGAAGGAGATTCTACCACCTCCCTAGGTAACGCATTCCAGTGTTTCACCACCCTCTTAGTGAAAAAGTTTTTCCTAATATCCAATCTAAACCTCCCCCATTGCAACTTGAGACCATTACTCCTCGTTCTGTCATCTGCTACCATTGAGAACAGTCTAGAGCCATCCTCTTTGAAACCCCCTTTCAGGTAGTTGAAAGCAGCTATCAAATCCCCCCTCATTCTTCTCTTCTGCAGACTAAACAATCCCAGCTCCCTCAGCCTCTCCTCATAAGTCATGTGCTCTAGACCCCTAATCATTTTTGTTGCCCTTCGCTGTACTCTTTCCAATTTATCCACATCCTTCTTGTAGTGTGGGGCCCAAAACTGGACACAGTACTCCAGATGAGGCCTCACCAGTGTCGAATAGAGAGGAACGATCACGTCCCTCGATCTGCTCGCTATGCCCCTACTTATACATCCCAAAATGCCATTGGCCTTCTTGGCAACAAGGGCACACTGCTGACTCATATCCAGCTTCTTGTCCACTGTCACCCCTAGGTCCTTTTCCGCAGAACTGCTGCCGAGCCATTCGGTCCCTAGTCTGTAGCGGTGCATTGGATTCTTCCATCCTAAGTGCAGGACCCTGCACTTATCCTTATTGAACCTCATTAGATTTCTTTTGGCCCAATCTTCCAATTTGTCTAGGTCCTTCTGTATCCTATCCCTCCCCTCCAGCGTATCTACCACTCCTCCCAGTTTAGTATCATCCGCAAATTTGCTGAGAGTGCAATCCACACCATCCTCCAGATCATTTATGAAGATATTGAACAAAACGGGCCCCAGGACCGACCCCTGGGGCACTCCACTTGACACCGGCTGCCAACTAGACATGGAGCCATTGATCACTACCCGTTGAGCCCGACAATCTAGCCAGCTTTCTACCCACCTTATAGTGCATTCATCCAGCCCATACTTCCTTAACTTGCTGACAAGAATGCTGTGGGAGACCGTGTCAAAAGCTTTGCTAAAGTCAAGAAACAGTACATCCACTGCTTTCCCTTCATCCACAGAACCAGTAATCTCATCATAAAAGGCGATTAGATTAGTCAGGCATGACCTTCCCTTGGTGAATCCATGCTGACTGTTCCTGATCACTTTCCTCTCCTCTAAGTGCTTCAGGATTGATTCTTTGAGGACCTGCTCCATGATTTTTCCAGGGACTGAGGTGAGGCTGACCGGCCTGTAGTTCCCAGGATCCTCCTTCTTCCCTTTTTTAAAGATGGGCACTACATTAGCCTTTTTCCAGTCATCCGGGACTTCCCCCGTTCGCCACGAGTTTTCAAAGATAATGGCCAAGGGCTCTGCAATCACAGCCGCCAATTCCCTCAGCACTCTCGGATGCAATTCGTCCGGCCCCATGGACTTGTGCACGTCCAGCTTTTCTAAATAGTCCCTAACCACCTCTATCTCTACAGAGGGCTGGCCATCTCTTCCCCATTTTGTGATGCCCAGCACAGCAGTCTGGGAGCTGACCTTGTTAGTGAAAACAGAGGCAAAAAAAGCATCGAGTACATTAGCTTTTTCCACATCCTCTGTCACTAGCTTGCCTCCCTCATTCAGTAAGGGGCCCACACTTTCCTTGGCTTTCTTCTTGTTGCCAACATACCTGAAGAAACCCTTCTTGTTACTCTTGCCATCTCTTGCTAGCTGCAGTTCCAGGTGCGATTTGGCCCTCCTGATATCTTTCCTACATGCCCGAGCAATATTTTTATACTCTTCCCTGGTCATATGTCCAACCTTCCACTTCTTGTAAGCTTCTTTTTTATGTTTAAGATCCGCTAGGATTTCACCATTAAGCCAAGCTGGTCGCCTGCCATATTTACTATTCTTTCGACTCATCGGGATGGTTTGTCCCTGTAACCTCAACAGGGATTCCTTGAAATACAGCCAGCTCTCCTGGACTCCCTTCCCTTTCATGTTAGTCCCCCAGGGGATCCTGGCCATCTGTTCCCTGAGGGAGTCAAAGTCTGCTTTCCTGAAGTCCAGGGTCCGTATCCTGCTGCTTACCTTTCTTCCCTGCATCAGGATCCTGAACTCAACCAACTCATGGTCACTGCCTCCCAGATTCCCATCCACTTTTGCTTCCCCCACTAATTCTACCCGGTTTGTGAGCAGCAGGTCAAGAAAAGCGCTCCCCCTAGTTGGCTCCCCTAGCACTTGCACCAGGAAATTGTCCCCTACGCTTTCCAAAAACTTCCTGGATTGTCTATGCACCGCTGTATTGCTCTCCCAGCAGATATCAGGAAAATTAAAGTCACCCATGAGAATCAGGGCATGCGATCTAGTAGCTTCCGTGAGTTGCCGGAAGAAAGCCTCATCCACCTCATCCCCCTGGTCCGGTGGTCTATAGCAGACTCCCACCATGACATCACTCTTGTTGCACACACTTCTAAACTTAATCCAGAGACACTCAGGTTTTTCCACAGTTTCGTACCGGAGCTCTGAGCTGTCATACTGCTCCCTTACATACAGTGCTACTCCCCCACCTTTTCTGCCCTGCCTGTCCTTCCTGAACAGTTTATAACCATCCATGACTGTACTCCAGTCATGTGAGTTATCCCACCAAGTCTCTGTTATTCCAATCACATCATAATTCCTTGACATCACCAGGACCTCCAGTTCTCCCTGCTTGTTTCCAAGGCTTTGTGCATTTGTATATAAGCACTTGAGATAACCTGTTGATCGCCCCTCATTCCCAGTATGAGGCAGGAGCCCTCCCCTCACAGACATTCCTGCCTGTGCTTCCTCCCGGTATCCCGCTTTCCCACTTACCTCAGGGCTTTGGTCTCCTTCCCCCGGTGAACCTAGTTTAAAGCCCTCCTCACTAGGTTAGCCAGCCTGCTGGCAAAGATGTTCTTCCCTCTCTTCGTAAGATGGAGCCCGTCTCTGCCCAGCACTCCTCCTTCATGGAACACCATCCCATGGTCAAAGAATCCAAAGCCTTCTCTCCGACACCACCTGCGTAGCCATTCGTTGACCTCCACGATTCGACGGTCCCTACCCAGGCCTTTTCCTTCCACGGGGAGGATGGACGAGAACACCACTTGCGCCTCCAACTCCTTTATCCTTCTTCCCAGAGCCACGTAGTCCGCAGTGATCCGCTCAAGGTCATTCTTGGCAGTATCATTGGTGCCCACGTGGAGAAGCAGGAAGGGGTAGCGATCCGAGGGCTTGATGAGTCTCGGCAGTCTCTCCGTCACATCACGAATCTTAGCCCCTGGCAAGCAGCAGACTTCTCGGTTTTCCCGGTCAGGGCGGCAGATAGATGACTCAGTCCCCCGGAGGAGAGAGTCCCCGACCACCACCACCCGCCTTCTCCTCTTGGGAGTGGTGGTCGTGGAACCCCCAACCTCAGGACATCGCATCTCATGCCTCCCAACCAGCGGAGTCTCCTTCTGCTTTCTCCCCCCAGACATATCATCTGGTCCATTCTCCGCAATGGTACCTGTGGAGAGAACATGAAAGCGGTTAGTTACCTGTGTCTGTGTTACTGGAACCCGGACATTCCGCTTACCTCTTCTGGAGGTCACATGTTGCCAAGCTTCTTCACTGGCCTCTTGGCTCCTCTGTGCAACCTGCTCTATATCTTTAGAGCTTTGTGCCCCTAGAAGGCTATCCTGAGTTTGGTCCAGAAAATCCTCAGTCTCTCGTATACAACGCAGGGTCGTTACCTGTTGCTCCAGACCTTCAATCTTCTCTTCCAATATGGAGACCAGCTTGCACTTTGTACAGACAAAGTCGCTTCTGTCCTGTGGAAGAAAGACAAACATGGCACATCCAGTGCAGGTCACAACAGCTGAACCCCCCCCTTCCATATCACCTACCTACTATGAGCTTCCTCAGAGACGTTGGCAAGATGTAAGCCTCACTGGGCTCACTCCAGGCGAACTCCCAGGCAAACTCCTGCTGTGAGCTGCTCTGCTGTCCCCGCTGCTCTGCTGTCCCCGCTGCCGCTCAGCCGGTTCGCGAGGCTCTGGCTATTTTTAAACAGCCAGGCTTCCCTGACGCAAACACACAGACACCCTAATGCCCGCCCCCTGCAGGCTAGCAGCCAATCAGACACTCACTCAGGCTCTCTCCTGAGTCTGTATTCGCAAAAAGAAAAGGAGTACTTGTGGCACCTTAGAGACTAACAAATTTATTAGAGCATAAGCTTTCGTGAGCTACAGCTCACTTCATCGGATGCACGAAAGCTTATGCTCTAATAAATTTGTTAGTCTCTAAGGTGCCACAAGTACTCCTTTTCTTTTTATAGATCTTCAGTAATTAAGATTCTCACGCCCCTAGGTCAGTGGTGGGCAACCTGCGGTCTGTGGGTTGCACACGGCCCATCAGGGTAATCTGCTGGCAGGCCGCAAGACAGTTTGTTTACGTAGACAGTCCGCAGGCCCAGCGGCCCACAGCTCCCATTGGCTGAGAATGGCGAACCATGGGCAGCTGGGCCTGTGGATGGTCAATGTGAACAAACTGTCTCCTGGCCCACTAGTGGATTACCCTGACGGACTGCGGGATGTATGTTACTCAGCACTGCCCTAGGTGGTATGCTTTGGGTATAAAGATAATTTCATCCACCTCTTAACATAGCCACCTCTTGAAGTGCAAGGGGAATTAATGTAGGAAAAATGTAGATACCAGAGTTGGAATTTGTCCAGGATTCTATAGTTAATATCCCACCTTTTATGAAAATTCCCAGGGCTATTTTAACTACTATAAATTATCAAGATATCATCGTGCACCTTCATCTGTATACTGCCCCCTGACACTTAAGAGGAGGATTGGTTCAGTACTAACTCAAAGGTATCCACCAAATGAATCATCCACACCACTTCCTGTAACCAATGTATGTTTCTCAAAGGTCTCCCATTCAAGGACTGATTGGCATAACTCTACTTGTCTTAGGTTTGACAGAGTAACAGCACAGACTGGTGTGGCTACACAACTAGCCTAATAATTGAAAGGGACCATAGATTTTAGTGCTGTCTTGCACAGTATTACATGTAAAATAAACAGCAGATTGTTAATACCACATGTCCTGAATGTGCTCCCTTCTAGGTCTCATCCCTGTTCATATTACCTTTACTGTTTCTCATTGTCATATTCTCATGGTTATATTTTAATGGTGGAAGGGGGAAGCTTTCTTCACGGGACTGTAGCTAAGCTTGGAATTAACTGAAAGTTTCCCATCTTCTGTTATTGTCAGAGTTAAGACAAGGAATGATCTGTCACAGGAACTGTAAAAACAAGACAAACTTAAAACCAGATAAAGATACCATAAATCAAATGACAGTTTGCCAGAATCAGACACCTCTAGCTCAGCCCATGGTGAGACAGCAAAAGTAAGACAGCATCCCTCTGGATCACTATATGCCAGTAGCATGAGTCCTCTGTTCAGGAACAAACGTATGGACCATTTTAGCAGGAATCTCCATAATCCTTTCATACAATAAAACATTTTAATAACAATAAAGATCTTTAGCGGTGAAATGAAAATTGTTTAATATATTTCCAGTTATCCTCAGCTGGTATCTCAGCTGAAGTTCAAATTCACATAGCCTAAATCTGAAAGTTATGACAGTTGGAAAATAAATAAATCTGCCAAATGTCAGAACTTGAAGAGGGATCAGAGAAGAGCCACAGTGGTTAAAAGATTAGAAAACCTGACTTATACTGAAAGATTCAAGGTCGTCAATCTATTTAGCTTATTAAAGAGAATGTTAAGGGGTGACTTGATCATAAACTATAAATACCTTCATGGGGAACAGGAATTTGAGTCAGTCCATCAGACAAAGGAATAACAAAATCCAGTGTCTGGAAGTTTAAACTAGATAAATTCAGAATAAGAATAAGGTGCACATTTTTAGCAATGAGGGTAATTAATTATTGGACTAACTCAACAAGGGTTGTGGTGGATTCTCCATCAATGGGTCTTTTAAAATCAAGACTGGATGTTTTTCAAAGAGAGATGCTGCAATTTAACCACAGTTATTGGACTTGAGTAAGGAATTAATTCAGTGTAGTCCAAAGGTCTATTAAGCAGGAGGTCAGACTAGATGATCACAATGGTCTCTTCTGGCCTTAAAATCTATGAATTTATCAATTTATTATGTTGAAGAATTGTGAGAAGATGTTAGTTTCAGAATTTTGGTAGGACCCATCAATTTGCTTAGATTGGAGAGGGAAAGGGGTTGTATTGATTTCTTTACTTTCTCCCTACTTTTTTCAGCCAGTAGCAGGGAGAAGTAGGGGTATGGCATACCTGCCTACATCAACAGAGTGGATTTCTTATGATATCCTTTTATATCCATGTCACATACAAGAAATTAATTACTGGTTATCCATGTACTGTAGTTAAGGTATGAATGTCTCTTGACAGGAATGATCTAAATCTTTGGGATATATAATCTCACCACACACAGTCCTCATAGATAGGCAACTGTGCAAGATGGAGTATAGTCAAATGGTCACTGGACTGAGAATCAGGAGACCTTATTTCTTTTTCCAAGTCTGCCATTGACATAGCGTGTGACTTCAGGCAAGTCACTTAACTTTATATCTCCATTTCCTCATCTTTAAAATGGGATTAATAGTACTTACCCACCTTTGTAAAGCATGTTGAAATATATTGTTGACTGTGTTGAGTATTATTACAAAAGGAACAATTGGGATTCATGATTGCATTACTTCATAGAACATATGTTCTATACCAGAAGTTGACCACAGGGAGAGAGCATTTCTCTTTCAATCAGTGGACTTGGACATTCTATCTCCATCTGCTGAGAATTAGGAACTACCCTTCAGATAGAAAGAGAGAAAATATTTCTCATGAGAGAATGCGAAGCAAACGGTATGAATGAATATTTTATAATTGGCTTTTGTCTTAAATCTAAAATGCCGTATATTAGAGACTCATTATCATCCTCTTCCTGTACCATCAAGCACATACAGCAAGCCAGTGCCAATCATCCTTATCCTGGGCTCTTTTTCCTAGTCTTTTATATTACAATGTAGTAATGCTGCTTCGGCAACTATTGTACTATGGAGTGTGCCTCTACATCAGCCTCTCCGGCTCTTGCCCTAGTGTCACCAAATAAATGCTTGTTTAGGTAGTCTCTTAGGCACTCTTAAAACATATCCCAGATATGTCTATTTCTTTTTTTATGCTCCTTGTATCGTTGCAGGTAGTTGTGCCCAGTCTAGGCCCTCTTCATTACTTATTCTATCAGTCTATTTTACTTTGACTAGTCTGTGCAGACACTTGAATTGAAAGCAGTTTAATTTGCATTGGTTGGACTTATTTTTCCAGAACTCTGCTCCATATTGGAGGACACCAAGCACATTAGAAAATAACATTAGTGAAAATACAGCTGTTTTGCTACACATGCTGATATTTTCCAGTATACATCATGCACTGTTTAGTATAAAACATTGAACAGAGAAATCACGATCATTGCAGTTTTGCAAGAACTGGAGAAAAATATTTATTTCTGAAAAGGAATATCAAAATGTTTTACTCTATTTTCACTTCACTCTCCTTCTTCTTCAGTCTTCTTTATACTCCCCATACCTAATTACAAGAGTGAGATGATGACAAAACTGACTGCTTTATGAGTTTAGCAGCAAACTCTGCCTGTGTCAGCCACTCATCAATCTTCATGACACTAGAAGGTCCAAAAACTGATTATTTGCAGTGTTTATGATTTACCTTCCTAACCACTAGCTTTAAGAACTGAACTACGGTTGCTTCTACATCTGATATAGGAGACAGTTTGTTAATTTAAACTCAGATATTGCCGTAAGCCATGAAAAATAGGCATATGCTAACAGAACAGTTCTGTCCTTGATTATTCCATTAAGAATCACTTCAATTATGCAGGCATTTAAATCATACTGAGCATTGAATACAGTGATTGATGATGATCTTTTGATCAGATTAAAGTATGGTGTGAATCTTGATTCCATATCATTGCTGAAGAACATTGTAGAAATGCAAACAAGTAACCATGATCTGAAAATGAACTTCTCTAGAATTAGTTCTTAAAAATTGAGAAATGTTATCTTGCTAATATCGTTAGAACCTCATGTATTCTGGAATTTGCTGTGGAATCCACACCAGTTTTTCCTGCAGAATTGTGCTCCAGAATTCACATTTAAAAATTGTTTCTAGTCTTAATGGTTGTGAAAATAACACTGAAAACACAAATGGAGAGAAACAATATAGACTGCAAACAACTGTTTCTCTGTAAGGTGTGAACTATGCCATTCATCTAACATGGCTACCGCTCTGAAACCTATATGGAATGTTAACTTTGAATTATATCAACAAACACAGAATTAGTTCGCAACACTGACATTTTAGATTATGACGCTAGTAAAAATATCTAACTAATGTGCTTATCTTAAATGCTATGATACTACACTGAGGGGGGCCATAGGTGCCCAGAGGTCAGATAGAACATACAATTCAAAACTGCCTCCCAAAAAACCTCCGATGCCAAATGTCCTAATTGTTCACTACCCGCCTTTCAAATCTGAACTTTACCATTATACAGCATGAAGGATAAATAGTCTGGGGGCTCTGACGCATTCATCACAAGGACATAAAAACTACATACTACTTGCTTCCCCTTTCTTATTTCCTAGACCATGTTATTACAATCTAACTTCAGTTTCACTTCACTGAAGAAAATAATTAAGTAAAAATAATCTTAGAGTATGGATTGTCCAAATCCATGTTCTGATTGGCTAGAATGGGCCACTTTGATATCACAACTGTGCCTCAGTTCACAGTTGGAACCTCCTTCGTAGACAAAAATTAAAAACTTTATCTCCATTGAGTCAAACCCTGGAGTAGGCGGCTGCATTGAACTCCATTGAAATCAACAATTATGTTTAATGAGTGAGAAGATCTTTTTTTAACTGGTCCAGCTAGGAAGGTATTCAAAGCATATAACCCTTCCTCTGCCTCTCCCTCCCCTGCCTGAACCTGTCTATCTGTCCCCTCAGCACACCTATATTGCTCTGGCTAGAAGCAGAAAACTTGAAAGCATGACTCCTGCCCTTAAGCACCTGAGAAACAACCTGTTTTATGTTTTCTCTCCATGAACTCACTGAATTTTGAGACTGCTTTATGGGTCCCAGTTCAGCCTTTTAAATTAGATAAGTATCTGCCTGCAAATTAGACTCTTGCCTACTGATGGGTCAGAGTGACAAAAGCTTTACGCTACCCCTCCCATTCTTGCCAGAGCCAAGGGGCCTTTTATGGCCCACTGGAGACTTTCAACTCTAATTTTTCATTATGAAACCTAAGAGCCAGACAGCACTTTTCAGGTGCACGGAAAAGGTGCAAGAATCATCCCCCTTTTTTATTCCCTGTGTACCATCCAGGCACAATTGCAGTCCTTGTCCTCCCTGCAGTACAGACATTGTTCCCCATCAGTCTCTCCGGTGTGTAACATCTCAAGTGGGCCTGGAAGGAGACCAAGCTATGGCCCTGGCTGCCTTCCACTCCGGCCTGTGGAGCTGGCCAAGAATGGAGACAAATCTCGAGTTTTTAATGGTGACCACTAATTACTTCTGTATATATATGATAGGAAAACTTAAAGGGCAACTTTAGATGATGTAGTTAGCACATACTTAAAAATGGCATGTGCACAGATAGGAGGAACAGAACATGGTATAAACGCTGCATCTGGAGTATATCTAAAAAGAAAAGCAGTACTTGTGGCACCTTAGAGACTAACAAATTTATTAGAGCATAAGCTTTCGTGAGCTGTAGCTTATGCTCAAATAAATTTGTTAGTCTCTAAGGTGCCACAAGTACTGCTTTTCTTTTTGCGAATACAGACTAACACGGCTGCTACTCTGAAACCTGGAGTATATCTGTGACATTTACAATATTTATATTGAAAGGGGTTTATCTTGGTTATTCTGAGGGAAAGTGACCAACCCAAATGTAGATGGGTCAGTAAATACATCCTTTAATTCTAAATGCCTGAGGGGCTATGTAATGACTGCAAATCCATGTGGTCTCACTGGTTACTGTCCTCAGAACTTGATTGATTTGAACCAGGATGAAACTTCAAAATTGCAAAATATATTTATATCTTTGCAGTGAAACAGCATTTAGTGGAAACCAGCAATGAATTTGTGGAAAGTTTGTAAAGTGTCTTAAGTTTTTGCAAAACAAGACGTATTGTTGATGAAATTTTTTTCATAGACTTTCAGCGTAGCAGTTCCTGTACCATTCTTTCCAATGGAGTCACGACAAACATACATCTTAGAATTTCATGGTAACTCAGCAAATAACCTGTCACACCACTGTCTGGATAATGATTTAACATTACCTGAACATATGTAATATGTTTTGAACATTATGTGTTAATAACTTACAAGGCCATTTGTCTCAGGCTTTAATTTTTAGCGTGCGGTATTCTTCTAAAAACACTTAAACAACTAATATATTGTGAAACTGTTTTTTCCTAATGGCACTATGATGAACATTTCCTAAACACTGTCTCAAGTAAATGTCTCATTTCTCTTCTGTGTAACATTAAGACCTGTATGGGGATGTAAGTTCTGTAAATACTCCTGGTTTAACATACTAAGTTTATGTGGGGAAGATGCTCTCAGCTGCCCCATGGATTGGCCCTGAGAGATATAGATACTGTGGATCAGTAGATATAAGTCCCACACTAAACAGTGACTATCTGCCACAACTTTAAAGTAAAGTACATTTCATATTTATGTTAAGGGCAGTTGAACCTATGAAGTTGATATCGGGGTGAGGTGAGTGGCTTCTCATATCTAAAGTGCAAGTTTGTCAACCTTAGGTAATGCCTGAGTGGCATTACAGTGATTGCCATTAAACACTAACATCTTTCCATATATAGACCACAGGTATTATTTTACCTCATTATGGTGTGACTCCCTGCACACCATAATGAGAATTCAGAATTTAATAGCCTTAAAATAGCTTAAATTCTTGCTGGAAAAATAAGTAAAATGTATTTCTCCCTAGAATTCTTGTGATGAGTTAGTGAAGGAGAAAACAATTCACAACACTAAATTATACTTGAATTTTTTCTTTAGAAGTTGCTGACAGGTCCATAAGTTTAACAGCAGTTAATCAGAATAGCCAGTTGTGTGTGTGTTTCCTCCACTTCTTTTTTTTCCCCACAAGACTAATCCGATTCACTGTTGCTTCAAATGAATCTCTGGAAGTGCCAGATCTTTGAAATGCCAGATGTTAAAGTGTTTCTTTCAACCATTTTATTGTTCAGCCCTATTGACACAAATATCAGAATCTTACAGCTCATTTAGGCCCAGATTCTCACATTCTAATGTATGTTGAGCAGCATCTTGAAACATAAGTAGTCCCACAGATTTCAGTAAAGGGGAAGAAGTGAAAGTGTAACAGAGACTATTTTTTTTAAGCATTTTAATTTTCCAGCTTTGGAGGAATTAAGGGGCTGATGCCAGCCCTCCACCAAATGGAAACAATTAAGGAAAGCATGACCTCTACTGTATGAATTATTGCTGGCTAGACCCCAGATGAGTTAAATTAATAAAGTTGTGGCTTCATTAAAGAACATCCCTTGCATCTTATCTGTCCTTCTGCAACCTCTTGCATGTGGCCCTGATTAAGGCTGTCCCACGTTGCCATTACAGTGTCATTTCCATGGGAAGCAGTTGAAAGCGTGTGTGAGGCCCCGCCCCTCTCAGGCAGTGCAGCCAGTCAGGAGGCACAGACTCTGCTTCAGTCACTACTTGCTGGGCAGAATCTTTGGAGTAGGTGGTGAGGCCTACTGTCACCTGAAAAGAGGATAGAAATGGACAGAGTGGGAGAGAAAAAGAGTAGTGATATGGAGGGGGGTGTCAGGAGCCAGGGACAGGTTGGATAAAGATAGGAAGACAGATGGGGAAAGAGAAAGGAATGGGGGACAGAAAGCAAACAGGACAATGCAGGGGAAGAGAGATGGGGGAAAGGGACAGAAAGAGGACGGGAGAAGAATGGGAAAGGGAGATAGAAACAGGACAGAAGGAGGGAGAGAATGGAAGTTTTTCTCCTAAGGCCTGCTTTGAGCATTTCAGGTGGCATTTTTGGATTTCTGTGCAGGCTAAGAATAACCCTCTGAATAGTTGACTCAGAATTGGGATATTATGCATACTTGTTCAGATATCTTTTATTAAAACAGTGTGTTTGTTCAATTAGATGTCACTTTGAGGGTCACTGTCCCTCATTTCAGAATCCTGGATTTGACAGGTCTGTGCAGGGGAGCAGCAGGTCTTATTCCAGAGTTCCAGTAAAATAGGGTAATAGTTCCTTCAAAGGATCCCCCCATCCTTTGGGAATGGTAGAAGTGGGGTGCCTGGGAGGATGGAAAGATCTCACCTGGGCTGGTGGAGCTCAGATAACCCATCAGTCCCTAGTCACCTGGAGAAAGGTATATGAACCCTGTCCCTCCAGCCTGAGCCTACACCTGAATTAGTAGTTTCCTCTTCCATCTGTGGGATGAACATAGGTTCAGGTTTTTTTGGTCTTCAGTGGGCATGGCACTAATCATCTTTTTTGGGACTAGGAAAGAATTTTCCATTTCCATCAGATTGGGTGGAGTGTTTTTTTCACCTTTCTCATTGGGAAGGTCATAAGGTAAAGTTCAAGTTGTTACAACATCAGAGGTGGCATGAGTCCAGTGCAGGTACTTGATCCCTGATAAACCACAGCTGGAAATGGACATAGGGGAATCTATGCCTTGAAGGGCCCCTGGGGAACTGAGTTGGGGCTCCTAATGTTTGGTACAATGAGGAAACAACCATCTTTCAACAGCCTCTTTACCCTTATGCAGGGAGGGTGATGAACTCCATGATGAGTGAAGTCGATAAAGTTGTGGCCAAATTAATTCACATCCCCTGCATCTTGTCTTTCTTCCCATGTGTCCAGCACAATCATAGAACTGAAAGGGACCTCGAGAGGTCATCTAGTCCAGTCCTCTGAACTCAAGGCAGGACTAAGTATTATCTAGACCATCCCTGACAGGTGTTTGTCCAACCCGCTATTAAAAATCCCCAGTGATGGAGGTTCCACAACCACCCTAGGCAATTTATTCCAGTGCTTAACCACTCTAACAGTTAGGAAGTTTTTCCTAATGTCCAAGCTAAACTGCCCTTGCTGCAATTTAAGCCCATTGCTTTTTGTCCTATCCTCAGAGGTTAAGAAGAACAATTTTTCTCCCTCCTCCTTGTAACAGTCATTTCCCATTTTGTATGTGTGCAACTGATTGTTCCTTCCTAAGTGGAGTACTTTGCATTTGTCCTTATTGAATTTCATCCTATTTACTTCAGACCATTTCTCCAGTTTGTCCAGATCATTTTGAATTTTAATCCTATCATCCAAAGCACTTGCAACCCCTCCCAGCTTGGTATTGTCTGCAAACTTTATAAGAGTACTCTCTGCCATTATCTAAATCATTGATGAAGATATTGAACAGAACCAGATCCAGAAGCGACCCCACTCGTTATGTCCTTCCAGCATGACTGTGAACCACTGGGAACTACTCTCTGAGAATGATTTTTCAACTTACGCACCCACCCACTCCATCTAAGTTGTATTTCCCTAGTTTGTTTATGTGAAGGTCATGTGAGACAGTATCAAAGCCTTACTAAAGTCAAGATATACCACATCTACCGCTTCCCCACTATCCACAAGACTTGTTACTCTGTCGAAGAAAGCTATCAGGTTGGTTTGACACTGTTTGTTCTTGACAAATCCATGCTGACTGTTATGTATCACCTTATTATCTTCTAGGTGTTTGCAAATTGATTGCTTAATTATTTGCTCCATTATCTTTCCTGGTTCAGAAGTTAAACTGACTGGTCTGCAATTCCCTGGGTTGTCCTTATTCCCCTTTTTATAGATGGGCACTAAATTTGCTCTTTTCCAGTCTTCTGGAATGTCTCCCATCTTCCATGACTTTTCAAAGATAATTGCTAATGGCTCAGATATCTCCTCAGTCAGCTTCTTGAGTATTCAGGGATGCATTTCATCAGGCCCTGATGTACAGGTCTTTCATGAAAGGCTATAGTAACACTTCTGTGGATGTCCCATGCAGACATAAAGCCTTATAAAAATCTCAAATTTGCAAAGGCTTAGTTAGTTAGTTCTACAGTGTACCAATTTTATTTTAATTCTAAAAAAATGTAGAAATACCCAAGATGTGTACTTTCAAAAACTAGCTGTTATGTCCACACAGGATCTAATTGTCATATGCCATCTTCTTGCAACCTGTAGCTTCCATTTCAGTTCATATAAAGAGAATATTAGAATGAGTCACTTCAGCAAGGCTTGAAACCTATAGTGAGAAATGTCTTTATAAAATTCCTTAGCACAGACATTGCAAATTAAAATTTAATGGTGCTTTGAACTATTCATTTAAACGATATGGGTGTTGCATGAAAACAATTTCATCATTTTCTTAAGCTGGAGAAATATTCTGCAGAGGATATATTAAAATTGTGGAAGTTCTAAGAGTCATCAGTTTAAAATTTAGCCCATTTGACAATGACTCATCACTGTCATCAAGTGCTATTGAAATACATTATGTTCAAGTTTTAGTCAGCTTTAAATGGAAGAGAGCCTGAAATACAACCCCAGATGTGAACTTGAATGTGAGTGCTTCCTTTACTCTGGCTACCCAAAATTCTGGTTTTAAATTCACACACCTCTTTGCTGGTGGGTGTGAATCCAGTTCTATTTCTGGAGGTTTAATATAGAAACTTTCACCTTAGCCTAACCTGGTCCATGTGTGTATGACCACATGTATTTATATATGGTACGTGTGCATGACTATATCTGTATGAATTTTCTCCACAACCAAAATTGCAAGATAGTGGCCATGGTTTGCATGAATTTCAAATCATAACATTTTGCAAAATTATGTAATTTTGAGATAAGATAATGTTTGCAAGCTGATCTGTTAAAATATCTGAAATTCCAGGGCCTGCAAAACATAAAATCGAGTATTTAGAAACTGTGCATAATAAATTGGTCAATTTTTTTATGTAGAAAGATGTGAAAATATTCCCAGATTTTGACTATCCCTAAAACAAAAATTCGCACTCCTTTTATGGCTTCTCTCTTACTTTTCTTTTTGTGGCGGGTAATTTAGCTTATATTTAAAATACCATCCTCTCTTTTGCCAAAGTCACAGGCATTCACAATGAAACACATACATTCCAAAGTTTGGCTTCTCAGACATTTGATCCTCAATATTTTTGAAAAGTCATTTGTGATTATTCACCTAGAGTCAGATTCTGTGTGAAGAAAGGGAAGGCACAAAGGTGCTCTAACTTACAGTAACCTCCCTGGTGCTGCTTAGAGCTTGTGGCATAAACCAGAATGGCTGTAGCAGCATGCACTATGGTCCTGACTCTTTCCTTGGCACAATCTTTACACTGAGGCTTGATGAAGGGCCAGCACAGGACATACTGTTTATAGCTCCTATATGCAACTGGAGCAATGTCTAAGGGCTAATGCAGTGGTCGGAATCTTTCCCCTAGTTGTGTAGACTCTTCACAGTGAAGTTAGTCTTAGTTGGAGTTAGCTGTTGCTAATGGGTTGCCAGTCCCTACAAAGGGCAGTCAGTCAAGAGAATTGATATCATACAGGAGTTCATTGTTCTGCCTAAGTGAACCAGAAGGCGGTGTGGAGGAATGGTTCCCCAGCACACAACTGGCTTCAAGTGGCTTCAGCTGCTTTTCAGCATTGAGGGACAGTAGTATTAAGTTTCAGAGTAGCAGCCGTGTTAGTCTGTATTCACAAAAAGAAAAGGAGTACTTGTGGCACCTTAGAGACTAACAAATTTATTTGAGCATAAGCTTTCGTGAGCTACAGCTCACTTCATCGGATGCAGCACACAGGCCCAACTATTCATTTTTTCTGGGTAGAGCAGCTGCCCTTCAATAAGAGCTAGAAGTGGGTAACTCTCCTTTATGACACGAATCTAAAGAACAGCTAAGATAGGAAGAATAATAAGTACATCCATAGAGGATAAAACAACATTTTTTACCTAAACAATAAATCAAGGTAAGAGGTAATTATTTTATTTATAATCAAAATAGGTTGTAGAATTATTCATGTCATTTTAAGCAAAATAGATAAAGCTGATGAAAATAAACTAAAACCTAGGGAATTATTCAGTATGTATTGATTTCTATGCATGTTACAAATAAGAATTTTATTAATATATCAGGTAAGTAACTCCAATTAAAAGGGTGTGAATAAAATAATTCCATTTAATTTATTTAATACAGAAGTTTGTCAGCTGAGCCTAATGGTTAGTGAGACCTTAGCGCTTACCCAAAAAAACTAACAATTCTGGCTACATGTATATGTTTCAGTAAAATCTAAACCTATCCTAAAGGTTAAGTTGTTGCTTAGGATGGAAATAGGGTGACTAGATACCCTGATTTTATAGGGACAGTCCTGATTTTTGGATCTTTTTCTTATATAGGCTCCTATTACCCCACCCCATCTTGACTTTTCACACTTGCTCTCTGGTCACTCTAGATGGAAATAATAATTCCCGAGAAGAGAAACTGCAAGAGGATGGAAGATTTGCAACAATATCACAAAAACTTGATAACTTTAAGAACCCGCTTAGAAACTGCTGCTTGGCAACGCAAATTATTGCCCGGACAAGCTCAAGATCTAAAAATACACTTCCTATTGAAATTCTTAATGTAGAAGCACCCGTCAACTTATGTATACAGGGCTTGATTTGTTATTGCCTGGTACCTTTTTATGCTAGATGACTATAAAACAGAACTGTTTTTCTCTCATGTTGCAAAATAACTGCACATGCATCCGATGAAGTGAGCTGTAGCTCACGAAAGCTTATGCTCTAATAAATTTGTTAGTCTCTAAGGTGCCACAAGTACTCCTTTTCTTTTTGCACAAAGTGAGCATCATTATTTCAAGACCTTGGGCCTCAATCCTGCAACCCATCCTGAGGCAAAATTGCCACTTACCACAATGACATTTTGCCTCAATAATTACAGGATCAGGCCCTTTTTGTAGAAGCTGAAAAAAGGCACCATTGTAAATGTTGCTTTATATAGCAAAGTGGTACTTTATACTGTAATTAACAGCAAACTTTTGCAAGCGTTGTATTGTCTAACTGGAACTGGACAGTTAAATTTCTTGCAACACCTTGAAAATATAAAGATTACTTTAATGAATAATAAATTAAATAGCTTAATCTTACTTCAGAAAAGTCATTGACAAAATTCTTGACTTCAACAGAAACAGAACTGTCTGCTTCACATTATTTAACCACGGAACATTTTCACTAAGCTACACAACATAAGAGCCCTGATTCTGCACCTTTTGCAGTCACATCTATACAGTGTGATGTAAAACACTATTGTTCTGATTTGGCAGCTTTTTACTTTCACTTTTCACAGATGTAAATTATTATCCAAGGTGTAAGGCTGTGAAACATAAGGCTCTAAGTATACTGAATGTGTATTTAAGTGGATAACATAGTGGTCTTTAAAAACAGCATGCTGTTGTTTTTGCTTCTTGTAAAGAAACAGTGATGTTACCATGTCAAGAGTGAACTTTTGTTTTTTATATATGAATTATTAAGAAAAATGCTATAATGGCTTAGCTTCAGAATTCTGAAAAAGGAGACAGACACCATCTACCTCTCTGTGTAAACAATCCTCTTCACTGTACTATCCATTTGTCTAAACATTGGTAAGCAAATATGCTTTTTAAGCTAAGCTGAATTGTTTAATTTTCCTTGACCAACTCATTTTTAATGCTTCAGAGGAATATCTCCCATGAATGGCTCCTTTAATCACCACACAATGTGCTTCACTAAAGATATAATGTTTGATTTCTGATTACTATATCAATTTGAACCTATAGTTCTCTTCAGGTTATGAAGCATGCACTTTCATTTATTTTCTTGCTTATTACTAAAGTTAATGAAGCAAAAAACAAATTTGCTGTAATACTTTCAACACTCTCATCCTTTTGTTTAAAGGAATTTTAGATTTTCTCCCCTCCACTTGTGGCATGAATGTGCCTAATCAACAACAATTTGTACAGATTTATTAAGTCTAGGGTTACCAGATAGCAACTGTAAAAAAAATGGGAGAGGGGTAATAGGTGCCTATATAAGAAAAAGTCCCAAAAAACAGGACTGTCCCTTTAAAAATGGGACATCTGGTCACCCTAACTAAGTCAGAATATAAATCTAGAGCAGTGCTGGGCAACTTTAGGTCCTGGAGGGCCACACAATCACTGAAAGCCTTTGGCGGGCCTTGGGGTATGAGATGGAGGGATGGGGGAGGTCTTGGGAAAGTTGTGGTTTGGAGAATGATCCTGCCCTCACTCACATCGCAGTGGCAGTTCCTAGCCTGCAGGGCTGGACTTGACTTCCCACTCTGGCCCATTGGCTCTCAGCACAGCATCTTGTCACATGCACATCCCCTAAGATGTCTCTTCTGCCCCACTCCTGACCCTGGCCCCACCAGACTACCTGTCTCAGACTGGACTGTGGCAGGCCAAATAAAATCATGGATATGGCCCCCAGACCACCAGTTGCCCATCCCATGTCTAGAGCAACTCTACTGCAATTAATGGGCCTGATTCTTCATAGCTTCAACTTGTCTAGTCATTTGCATCTGTGCAAAATGGGTATGAAATGCTACTGATTCAGAATGGTTGAAATTTTGTACTGCTGTAGTGTTTAGATGATTTAACCACAGGTTCAGAATACAGAATCTTTAATCTTTCTGATAAAATCTTAGGGTGTCCTGACCCTGAGATTTAATTCATTCCATTAAACATTTCCTACATTGGAACTGGAAAAGAGTTTTACAGCCTGAATACTATCCTGGTTGCTCAAGCCAATGAATAAACATTCTTAACAAGCTTCAAGTGATAGAGATATTGAAAGAGTGACAAATCTGTTAAGGTATATAATGCCTTGGAATTATATATCCCAGAGTTCTTGGAATGGCACCAACTGACCTCAGCTTTGAACATGATCCTTCTGACTTTACGGTAATGTGCATATGGGTTTTTTGAAATTTCAAAAACTTTTCATGCTCCACATTTGGTTGAAACTGGGGCCTTTTGAAATTTTACATGGGGAAAACAAACACAGACAGCCCCCAGAATAGCCAATAGTCCAGAGGTTAGGACACTCACTGAGAGGTTAGAGACCCAGGATCAAGATTTGGAGCAGTGTCTTCAACCTAAGTCTCCCCATTGCAGATGAGTGGCTTCAAGATTGGGCTATAGAATCTCTCTGGAGCAATGAATACTTATTTATAGAAAGTGGAAAAGCTCCATCAAAGAGAGTGAAAAAAGCCTAGATCAGAATAGCCAATAGCCCGGCAGTCAGGGCCCTCACATGGAAGTTAGGAGACCCAAGTTCAAGTCCCTGTTCTACATCAGGCATAGGTTTATTCTTCTCCTCACATATCTTTATGGTTCTCAGGCCCAATCGGAGTAGTCTTTGTAGTCTCTGCTCTCATTCTGGTTTCGAGCTCTTCCTTCTCCTAACAGAAATGGAGAGCCCCTTTTACTCCCGGCCACAACTTCCTCCACCTTAGAGCAAATTAGATCCTCTCCAACTTGATGGAGTTCACATGGGCACTGACTAGGTTCTCCTATGAAGGAAGGTTTGTTCTTTGCCTCTGCAGAACTAGAACCTCATCTGCACAGCCCTGGCTACTGCAAAGTTGCAGTTTATTCAGAAGGTTTTGAAGAGAGACTTCCCCCTGCCAGAATAGCTGTCAGACCCCTGGGTCTCTCTGTGGTGGGCTCCCAGCATGTACAGGAATGCTAAAGTTAGAGTAAGACTAAATTTGCTATCCTTCCCTTCAAAAGACTGAAACTCTTTGGGGAGGATTTAGACCACATTAGGTATCCTGACAGGTCTTGCCATCTTCTATGGGCTCTTCCTACTTGTCTTTCTGCAGATCTCACAGGAGGGGTTTCCTTAGTATTTTGCATGCTCATCCTCCTTGTCCTTGTGTTGTGGGGGCAGCTCTTGCCAGGGTAAATCCCACGCTGGGAGGATTTGTTTACCTGTTGTAAGGTGGCTGGTACAGGGCCCCTCTGTCAGGTTCCAGTCGGGTCCACCTTTGGTTCTTTGAGATGGCTCAGGAACCACTTCTTCAGATGCCTGGGGGATTGGTGATAGCATATGCTGATTATGCCCATTGATCCCTTGCAGGACCTTGCTGCCTGAGATAGGAAATAGAAAACTTCACAAGCCAGTTATTTGCATCCATTTCTTCCTTTTCCCCAGCCAGAAAGAATGGGGATTCTGTTCCTGATATTAACAACTATGGAAACTCTCAAGTCCACCCTGCAAGTCATCTACTGGTAGGCCTGAATTCCTACCTTCATACCGCATTCACTTATCCTTTCCCTACTACCTGCATTTCACTCTGACAATCTTCATTGCCAAATTTTCAGCATTATCTTTGGGTTTTCCCTCTCTCTGTGTATTTGTGTCTTTGCTAGGACACTCATTGTTCTTATAGGTCACTTGCACCAGAACACTTGGATACCCTCTTGATCCTGGTCCCCATGCCTGTGCTGTTGTCCAGTCCTGGGATAGAATCATTCAGTAATAGATGCTCATGGCCTATAAGATAAATTTGTTAAAAATTCCAGCTGTCTCTCTCCCAGGAGGTAACTGATTTGGACTAGAGAACAGTCTCCAGAATAGGATTGACACTGAGCTCTGATTTGCCCTGAACTGCTTTCCAGTGGACATTGTTTGGGGGCTATGACCATGTCAGGCTGAATGTACCCATTTTCAGGAGCAAATCTATCTTGAGCATGTTTACTTGTATGGGAGATCACCACTTTATACTGGGACCAGGTCTGTTGTCCTGGACCCAAATTAAACTCCATTGACTGGAGTGTCCTCCTCCAGCGATGCTTTCTTCTTTGGCAGTATTCAGGATCACAGAAAAGAGAATACCACTCCAGACTGAAATGAGGATTGAATCCAAGGCATTTTGGTAATCCACAGGTAGGTAATTCACTAAATATTAATTTGTGCACTACTAGGCTCGTTTTTGTTTATCCAGTGCCTAACACAATACTTGTACACCTTCACAATGACAGAAATGTGGTTCCAAACCTTAACTGAAACAATAGTAGTTTAATAGGGCTGAGAATTTACATACACATTACAAATTATATAGTGCTGATCAATAGCTCAGAAGTCACATGAAATTAAGCACTTAGGTGTATTATCTCTGGTGCCCTTGTCAGTTTTACTTCATATATTTATATTTATTGATATTCTTTGTTTAATCCTGCAGACCCTTAGGACTGAATCTGCTCTGGTGTAAATAGGAGTAAATCTGTGGAGATCTGTCTGTGGCTCCTTTAAATCAGAATCTGGTCATACAAATCTATAAACTGGTGCTAAATTACTCTTCATACATTGATTCCAGGATCACTAATTATATTCCTTCCTTATGCATAAATACTTGCAGGGAAAGATGCATAAAATTCCAGCCCCATTCAAACAGGTGAAAATGCACAATTTGTAATAATCCATTAAAATATGAATTGATAGGACACCAGGAAGCTGGAAATTTTTCACTGAGCTGCCGTGGTGTTGATCTTGGTGTAATCCACATTTACATTGTGTGACTTTTCATGCCCCTCATAAACCTCCAGCCACTAAAGTCTTTATAGATCTTGAGCCAAACACAGCAGAGCTATAGAATTCCCCAGAGAGGTTATATAATGTAACAGCAAAATAGATACAATTCTAAACAAATAGAGAATGTGGTGGGTATGTTATGTCTCCAGGCCATAGGTGAGCTTTTATCAGGTTTTTTTTTTTTTGAAGGACTAGAGAGGAGTAGCTTATCTATGGGAGTCCGAGAACGTTTTAGTCAAAAACTGGTATCGTGAAAGAATGCATGAACTTCAGAGTAAGGAAAGGAGGCAGTCACGAGTCAGCCATTTTTTTTAATTATTATTCTACTCTTTGTGTGAAATCCTGGTCCCCAATGAAATCAATGGTAAAATTCCTATTGAACTCAAGGGGGACAAAATGTTTAAGATATTTGTGAATGTGATTCATGTTGGGCTTTTTATGAATGTGTTTTGGATACATGTTAGCTCTTTAAGCCAGCATAAAACACTAAGCACCTGAAAGTGTTATATTAAGTACAACCAGAGATTCTTATACTCTTAGTAACTGCACTATATCTCTTAATAGGTGTCTCAGGAGAAAATGAACAGTACTCTGGATCTTTGGCTCTTGTGGTTCTACAAACTTGTTTGCTTGAATATGATTTTAATAAACCTTGGAAAAATGTGAGTTCTTGCCTCAGATTTCCTCTCTGGAATCATTCAGTGGTTCATGAGAATATTGTGAGTGTAGTTTGTGAATGGCAGCTGTTTCATTTATCAAGCTCTAGCTAATAAAGCAAGAAGCTGTACAGTATCAAAACATTATAAAATGTTCCATTTTGTTATGAAAGGTTGAAACCAAGAGAAAATGTTTATGCATTTTATTAGACAGACCATATTTTATCTGGCTGAGGTTGTGTGTCAGGTAAAAATTCTGATGAATTGGATTTATTCATAAGGAAGGATGATGCTATTAAATGTCTGCTTTGCTTTATTTGTTTTACATTTTTTTTTTTCAAAGTAAGTTTAGGACTCTATTCTTGGGCAATAATTCTTCAATATTAAAATGTTTTGTTTCCTTGAATTTATTAATTGTGCCTATCAAATACACAATTTAAAAACACAACAATAATCAAATGTGATGAAAAGACCATAAACAATCTTCCCTGAAAAGATTAAGGGCTTGTCTATATGGGGAGTTATTCCAGAATAGTTGTTCCTGATTAATTCTGAGTGTGGATGTTCTTATTACATATGAGTGGCTTTGTCAGGAGTATGGCCCTCAGCTGTGCCTGCTCAGTACTTCTGATGCCCTAATGAGTCAGCTAAGCTGCCTGATGGACTGCAGGCTGGTTAAACCTAGCTGCAGCAGTAGCTCACTGGCTGCTCAGTGCACATGGCTATGGACTCTCTGCCTCCTTGTGCTTGTCTCTCCAAGCCCCGTTCCTGCTTTGCTCCTTCACTGCTCCAGCCCAGATCCTGCCCTGAACCCAGCCTTGTTCTCATCCTGTTCCAGCCTTGGTCCTGCCTCAGAACCGGCCCTGCCTCAGAACCAGCCCTGCTGCAGCCTTCCCTGACTCCAGATAATTTGGTTCCGATCCTCGGCTCTGATTCCTGACTCTGTCTGTATCTTTGGCTCTGAACGTCTGACTCTGACCACTAGGCATAACTATCTACAACCCAGTCTACTGACAGTCTTCTGCTGTAATAGCTTAATCCACACTAAAATAACATAGAATAAAGCACTCCTTCTAAAAATGTCCACACTTGAAGTAAATCAGGAATAGTTAATCCACTTTAAATTCACACTTTACTTTATTCCAGATTGTCATCTGCAGATAAGACCTTAATCCTAGTCCCAGAATAAAATGTAGCCCTTCATCCACCCCATAACCCTAGTCAACTGCTCTCCCAGCAAATGACTGGAAAAACAGGCGAGTCTTGCAATGTGCCCACCAAATCTGGGCTTTGTCAGACAAAGCAGGGAAGTAAATTCCACAACTGAGCACTGCTATGGAGAATGTTATTCGGTGTTAGATCTGCAGTATTAAATAAGATGTTGCTTTTACACTTACAAGTGCTGTCATCTCAATGAGACACTAATGCTCTCCCTTCAGGACAGCAGTGAATAGTTAATGACACAACTTAGCAAGAAAAGGTATTATGTACAACTGTGTCTACCAGGTCATTAAGAGTGCAATTGGAAAAACATGGATTCCCACAATTTAGAATTATCTGAGTGATTTGTTTTAAAAGGAGCTTTTAACGTGTGATTATAAAATGGACTGGGCAAAGTGAGCAATGTATGTAGCTGCCAAGAGTCTGAGCAGTTGCAAGTACTTATAAAATTAATGTAACATCATTCTCTCGCTGGAACTAGTTTGCCACATCATCCTCCCTTATAAGTTTGTGCAAGGACATGAAAACATCCTTGATACTTTTTCCTGATTAATTTTTAATATTTTAGTTGTAAATATACAAGCAGTAATGTCCAGAGGCCATGACGGGGATAAAAGGCCCCATGTTCTAGGTTCAGCACAAACAAACTTGAAGGCACTGAATAAACATTACATGTAAAGAACCAGCACAAAGGCGACTTGGTATAACCATTGTTTTTAAAGCTTAGGGACAATTGTCACATAAGTCTTGATAGCACTTCAATTAAAAAGTGCTTTAATAATAAAAAAGATTATTGCCTCAAAATCATATACCACAAATAATTGTGAACTTTTAAAATATGCTTACTACAAAGGTGGCAACTGGAGAAGTGCAACCTGGGAGCTCAGATCACCCTAGATTTAAAGTGCAGGGAGCATAGCAATTAAGATCTCCCAGGGTTATAAATGGTCTAAAGGGTTAAAGACTCCCAACAGAATGTCTCCGGGAAAGATGGCTCAAAAATATCTGTACGCAGAAACTCAGAGTTGCTGCTTTGTTCTTCCCTGGTTAAGAAGGCCTCACACAGAAGGCCTGCCTCACTACATTTCTGAGTCTTGAATCCCTATGGACTTCTGAGCAGCCTGCTGCCATTGTCTCCGTTGCAATTCCTGCACCTCTGTGAATGAGGTTTGGATGTTGGCAGATGCAGCATTAACTTGCATGCATGTTGCTTCCTGGAAATCTGTCCAGTTTGGAGGAGAATATGCTGTCTAGTGCAGCTGCTTCCCACAGGGCCGGCTCTAGGTTTTTGCTGTCCCAAGCTCCAAGAGCACAACTGCACAAGCGAAAAAAAAAAAGGATGGTCGGAATGCCACCTCTGGAATTGTGCCGCCCTAAGCACATGCCAAACCAGTCCTGCCTTCCCACCTCTTATCTTCTGGCCTGACACTCCCTCCCTTTCCCCACTCAGCAGAGTTAGCATAAAGCAACTTCCACAAGCTTCCTGGGAGGCAAAGAGCATTATTCAGCTAACTCTAATCGAGAGCTAATAGACTCTCCCACCAATTGTTTGGCTTCCAAGAGGCTTTTTCATAGTGAATGTGTTTATTCTTTCTTTGATATAATCTGGAAGGGCTGGTTTCAGCAGGGTGTGGAGCCATTGACCTAGACAGTGGAGATATGTAGATCCTTGATGATGCGTTGGAGAGGTTTTAGTTGGGGACTGAAGGTGATGGCTAGTGGTGTTCTGTTATTTTCTTTGTTGGGCCAGTCCTGTAGTAAGTAACTTCTGGGTACTCTTCTGGCTCTGTCAATCTTCCTGGACACTATGGTGCTAATAAGCGATGGTCACATAAACACCACCCTATACCAGAAACCTACTGACCATTATGCCTACCTACATGCCTCCAGCTTTCATCCAAACCACACCACATGATCCATTGTCTACAGCCAAGCTCTACGATACAACCGCGTTTGCTCTAACGTCTCAGACAGAGACAAACACCTACAAGATCTCTATCAAAAATTCTTACAACTACAATACCCACCTGCTGAAGTGAAGAAACAGATTGACAGAGCCAGAAGAGTACCCAGAAGTCACCTACTACAGGACAGGCCCAATAAAGAAAATAACAGAACGCCACTAGCCATCACCTTCAGCCCCCAACTAAAACCTCTCCAACGCATCATCAAGGATCTACAACCTATCCTGAAGGACGACTCATCACTCTCACAGATCTTGGGAGACAGGCCAGTCCTTGCTTACAGACAGCCCCCCAACCTGAAGCAAATACTCACCAGCAACCACACACCACACAACAGAACCACTAACCCAAGAACCTATCCTTGCAACAAAGCCCGTTGCCAACTCTATCCACATATCTATTCAGGGGACACCATCATAGGGCCTAATCACATCAGCCACGCTATCAGAGGCTCGTTCACCTGCGCATCTACCAATGTGATATATGCCATCATGTGCCAGCAATGCCCCTCTGCCATGTACATTGGTCAAACTGGTCAGTCTCTACATAAAAGAATAAATGGACACAAATCAGATGTCAAGAATTATAACATTCAAAAACCAGTTGGAGAACACTTCAATCTCTCTGGTCACTCGATTACAGACCTGAGAGTGGCTATTCTTCAACAAAAAAAACTTCAAAAACAGACTCCAAGGAGAGACTGCTGAATTGGAATTAATTTGCCAACTGGACACCATTTTAATCTTAGGTTTCAATAAAGTCTGGGAATGGATGTGTCATTACACAAAGTCAAACTATTTTGCCATGTTTATTCCCCCACCCCCCCCACACACACACAGTTCCTCAGATGTTCCTGTCAACTGTTGGAAATGGCCCACCTTGATTATCACTACAAAAGGTTCCCCCCCACCCCCGCTCTCCTACTGATAATAGCTCACCTTACCTGATCACTCTCGTTAAAGTGTGTATGGTAACACCCATTGTTTCATGTTCTCTGTGTATATAAATCTCCCCACTGTATTTTCCACTGAATGCATCTGATGAAGTGAGCTGTAGCTCATGAAAGCTTATGCTCAAATAAATTTGTCAGTCTCTAAGGTGCCACAAATACTCCTTTTCTTTTTGTGAAAACTCTAAGTATCTTTGAGAGGATCAAATATTTGTAGAGGGTACAGAGGATCACTCCTTTTAGGAAACTGGGGAGAAGGTGAAACCAAAATAGATATTTATCCTATCTCTGTACTCACAGTATCTTTCTATTCTAGTCTAAGTGCTGCTTTTTAAAAAAAAGATCTCAATCAAAAAAGTAATACTACAATGTAATGTATTGTATTAAGTGGAGGGATTCTTTTATTCATGGGACACTTAGCAAACTGAATCAATCTTTACATATCTTGCCACTTTCTGTCTGCTAAACTTCTTAAACTGCTAAATATATTGAGAGTATTCAAAATTAAATGCTATTTCTGAATGTCTATCTGTAAATGGTACAGCAGATAAAGAACTGATGTTGTTAATGATACTGTACTTGCATTTTCTTTACTGAAGTATGTAGAACACGGACTATTAGTGCATTATAATGCAATTGTATTTTCAAGTGCTTTGTGCCAGAAGTTGATTAGGGATAGAAGAACCAGTTCAATATCAAAAGAACCCGAGAAAAACAGTGGTTATCCAGATTTTTTTTTTTTTTTTACTTGTTACAAGGTGAGGCAGAGTGACCGGGAGACTTTTAAGTTGCTTTAAAAAAAAAAAAGTAGAAGCAAGGGGATAAGGACCAGTGAAACCAGTACTATTCAAATAATGAATTGTTGTCTGTTTTGCTTTCTCTGAGTTAGGTCTCCTTTTTTTCCTAACCAAATTTGCTTTTCTTTTAGCCTTCCTTGAATAAGTCTCTTCCATCTGTCTGCATTCTAGGCCTAATGAGTCTTGAAGCAGGCAAGCCATCTCTGGGTACAATCCTCTTGCACAGCTGTTCAGTCAGAAACTGGGAACCTGTGAGGACTCAGCACTCTTGTACCATGCAAGCATAGAAAGCTTTGGCAATGTTGTTTTGCTGGGACCCCCCTGCTGTGCCTGTGAGCAGTGTCGTCTTATTGGCAAGAAAATCTGTTCTGTGTATTCCCACTTGTTCTGATTTCCCTCACTAGTTGTGTGTGTGTGTGTGTGGGAGGGGAATCTATGTGAAAATGGAACCTTTCATTGTGTGGTATAAAGGTTTTGTGGGGGGCATGAGTTCAGGATGGCTGTATTACTACATTTATGTCACTGACATTGTCAAGGCTGATTCCCCAGTCTGGCACTTTGAGTGCAGAAGGTGGGGGCCCACAAGGATTCTAAAAATTAATACTGGCCACTCCAAGCTTGTATTAAACTCCCAAGGTTACAGCTTCTCTCTGACCTTGGATGGGTAGATGCTGCCACCACCCAAATGCAAACCCCAGGAAGGCGCACTTGGGAATTCCTTCCTGTGGGGTACCCTCAAGCCCTTTCACCCCCCTCTGGGGAAAAGCTGAGAAAGGAAAACAAAGAAATCAGCTGTTGCCACCAGCTAACTAAAAAACATATGCACAAAAAAAATCTCTTAAGACACAAAAACCCAAATCCTGTTCTTAAAAAAGGTAAATGTTGTTAAAAACAAAAAGAAAGAAAATACATCTGAAAACTCAGACTACTGCTAGATTTTTAAAAGAGCAATTCCAAAAATTAAGCATCCAAAATAGTTTTCTGGGAGGTTCAGCTTAAAGGTTACAGCAACAAAAGCATCTGGGGTTAGCACAGAGGAATCCACAAGCCATAAAAAATAAACAAAATAAACCTAATTGCGTCTTCCTACACATTTTTTGATCTACTTACATATCTAGGTTCCAAATAAGCAATTCTAGGTATGATTCTGATGATTTTTATACCTATCCTTCAGCTTCTCACAGCATAACTGATACCCTGTTCCCCGCTTCCCTGGAGAACCACAATAGATAAAGGGAAGTTTTTTCCCAATTTTAAAAAGTTCTAGCCCTCCCATTGGCTCTTTCGGTCGGGTGCCCACTCACTTCCCTTTACCTGGGCTGCAGTCAGACTTTTTAACCCTTTACACGTAAAGCAAGTAGAGAACAGCTACCAAGAGGGATTCTATAGCTAGCTGGCTGGGTGTCCACAAAAGGGAGCTATCCCCCCTTCATTTATCACAGAGATCATGGAAGTCACGAAATCAGGAATCCATGACTTCCAGAGACCGCCATGACAGTCTCTGCTTCTGCCCCAGGGGTTGCAGGACTCTGGAGCTGGCAGCCAGCAGGGCCCTGGCAGGGTTCCATCAACCGGTGACAGGGGATCCCCTGTAAGGTTGCAGTGACAGGTGACAGACTCCTGAGGGGGCCCTCCTCAGGATTCCAGCGACAGGAGACCTTGCACGTGGGGCGGGGGGGAACACCTCAGGCGAGCGGCGGGGTGGGGTTTCCCATTTTCTCTTTGGAAAATGTGGTCACTTTGCAGCTTACAGCTGCTGTGAATGGATGGGGAATGCCACAGCTCCCAGCCACCACGGTGACAGGGGAAACCATGAAGCTGCAGCAGCGAGTCACAGAAAAGTCATGGCTTCCGTAGATTTTTGTTTATTGCCCCGACAATCCGTGACTTTTACTAAAAATAACCATGAACAAACCTTAGCCTTACTCATAAGTAGCAAAGCTTCAATTTAATTATGCAGCTGAACCCAGCCAAATGCCAATTAAAACCTTTATTTCACAGCAAACCAGTAGGTATCCTCTGTTTGCCACATATGTCATAGCAAATGACGCTAGAAATATTTTAGGTGGTTTCAATAGTTTTCAGTACTGTTCTCCATATCCCTCCACCTGTGAAGCCAAGATATTCTTCTTACTACGGGTCCAAATGTACAAGCTGTGCAGAGGAAAATTAAAACTAATGCATATGTGGGACCTCTGATAATACCAAAAATCACATAAACATATTGTGATTTTAAGATCTGATCATGGAAACTGTCAAGGCTAGAAACAAGTTCTGTGCATCCCATGAGAAAGCTGGGACCTCCAGTAAATAGCAAACTCTTCTTGCCATAGGTCAAGGTTCTCTACATCTGGATTCACATGGGGCAGCAGAGTGAGGGTAATGCCAGTGAGCTGGTTATAGCTCCCTGATTCCCTGCGTGGCTCTGTGCTAGCCATCACCTGGGTACCGGGTAGAGTACCATGGTAGCTGCTTTAACCTACACCAGCTGGCAACACTCATAAGTGCTGAAACTGGGGTGCTGGGGGTGCTGCCACACCCTCTGGCTTGAAGGAGCAATCACCCAAATACATGGTTTCTGCCTTCAGCATTCCCCACTATAAAAACTGTTCCAACACCATTGATCCGATGGGACCAAGTGGAGCAACAAAAGCAACTAATATCAGGATGGAAGAATGTGTAGGTTAAAATGGGCCACCTGCTACGTTAGTTTACACCTTTGTACACCATCCATATCTTCAGTACATAAGTAACATCAATCCATCTGACTCACTACACTCACTTATCTTTATCTCATTAGAGTGTCGTATGCCTTCATTGCAGTTAGAGGTGTAACTGCAGCTTGGTTAGGCATACAAGTGCAAGCTTTAATCTAGCTACCATGGCTAAGAATAGCAGTGAAAATGCATCAGCACACGGTGTTTTGGCATTAACTTTAGTGGGGCCAGGATTTCACCCATAATTTGTCTTTTAAAAGTATTAGGGCAAAGTAAAGTAAACCTTAGATGTTATACTGTAAATAAAAGATCACGGTTCTGTTAAATTTAACTTTCTCTAATGAATCTTCAGATTTGAATGGAAACATAAATAGGTTCTGCTTCTATTGTTGTACAGGGATTTGCCAATATTTGCTAACTCCAAGTAGTACCTTAATCTGTAAGCGGTCCTAATGCTTTCAGTGGGACTACTTGTGAAGTAAATGGAGAACCCATTGCTTTTATACAAAGCAAAGCATAAAGCCTCTAAATAATGGGGGAGGGGGGATTTTTTTTGTTTTGTTTTCATTATGAAAATCAACTTACAAATAGCAAAAGAGGTTTTTATTTTGATAATTCAGTTAAATTACAATTGATTTTGTACTAAAAACTAATCAGTATAGTATAATTGAACGGATATTTTTGGAGCATCAGACCAGCTGGCAGCACAGATGGTACAGATGGCATACGACACTCTAATGGGATAAAGATAATGTGTTGGCACAAAGAGATTTAAGTGTATGAACGTGTGAACTTTTTTCCATTTCAAACTAGCCAATCAGTTTTACCCTAATTGATACATAACCAACGAATGTGTAAACCACATATCTAGATAAATATTAACAGTAATAGTGTGCAATCAGGCTTCATGAAAAAAGAATAATATAGAAGTAATTCACTCTAGAAAAGGTCATGTGCTAAAGCATGGGTGAGCAAAATATTGGCCCGTGGGCCAGATCTAGCCCACCAGCCTTTTTAATCCGGCCCTTGAGCTCTCACTGGGGGGCAGGGTCTGGGTCTTGCCCTGCTCCAGCGTTCCATACGGGAAGCAGGGTCGTGGGCCACTCCACATGGCTCCCAGAAGAAGCAGCACGGCCACCGGCACTCCAGCCAGGAAGCGGAGTTGGGGGCTGCACCACGCAGCTCCCGGAATCAGCAGCACTCCCCCACCCCGTTCCACTCTGCATGCTGCCCCTGTCCCAAGCTCTGCCCCTGCCGCTCCCATTGGCCCGGGACAGTAGCCAATGGGAGCTGAAGGTGCAGTGCCTGTGAACAGGGCAACATGCAGAGCTGCTGGGTTGCACCTTGCCGGAGAAGGGACATGCAGCTGCTTCCAGGAGCCGCTTGAGGTAAGTACTGCACAAAGCCTACATCCCTGACCCCCTCCCATGCCCCAACTCCTTCCCCAGCCCTGATCCCCCTCCCACCCTTTGAACCCCTCGATCCCAGCCCAGAGCACCCTCCTACACCCCAAACTTCTAATCCCCAGACCCACCCCAGAGCTCGCATCCACCGCAATCCTCACCCCCCCACTTCCCTACCCCAGCCTGGAGCCCCCTGTCCCACCCTGAACTCATTTCTGCTCCACCCCAGAGACCACACACCCAGCCAGAGCCTCACCTCCTCCCGTACCCCAACCCCAATTTTGTGAGTGTTCACGGCCCACCATACAGATGTGGTCCTCGGGCCAAAAAGTTTGCCCACCCCTTTGCTAAAGTGTGTGACTGCCAATATATTAATATGTACTATAACCACTCAACAATCTATGGTATTGTTTTGTAATTTAAGAGGAAGAGTTGCAGGATGAGGTTAGTATTAAATACTTTTCTGTTATTTATAGAGAAAATGAAGAAGGGTGTGGTGATAGCTGGACAACTCACACCTCTGATCCTGATTTATGCTTGGGCACGGCAAAGAAACTATGCTGGTTTTATTGGTCATTGATCCTCTTCTGGTGATAGATGATCAGGTATCCATGTTAATTTGTCATTAGTTCTATCAGCTGGCTTAATATCATTTGACTGTTTGCTGTTATTGTCCTACTCCATATCCTTATGGGAGTAGCACATACCCTTCTTGTGTTGCTCTTTGTTGCTTTTTCTTTTTCATTTTCCTGCGAGATCCCAGAGGGTATAGTTGGGCAGCTAATTATCAGCCGTAGGGGTTCTCTGTTGTGTTCCATCCAGACAACTCGTCTCCTCACCTACTTAATGCATGCAGTGATGAGATACAAGCTGAACTCTCATCAGTATACAGTGTCACTCAAGTATATCTCTCTAATCTTCTGACCAGACAGTGTGGTTTATCAAGCGCCTGATAGAGATTACATTTTGGATGAGGGCTAGTGAGCTAAAACTCATTCCTGGAGGCAGTGCTTGTAGTCTGGAGAGCAAACTTGGCCAGAAGAGAGATTTCTGTTCTCTTGATTGGGACATGCTATGCCTTACAATATTTCCCACCTGGAGGTCTTGCTGAATCCCTAGATGACCCTGGGTACCCTAGGCATTGGCTTCTGGATGCCCATCTTCTTGTGCACCAAGATTTCTTCATTCCATCAGTCTGGTTAGAAGGTTGCAATTTTTTAATATGGGTAGTCTTCACTACAGTTACCCATGCTTTTGTTACACATGGGTGGATAACTGCAGCACACTTTATATGGTACTCTAGACCATAGAGACAGGTTTTAGAGTAGCAGCCATGTTAGTCTGTGTCCGCAAAAAGAAAAGGAGTACTTGTGGCGCCTTAGAGACTAACAAATTTATTTGAGCAAAGCTTTCATGAGCTACAGCTCACTTCATCGGATGCATGCAGTGGAAAATACAGTGGAGAGGTTTATATACACAGAGAACATGAAACAATGGGTGTTACTATACACACTGTAAGGAGAGTGATCAGGTAAGGTGAGCTATTACCAGCAGGAGAGCGGGGAGGCGGGGGACCTTTTGTAATGATGATCAAGGTGGGCCATTTCCAGCAGTTGACAAGAACATCTGAGGAACAGCGGTGGGGGGGAGGGAATAAACATGGGGAAATAGTTTTAATTTGTATAATGACCCATCCACGCCCAGTTTTTATTCAAGCCTAAGTTAATTGTATCCAGTTTGCAAATTAATTCCAATTCAGCAGTCTCTTACTGGAGTCTGGTTTTGAAGTTTTTTTTGTTGAAGAATTGCCACTTTTAGGTCTGTAATTGAGTGATCAAAGAGATTGAAGTGTTCTCTGACTGGTTTTTGAATGTTATAATTCTTGACGCCTGATTTGTGTCCATTTATGCCTTCCAAATCACTTCCAAGTGCCATTCGGGATGCTAGTTTTGACTACTTATGTGCTGAAAGGCATGGGCTCTAGCATGTTGACAGTCCATCTCTCCCCTCATGTGATGCCATCAGAGATAAGATGATCTGAGATACTGGGGCTGATTTAATCATGAGGAAGGGAAGCCTTCAGGACATTCTCAGTGAAGGTCTCCTGATTCTGGAATTCACTTCCCACCATGGTTCAGAGCCTGAGTCTGACTGTCAGTATGATGCAAAGTCCATCTTTTTTCCCAGACTTTTGATAAAATCAAGAGGTATTGTAATAGGGTGGCTTGTTCCTTAGGGCCTTGGACCAGCCAACTCTGATTACTATAGAGACTCACTACCTCACAACCTTAATGTTTCATTACTGATAGGGGTTTTGAGGAGGGTTGGAAGGGTGGGGGCGGGGGGATTGAGGAGATGGGAAGCTTACGTCTTTCATTCATAATGGTAATCTGGTTAGCTATAATTTGAACTGTGAGATGAATTTTGGTTTGAATTTTGCTACCAGAAGGATATTTTATTTCCCCTCATAATTGTGAAGACCTTGGCATTCTAATCTTGATTCATTCAAGGTTCAAATTAAGAAATGTTTGATATAAATGTTCCAGTGGCATTCCCCTGAAGAGACCACATATCTACAAGATTATCATTTAAAAAAAATATAATGTAGCTACAAAGACTGCTGTTTGTATAGAAATTCAAGTGCTTTGACCTAGGCTGAAACATTACTGCCATCTACATGAGAAAGAACTGGATAGCACTGGGATTGTCTTCTTTTCCTGACCCTGAAAAGTGAAAAGAGAAACATGGCTCCGGATCATCTTATTTAAACATAAGTTTTCTCTACTGCCTGTTGAACCGTTAGCTCTTTGTGGAGCTTTCATATTTGCGTATTATAGTTTGACAGCCTGCTGCAGTTTTGTGTTACATGAATGCAAAGTAAACTCTTGATTGTAGCTTATTTAAACTGCATAGTATTCTTTTGTATGTATGTCTAGGAATACATAGCAAAATGTGAGGTATTTTATTTTCTGTATACATTTTGGTTAGGCTCAGCAAGTACGGTTTCAGAAGGTTTGCTCTTTTACGAGATGATTTGATTAACTGGATTTCACTGTGTTTGATTCTTTCTCAGTTATTTCAGTCATGTACGTAACAAAGTATTCAAATAATATGTAAATATCTATCTAAGGAAAAAGATTAGGGCTGTCAAGCAATTAAAAAAATTAATCTTGATTAATTGGTGATTAAACAAGAATAGAATACCATTTATTTAAATATTTGTGGATGTTTTCCACATTTGCAAATATATTGATTTCAATTACAACACAGAATACAAAGTGTTTTTATTACAAATATTTGCACAGTAAAAAACAAAAGAAATAGTATTTTTCAATTCACCTCATACAAGTACTGTAGTGCAATCTCTTTATCATGAAAGTTGAACTTACAAATGTAGAATTATGTACAAAAAATAACTGCATTCAAAAATAAAACAATGTAAAATTTTAGAGCCTACAAGTCCACTCAGTCCTACGTCAGCCAATCACTCAGACAAACAAGTTTGGTTACAATTTTGCAGGAGATAACGCTGCCAGTTCCCTGTTTACAGGGTCACCTGAAAGTGAGAACAGGCATTCACATGGCACTGTTGTAGCTAGCGTTGCAAGATATTTACAACACCAATATTTAAAGATTCATACAGTAACTCCTCACTTAAAGTTGTTCCGGTTAACGTTGTTCCGTTGTTACGTTGCTGATCAATTAGGGACCATGCTCATTTAAAGTTGTGCAATGCTCCCTTAGAACAGTCGTTTGGCAGCTGCCTGCTTTGTCCACTGGTTGCAAGAAGAGCAGCCCATTGCAGCTAGCTGGTGGGGGCTTGGAACCAGGGTGGACCGGCAGCCCCCACATTAGCTCCCCATTCCCCTAAGTTCCCAGCAAGCTATCAGTTGCCGGCAATTCAGCTGTCCCTCCCCCCACTGCCATGTGCTGCTCCTGCCCTCTGCCTTGGAGCTGCTCCCCGAGCCTCTTGCTTGCTGTGCGGGGGTTGGGCGGTACTAATGTCAGGGTGTCCCCCTCCCTCCTGCACCCCTCTTATCCCATCTTCCATAGAGCAGGCGAGACACACGACAGGGCTCAGGATGGAGGGAGCTTCCTGGCAGCAGCTGTCTCCGCTTGCTGATTAATTTAAAAAGGCAGTGTACATAAGAGTGGGGTCAGCGTACTTAAAGGAGCAATGCGTATCTCTCTCTCACACACATGGTGTGTGTCTCTGTCTGCCATGCTGTCTCCCCTCCCTCCATTTGTGCTGCCTTGTAGAGTGTGAGGCTACCTTAACAACGAGTTAACCTTTGAGGGCTCAGCCAATTGCTAGTTCATCATTTAGCACTAAGGTATCCCCTGGGAAATATCCCACCGTCTGACTTCACCACCTCAACCAAGCTTCACAATAATCATCGCTGTGTACCAGTATTAAATTGTTTGTTTAAAACTTATACTCTGTGTGTGTGTGTGTGTGTGTGTGTGTGTGTAGGTTCCAGGAAAATTATTTATATATTGTGTATGTGTATATATGTGTATATAATATATATACACACACACACACATTATATATATGTCTTTTGTCTGGTGAAAATAATTTCCCTGGAACCTAACCCCCCCACCATTTACATTAATTCTTATGGGGAAATTAGATTCGCTTAACATCATTTTGTTTAACGTCGCATTTTTCAGGAACATAACTACAACGTTACGTGAGGAGTTACTGTATGTCCCTTCATCTTCAACCATCATTCCACAGGACATGCAGCCATGCTGATGACAGGTTCTGCTCGCTCATGATCCAAAGCAGAGCGGACCGATGCCTGTTCATTTTCATCATCTGAATCAGATGCCACTAGTGGAAGGTTGATTTTCTTTTTTGCTGGTTCGGGTTCTGTAGTTTCCACATCAGAGTGTTGCTCTTTTAAGACTTCTGAAGGCATGCTCCACACCTCGTCCCTCTCAGATTTTTGGACAGCACATCAGAGTTTTAAACCTTGGGTCAAGTGCTGTAGCTCTTTTTAGAAATCTCACATTGGTACCTTCTTTGTGTTTTGTCAAATCTGCTGTGAAAGTGTTCTTAAAATGAATGTTCTGGGTCATCATCTCAGACTGCTAGAACATGAATATATGGTAGAATGCAGATAAAACAGAACAGAGACATACAATTCTCCCCCAAGGAGTCCAGTCACAAATCTAATTAACGCATTCTTTTTTTTACGAGCATCATCAGCATGGAAGCATGCTGAACCACCTCTGGAATGGTGGCCGAAGCATGAAGGGGCATATGAATGTTTAGCATATCTGGCATGTAAATACCTTGCAAAGCTGGCTACAGAAGTGCCCTGCAAACCCCTGTTCTCACTTTCAGGTGTCACTGTAAATAAGAAGCAGGCAGAAGTATCTCCCATATATGTCTTAGTGATTGGCTGAACAAGAAGTAGGACTGAGTGGACTTGTAGGCTCTAAAGTTTTACATTGTTTTGTTTTTGAGTGCAGTTATGTAACCAAAAAAAATCTACATTTGTAAGTTACACTTTCACGATAAAGAGATTGCACTACAGTACTTGTATGAGGTGAATTGAAAAATACTATTTCTTTTGTTTGCCATTTTTACAGTGCAAATATTTGTAATAAAAACAACATAAAGTGAGCATTGTACACTTTGTATTCTGTCTCAAAATAGAAATCAATATATTTGAAAATGTAGAAAAACATCCAAAATATTTAATAAATTTCAATTGTTATTCTATTGTTTAACAGTGCGATTAAATCACAATTAATTTTTGAGTTAATCATTAACTGTGATTAATTGACAGCCCTAAAAAAATGGCTATATCAAGCTCACAATATTAAAATGCTCAGTTAAGCATGGAGCCTTATAGAGCATCCAGCTGTAACCCATAGGGCTAGCTTGCCTTTATTATATTCACTGCTTTGCTTTTATTATATTTTGAATTTATTATATTCAGCAATAATGCAAGGAACCTACAGGCCTGTATCCTGTAAAACATTGGTTTCAGCACTTAGCGTAAGGCTTGAGGCCTATGAACTTCGGCACAGATAAATGACCTAACAGTCACACCTAACCTTAGGGGAACTGGAAATAAAGTGTAAGGGGTAATTTTGTCCATAAAGACATGAGCTAACACTAGCTTGTTGAATGTTTTTTCCAACACAAGAGTGCCACGGCAATGCATTGACATATGTGATGATAAGTTGAGATCATTAATATACTAACCTATAGAAGAAGAACACTTCAATATTAATAGGGTCAGGAAATACAAATAAGGAAGGGGGGAGAAACCCCTACTGAACATGCATGGACATAGTGGTGTCAGTGTAACATATTATGAAAGTTGCATCCCAGCCTGTGGGCAGTGGGAGATAAAGATGGAGCCCTTGGGAGGTGCCAGAATGATGGTGTCCTTGGGCAACCTCTCTGTGCTAGGAATAACACTGTGAAGGCAGGGAACAGTAAACTTGGACATATCCCAGTAGAGTGGGGGGAGGCGCAGGTCTCCACCCAAGCGAGGCAACAGCTGGGGAGCTGGAAGCCTGAGAGTGGGTGCCCTTGCTAGACTTCTGAGAGGAAATACAGGTGCAGTTACCCTGAACTGTGACACTGAGTTCTTTGGAAAATCTGGTCTGAACTGTCACAATGCAAACTGCTGGGTGCTGGAACACTTTGGAAATTGGCTCTTACTTAGTGGTGCTCTCAACAGTTGTCTCACCTAGGAGACAGGCTGCCACATATTGCACAAGTTGAAGTCTCTGTTTATTCATTAAAATACGCTTTTGAAGCTCCTTGTTAGACTGGTATAAATTTATGGAAAATTTTAATCTGAGTTAATGACTGGATGGTCTAATGTGATGTATTCACATTACAATGTCTTTGCACCACTGGTTTATGTAAGTTATACCCAAAACTGCCCATTGTCCTCTATTATACAATCCCACTAAGCATCTTTCCTACAAGTTGATCCCATAATACTATACAAAATAAAGTATTGTGTTATATCACCTCTTTACAATCTGGCTTATTGATTTATTTGGATGTTATGAGTTGAAAAATGATAAAGCTAAAATCATTGGTATCAAATAGCTAGTGTGGACATTTTGGGGTTGGGTCTCAGTCTCAAAGCAAGTAATGTATTTACTTTACCCTTGACTTCAATTTCCTCTTCTGAATTTCAGGCCTCAGGTTTACACATGTGCATTTCTGTTCTGTGGATGAAGGGAAAGCAGTGGATGTATTGTTTCTTGACTTTAGCAAAGCTTTTGACACGGTCTCCCACAGCATTCTTGTCAGCAAGTTAAGGAAGTATGGGCTGGATGAATGCACTATAAGGTGGGTAGAAAGCTGGCTAGATTGTCGGGCTCAACGGGTAGTGATCAATGGCTCCATGTCTAGTTGGCAGCCGGTGTCAAGTGGAGTGCCCCAGGGGTCGGTCCTGGGGCCCGTTTTGTTCAATATCTTCATAAATGATCTGGAGGATGGTGTGGATTGCACTCTCAGCAAATTTGCGGATGATACTAAACTGGGAGGAGTGGTAGATACGCTGGAGGGGAGGGATAGGATACAGAAGGACCTAGACAAATTGGAGGATTGGGCCAAAAGAAATCTAATGAGGTTCAATAAGGATAAATGCAGGGTCCTGCACTTAGGATGGAAGAATCCAATGCACCGCTACAGACTAGGGACCGAATGGCTCGGCAGCAGTTCTGCGGAAAAGGACCTAGGGGTGACAGTGGACGAGAAGCTGGATATGAGTCAGCAGTGTGCCCTTGTTGCCAAGAAGGCCAATGGCATTTTGGGATGTATAAGTAGGGGCATAGCGAGCAGATCGAGGGACGTGATCGTTCCCCTCTATTCGACACTGGTGAGGCCTCATCTGGAGTACTGTGTCCAGTTTTGGGCCCCACACTACAGGAAGGATGTGGATAAATTGGAAAGAGTACAGCGAAGGGCAACAAAAATGATTAGGGGTCTAGAGCACATGACTTATGAGGAGAGGCTGAGGGAGCTGGGATTGTTTAGTCTGCAGAAGAGAAGAATGAGGGGGGATTTGATAGCTGCTTTCAACTACCTGAAAGGGGGTTTCAAAGAGGATGGCTCTAGACTGTTCTCAATGGTAGCAGATGACAGAACGAGGAGTAATGGTCTCAAGTTGCAATGGGGGAGGTTTAGATTGGATATTAGGAAAAACTTTTTCACTAAGAGGGTGGTGAAACACTGGAATGCGTTACCTAGGGAGGTGGTAGAATCTCCTTCCTTAGAGGTTTTTAAGGTCAGGCTTGACAAAGCCCTGGCTGGGATGATTTAACTGGGACTTGGTCCTGCTTTGAGCAGGGGGTTGGACTAGATGACCTTCTGGGGTCCCTTCCAACCCTGATATTCTATGATTCTATGATTCTATGATTTCCATTTATAAACAAAATCTCACCACTTGAAGTAATCATATCTATTCCATCTTTGCAGCCCTAAACACTTACTAGAAAAATAATAGCCTCTACGGGCCTTTTGTGCCAAACCTATTCAATCTCAATTTAATAATCATAAACTGCAGATAAAATTGCTGCCTGAAGGATTTCTCCAACTAGTTTTCACTTTATCTTCCTGGTATGAAAGCTGAGAGAAAGCAAAGAAAGAGGATCTCTAACTATTGCCGTTCAAGCCACTACTTCTCTTGCTTTCTTCCAGGATTGATCGGTGATGATGGAGGCAGTGATTCCTCTCTCTAACTCACAGGATTCAGTGATCATCATGCCCAGTCTTAAGAGGTGCTGCACACCCTCTTTCCTCCTGTCAATGGGAACACAGCATTCAGCTTCTTAGTCTGAGGCAGCAGTAGTCTGACTCTAAATTGCATATTTAGTGAGGTTATTGACATACAAACAGCCATAGTAGGTCAGACCAATGGTCCATCAAGCCCAGTATCCTGTCTTCCAACAGTCGCCAATGCAAGATGCTTCAGATGCAAGATGCTTTTTGAATCTTATTATAGTCTAGCTTTCACAACATCCTCCAACACAGTTCCCCATGTTGACTGTGCATTGTGCAAAGAAATACTGCCTTTTGTTTTTAAACCTGCTGCTTATTAATTTCATTTGGTGACTCCTAGTTCTTGTGTTATGAGAAGGAGTAAATAACACTTCCTTATTAACTTTCTCCAGACCAGTCATGATTTTATAGACCTCTATCATATCCCCCACTCAGTCATCTCTTTTCTAAGCCCACAAGTCCTAGTTTTATTAGTCTGTCCTCATTTGGAAGCTGTTCCATATCCTGAATCATTTTTTTGCCATTTTCTGTACTGTTTCCAATTCCAATATATCTTTTTTGAGATAGGGCAACCAGATCTGCACACAGTATTCAAGATGTGGGCATACCATGGATTTATATAGAGGCAATATGATATTTTCTGTTTTATTATCTATCCCTTTCTTAATGATTCCCAACATTCTGTTCGCTTTTTTGACTGCCACTGCACATGGAGTGGATGTTTTCAGAGAACTATCCATAATGACTCCAAAATCTGTTTCTTGAATGGTAACAACTAATATAGACCCCATCATTTTATGTGTATAGTTGGGATTATGTTTTCTAATGTGCATTACTTTGCATTTATCAACATTGAATTTCATCTGCCATTTTGTTGCCCGGTTACCCAATTTTGTGAGTTTCCTTTGTAACTCTTCGCAGTCTCCTTTGGGCTTAACTATCTTGAGTAATTTTGTATCATCTGCAAATTTTGCAACCCTGCTGTTTATCCCTTTTTCCAGATCATTTATGATGTGGATTAGGACTGGTCCGAGTACAGACCCCTGGGGGACACCACTATTTACCTCTCACCATTCTGAAAACTGACCATTTATTCCTACCCTTTGTCTCCTATCTTTTTAACCAGTTATTGATCCATGAGAGAACCTTCCCTCTTATCCCATGATAGCTTACTGTGCTTAAGAGCCTTTGGTGAAGGACCTTGTCAAAGTCTTTCAGAAAATCAAAGTATACTATATCCAGTAGATCACCCTTGTCCACATGCTTGTTGACCCCCTAAAAGAATTCTAGTAGATTGATAAGACATTAATTTCCTTTAGGAAAATCTTCCCCAACAATCATGTTCATCTATGTGTCTGATAATTTTGTTCTTTATTGTAGTTTCAACCACTTTGCCTGGTACTGAAGTTAAGCTTACTGGCCTGTAACCCTCTGGAGCCTTTTTTAAAAATTGGTCTCACATTCGCTATCGTACAATCATATGATACAGAAGCTGTTCAGAAACCTCCTCTAATGACATGTCAATCTGGGACAGTTCCTCAGATTTGGAACCTAAAAAGAATGGCTCGGGTTTGCGAATCCCCCTCACATCCTCAGCCATGAAGATCGATGCAAGGATTCATTTAGTTTCTCTGCAATGGCTTTATCTTCCTTGAGTGCTCCTTTAGCATCTCAATCATCCAGTGGCCCCACTGGTTGTTTAGCCAGCTTCCTACTTCTGAGGGTTTTTTTTTTAATTCTGTTACTTCTTTGAGTCTTTGGCTAGCTGTTCTTCAAATTCTTTTTTGTCCTTTCTAATTATATTTTTACACTTCATTTGCCAGAGTTTATTCTCCTTTCCTCAATAGGATTTAACTTCTACTTTTTAAAGGATGCCTTTTTGCCTCTAACCACGTCTTTTACTTTGGTTAGCCACTGTGGCACTTTTTTTTGGTCCTCTTGCTATGTTTTTTTAATTTGGGATATACATTTAAATTGAGCCTCTATTATGATGTCTTTAAAAAAAAGGCTTCCATGCAGCTTGCAGAAATTTCATTTTTGGCACTATATCTTTTAATTTCTGTGTAACTAACTTCCTCATTTTTGTCTAGTTCCCCTTTCTGAAATTAAATACTACTGTGGTGGGCTGCTATGGTGTGTCTCTCCCAGGGATTTTTGTTGAATTTTATTATATTATGGTCACTATTACCAAGCAGTTCAGCTATATTCACCTCTTGGACCAGATCCTGTGTTCCACTTAGGACTAAATCAAGAATTGCCTCTCCTCTTGTAGGTTCCAGGACTAGCTGTCCAAGAAGCAGTCATTTAAGGTGTCAAGAAACTTTTATCTCTGCATCCTGTCCTGAGGTGACATGTACCCAGTCAATATGGGGATAGTTAAAATCCCCCATTATTATTGAGTTTTTTATTTTTATAGTCTCTCTAATCTCCCTGAGCTTTTCACAGTCACTATCACCATCCTGGTCAGGTGGTCAGTAGTATATCGCTACTGCTATATTCTTGTTATTCAAGCATGGAATTAGTATCCATACAGATTCTCTAGTATATTTAACATTTTCATTTCATTTGACTCTATGCTTTCTTTCACATGTAGTGCCACTCCTCCACCAGCATGACCTATTTGGTCCTATATTGTCCTTCCAATATATTTTGTATGCTATTACTGTGTACCATTGATTATCCCCATTCTATCAAGTTTCCGTGATGCCTATTATATTAATATCCTCCTTTAATACGAGGCACTCAAGTTCACCCATCTTAGTATTTAGACTTTTGGCTTTTGTATATAAGCACTTAAAATGTCACTTTTTAGCTGTCTGCCATTATGTGATCTAATTGAATAGGACTCCCTTTCATTTCTGTTTCTCATCAGCTCCTACCCATATTTTATCATCTTCCATCTTCTCCTCCTTACTAGGATATAGAGGATTAATAAATCCTCTTCTAAGGGATGTCTCTGTCCAAACCATGTGGTCCTCCTGTAAAAACGCAGGACAAATGACTTGTACAGTTTTTAGGTAATGAATTATAGGTATCACTGGTCAGCATGAATTTCCCCATTTGCAGTTTAAAAAAAAGAGTTTTGTTTAATGCAAGAGAAAACAAGTCATGACCCTATTGTCTGAAAATAGGAGGGAAAGTGGGGAAAGAATAATCTCTAGGACATTCTTGAGTAATATGAATAGGCAAATGTGCTATTATTCTGTCTTCACTTTTCCTCCCCTTACCACTTATTCATGTTAATAATAGGATTCTGCAGAGTAAAAACAGGTAGGATATCTGCATTTTGTACATGGGAAATGAGAGATTAGCCTCAGCCCTTACATCTCCCTTCCTCTTTGTTTCCCATTTCCTTTAGTACACTCTTCATCTCTACTGAGTTAACTAAATGTTTCAATCTCCTCTTATAAGTTCTCTCTTCAGTATTCTAAAAGTGCCTTGATCCACCTTTCACAGTGCATTTCTTCTAGCTTTGATGTCAGTTCCACATTCCAAGCATCTATGTAATAACAGTCTAGTTTTTAGTATATTAAATGGGTAAGAACAAGCAGCTGTTAACTTTCTCTTTTTTTTGTGAGGCTAGTAATACAAGTGAATTGAACAAGTAAGTCCATTCCAGACTCGTCAGAGGGACTGAAATACATTCAAAAGTTTATTCTCAAATAACAATGTGGCTTTTTCAAATGAATGTAAATGACTTGCAGCTTCTCAACTTAGCAGCTATGGCATTAATAGCTGCATAATGGCCTGCAGCCATAACACCTCTAGTTGTAAAAACAATGAGGATTCCTTGTGGAACCTTAAAGACTAACAAATTTATTTGGGCATAAGCTTTCGTGGGCTATAACCCACTTCATCAGATGCATAGAGTGGAAAATACAGTAAGCAGGTATAAATATACAGCACATGAAAGTTGGGAGTTGCCTTACCAAGTGGGGGTCAGTGCTAACGAGGCAAATTCAATTAGGGTGGATGTGGCCCATTCCCAACAGTTTTACAAGAAGGGGTGAATATCAACAGAGGGAAAAATACTTTTTGTAGTGACCCAGCCACTCCCAGTCTTTATTCAGGCCTAATTTGATGGTGTCCAGTTTCCAAATTAATTCCAGTTCTGCAATTTCTTGTTGAAGTCTGTTTTTGAAGTTTTTTTGTTGAAGAATGGCCACATTTAAGTCTATTATTGAGTGTCCAGGGAGACTGAAGTGCTCTCCTACTGGTTTTTGAATGTTACAATTCTTGATGTCTGATTTGTGTCCATTTATTCTTTTGCATAGAGACTGTCCTGTTGGCCAATGTACATGGTAGAGGGGCATTGCTGGCACATCTACCAATGTGATATGTGCCATCAATTAGTCCATACACAACCATACACCACATTGTTGGAGAAATAATTTTCTGCATGAGATCTAAAATTGAACCTCTAACCACGTGTGATCATCCAGGTTCCTGTGGCACTGTATGCAAGAGCAGGATGCAGTTTGTTAGAGCCAGTGTCCTGTTCACAGTTATGAACTCCAGTGGCCATTGAGGCTGGACTGACGCTCCTACCCTCCTTTAAAAACCCTGTGAATTTTTTAAATACTTTTCCTGATTGCCCAGTTTAGTGAGCACACCAACAGCTCTCCGCTGTTGGGTTCAACGGCTCAACTGACCATGCCGGCTACATGTTCCAGACTTTCTCCTGTCTTCCTGGATCTCCTGAGTAGGGAGAAGAGGCTGTGCAGGCACAGATAAGAAGCAATTGTGGAAACTTGGACATCTACGAGCAGATTGCCTGGGGAATGAAGGAGTAAAACAGGGATCAGTGCCATGTGGAAGAGAAGGAACTGCAGCAGGCATATCAGAAGGCGAGGCAGGCCAACAGTCAATTTGGTATGAAGCTGCAGACTGCCGCTTTTACAGTGAGAAGCTTGGCAGAGACTGCACCACCACCCCACTGATCACCATGGACACCTGATTTGGGAGCCTGATTCACAGGCCCCTGGCACGAACAGCAAGCAGGAGGACATGGATGGGGAACATATGATCACGAGGTCAAGCTAAGCCATGTTTGAGACTGGTCTGTTTGAGATGGGTCTGTTTGAGACTCCACCGCAATCCAGTCAGTCCCAGCTGAACACAGACAAGCCCATTGCCGGGGAAGGAACCTTGGATAGGAGTGTGAATGCATTTCTCATTGCAATATTTAAATATACTGATGGCGCCCAACCCCAATGCCATATGACATGGGTATCGATTTTTCATTAATTTACTTGTACTAGAAGAGGTAGCAGTACAACAAACAGAGGTTGAGTTATCTGCTTTCATTTCCTTGTAGAATTATTTGGGGCATGTGAAGAATTTGTTTAATTCCTCAGGAATGTCCCTTGAATTCTCCTGAAACTCTCGATAACTTTCATTGAGGTACCCTGCAGTCCTTTCCCAAAGGTTTCTAGGGATAGAAGACTTATTCCTTCCTTGTGGTAAGACACTTTCCCATGCCACTTTGCAAAAACTCTGGCAGGCACCATTGCAGTTAACAGGTTAGCCGCATACAGGTCTGGGCAGCTTCAGGACAACCACAAGAGTTATTCTCTCTGTGCCTCTGTCTCCCTCAGGACTGATATATCAACTAAAATCACCACTATCTATGATAACAGTGTACTCAGTGTCATTGCCATGTACTCGTATTGGTTCATGCAACCAAACCAAACATTTCCCTTCATTTCCCCCCAATACTCCTACTAAGCCATACTCTCTATGGCTGGGACTGGAGAGCCGTGTTGAGCTTTGGAGACCCTGTGTATAAGTATCAATAAGCATGTTTTGTTTAAAACTGAAGGAGAGAGAAAGGGAAGGGAGTTCTGAAACTTAGCTTTTTGTTGTGACTATAATGACACAGATACTTCTGTTTCATCTGTAGCTGCTATCCTTGCAGCCTTGAGTGGTCCCTTCTCCGCATGTGCAGAATGCCTGAGCTAGATGAGGAGAAAGAAGAGGACTAGGGATGACACGCTTGCAGGATCTCACTGAACTGTGCTGCCTTAGTCAACAGAGGGCCTGGAGGGTGAATATTTCAGACTGTATGGCGAAAGTCCCAGCAGAAAAGGGAGATGAAACAGAATATAGTAGGGCTTCTCTGGCAGCAAATACAGCTGTGGCAGACTCCTGTGTACCTACAGGTTCAAGCCTGGATGACCCTCCCTTTGCTCTCAGTGGAGAGCTCCATTTTAGTACCTGTCTACACCTCATACCCAACAGCCCACATGGCATAAGGGGCCGCATCCCAACGCCTACCACTCCAAACTGGGACAGTAAGGACAACCAAAGCTTCACATATACTGACCTGTGAGAGCCACGGTTGCTGTATGTGTAGCCAAAATGGACATGAATGTTCTTTCCCCTTAAGTTCTGGTCCTTTAATTTATTTCAGAAGTTTGTATTGTATTTGTTTTTTAATTGCACATAGTTCCTGTACACTTGTTTTGGGACACAATCAAATCTATTTGTTGGGAAAGGATTTATCTTTATTACTTCACAACATATACTGCAGAATGCATAGTGCTGCTGAAAGCTCCCTCTGCTTGTTACTGTACAGGGCAACAGAACTCATGGGACAAACACAGTGACATGAACAGTGTGATCATTATAAAGGTACAGTATGCACTGCAAAATTAATAGGTGCACTAATGGAGTTATTGTCATAAATGTACACCAAGCACCACACAATTCCTAACACCTCCAAAACTTCAGTGCCAGGTGGTCCATCACACCACATTACTGTGGCTGGCTTTTTCAAAGCCTCTCTCAGCTGCTTAGTTCCATGTTGAGCTCTGCTAATAGCCCCTGTGTCTGGCTGTTCAAACTCAGCAGACAACTGTTCCACCTCCACCCTGGAAGCAACTTTTCCCTCTTTGCTTCATAGCTATTATAGCTGCCTGTTGCCTGCATAGCTGTTGGCTTATTTTTGCCACTGAGATCCAATCTTGTAAGTAAACAATGCCGGTGTCCCTTCTGTCTACCAAAAGTGTATTCAGCTGTCATTCTGCACCTGCTGAGCCAGTAATTGAATCTTTCCTTGGTGCTGTTGAGGCGGCTGGTGTACAGCTTCATGAGCCATAGAAGTAAGAGTTGGGCTGGGTCCTCCAGGATCATCACTGGCATTTCAACATCACCAGTGGTAATCTGCCGGTTGGGAAAATATCCCTGCTTGCAGCTTTTGGAGCAGTCTTGTCTCCTGAAAGATGCAAGCATCATGCATCTTCTCTGACCAGCAACACTGATGCCCATGAAACATCTCTGGTGATCCATAGAAAAATAGCCACAGAGTACATCAACAGAAAGGGCCAAGTGGGCTTGTGCTAAAATAGGGATGTGTGTGCCATCTGTCACCTCACTGCAGTTTAGGAACCCCATTGCTACAAATCCATCCACTCTGTCCTGCACATTGCCAAGAGTCCCAGTCATGAGTAGCCGGAGACTATTGGTGACTGTGCACACTTGTATGACAGTGGTCCTCACTGTGGATTTTCCAGCTCCCAAATGATTTTGCACTAACTGGCAGCAATCTGGTACAACAAGCTTCCACAATGTGCTCACCACTTGCTTCTTGACTGTCAGTGCAGCTCTGTTTTTACAGCTCTGCAAATACCAGAGCATCATGTGTCCTGTGTTTGCAATGATCATGACAAAAGTCCAGAGCTGTGTAAGCTCCATGCTTCTGTCAGAGATGGCAGACAGTAACAAGTCCCTCACAGTTGTGAGATTTTAAAAAAGGCATGAAAATTATGAGCTAAGGATGGCATTAGTGGAGAAAAGAGAAGAGAAAGCTGCATGAAGAGAACTTGACCTCTGTCACCCCGTGCAATTTGTTTCTGTTCTGAATGCATTGCCTAAACTTCCCAAAAGACAGTTTGCTAGACAGTGGCAAGTTGCACACTGGGATACCTACACATGGTGCAATTCATAGTGCACCAGAATAAACACTCCTGGTGAGTACGCGCAGTACCAGCTCAAGGAGACAAGCATGCACGTGCACAAGCAATATGTTAACTGCGGCAGCTTTATGCCAACGGACCTTGTGTTGACCCAAGTTTTGTGGGGTAGGCTTGACGTGCATTTCAATAGCAGGTGGAGTGAGTCAGCATTAGTATATTGGCCAGAATACAGATAGAGCTAGGTGAAATTATTTTGTCAAACTTTTTTTGGGTTGACTGAAACATTTTACAATTTCGTGTTGAATTCACTAAATTGTTTCAGTCAGTTCCCTTCCCCTGAAAAATCAAAACATTTAACACTTTCTGAATGAAATGATTTGATTTTAGTTATTCAAAATGATTGCTTCAGAATTTCCTTCACTTAATTTTTTTTTAAGTTTAAAAAAACATTTAAGGAATGAAAAGAAGCCATGTTCTTGTTTGACTTGAAACAATCTATTTTATTTTACTTTTTGGTTGCTGAAAAATTCAAAGCATTTCTTTTGAGTTGACCCAAAATGAATTAAAAAAGTTTGAGACAGCCGACAAACTGAAAACTATTATTAGCATAGCTTTCAGTTTGACATCAACTAGGTAGAGCTCACTCCCTGAGAAGGAACCCAAGGAAGGATTGTGCCTAAGGAAAATGCGGCCATGGCTCTTCCTCACTTATTCCTGTCTCCTTTCAGTAGATTGTGCCCTTGGGGAGGTGTAGGGCTGTAATCCCTGCTTCCACCTTAAGTGAAGCTACAGCAGGTGTTCCTGCTAGCTCTTATGTGGGGAGTGGGGTGTGCAGCACTTTCTTATCTCTCATGCTCCCACACTAGGGACAGAGACAATCTCTCGGACTAATTCTCCACTGCCTTGAGCCTTGTGTAGACATTTATGCTTGTGCAAAGCCAAGATAGTCCAAAACAGCATAGCATTTTCTACCCACTTTGCACAGTTGTAAATGACTGTGCAAGGCACTAGAGAACCAGACCCTCTGTATTTCATAAAAATCGAATCTGTCAACATTTCTAAGCACCTAATAAAAGGCCTATGGGCTTATATCTTATGAGAAGCAGTATATAAATGTTAGTCATCTTCAGCCCATCATGATCTTTCACAAATTCCAGCGAGAAGTCAGCTAAGTTTATTTATTGATTTAACAAATGCCATTGTTTTAAGGGGTCCTTAGCTTTTTAAAGTAAAAAGACTGATATAAATATTTTTAGATTCATGAGTTCTTATCTTCATAATTACTCCTTACACAGTAGCTGTTGCTAGGAGAAAAATAAGTCCTATTATAAGATAATTAGACAATTCTGAAGATTATATTTTAGGATCACTGCCATTTACCATTTTCATAAATGAGTGGCTGATAGCATGTAATAAAATAGATTGTCATATTTAAATTATCTAATTTGAGGGTTGTATATTTTAGTGAGGTCTCAATGGTTCAGTTTCAATATTATTCTGCTCTGTAATACTAAGATTTTTTAAAAAATACACGACTCTACAGGGAGCAAATTTATAAACAGTGTTTGACTTTAGACAATGAAAATATAGTGTAAACTGAAAATTCAGACAACTGAAATGATACACGTGAGTAATACACATTTATGTATTTACAAATGTATATCCCTGTTCAATTGTGATGTGTGAATTGTTTGACATCTCAACATGGGGACACATTCTCTTCCCTCTCCTGGTCCCTATATGCCTCTAGGACAGGGTATAGCAGCCAAAGTTCGAGCTGGGAAAAGTTCTGTTAGGGAGGACATGCCAGACATAGGAAGTGGTATCTTGGTGGAGTTTCTATAGTGCATGCTGCTATGGAGATTCTGGGCTGCTCCAGATTGCAGAGTGGTTCACAGGCAGTGCTTGGGAGGCTGCTATAAACTAGAATCCCACCCCCACACCCAGCTACTCATGCCAGGGCCATATATGCCCTTTGAACAGCCCAGAATATTGAGGGTATGTAATGGTGTCCAGAGTGCAATCCAAACTTGTAAGACATTGTCACCACTTGCCCTGCAACCCTGGGTGCTTCACAACCTTCTGCTGTTGTAACTCTCAAGCTGGGACACTCACAACCAGCCTATCAGCATTCAGGTCAAACCCTCTGTCTCTGCTAGACAGCCCTGGTTCAGCAGCTCTGAATCCAGCAGCCTGTCTACAGCCCCACTCTGGCTTGCACTAGCCTTGGCTACAACCAACAAGATGACCCCCACCGCACTCCCAATTCTGAATTTCCCCAAAACCGTGTTAATTCTCCTGGACAATTCAGAGAAATAATATGTTTTGTTTCTCTAAAAACATCCAAACACATCACAACTTATTAACTGGGATAAATACACCCTTCCATTTAAACACAACACTGAGTTGGTTTATAATAAGAATAAAATAAATTTATTATCAATAGGACATAGGTTAAGTGATGCCAAGTAAACAGAATAAAGTAAGAAAGGGTTAAAAGTGAAAACATGCACCTGAAAGTCTAAAGCTTAATCAGCAAGATACAATCTCTGTGTAAGCAGGTTTCTCACCTATATTCAGTTCCCAGAGACTTCAACCACAGCTACCCTTGGTTGAAAGTCCCATCTTTCCCAGCTTGCAAAAGTTCTGGCCTCTTCTCTCTGTCTAGTGACGGATGCCAAAGATGGCTTCTGTCCTTGCTTCAAGAGGTAGGATGAACTCATCATGCTATTCTTCCCTTCCTGTAGGCTTCATAGAATCATAGACTTTAAGGTCAGAAAGGACCATTATGATCATCTAGTCTGACCTGCACAATTCAGGCCACAGAATCTCACCCACCGACTCCTGTAACAAACCCCTAACATATGCCTGAGCTACTGAAGTCCTCAAATCATGGTTTAAAGACTTCAAGGTGCAGAGAATCCTCCAGCAAGTGACCCGTGCCCCATGTTGCAGAGGATGGCAAAAAAAACCCCAGGGCCTCTGCCACTCTGCCCTGGAGTAAAATTTCTTCCCTAACCCAAATATGGTGATCAGCTAAACCCTGAGCATGTGGACAAGACTCACTAGCCAGACACCCAGGAAAGAATTCTCTGTAGTAACTCAGATCCCACTCCATCTAACATCCCATCACAGGCCATTGGGCATATCTACGAATAATAATCAAAGATCAATTAATTGCCAAAATTAGGCTATCCCATCTTACCATCCCCTCCATAAACTTATCAAGCTTAGTCTTGAAGCCAGATGTCTTTTGCCCCCACTGCTCCCCTTTGAAGGCTGTTCCAGAACATCACTCCTCTGATGGTTAGAAACCTTCATCTAATTTCAAGTCTAAACTTCCTGATGGCCAGTTTATATCCATTTGTTCTTGTGTCCACATTGGTACTGAGCTTAAATAATTCCTCTCCCTCCCTGGTATTTATCCCTCTGATATATTTATAGAGAGCAATCATATCTCCCCTCAGCCTTCTTTTGGTTAGGCTAAACAAGCCAAGCTGCTTGAGTCTCTTTTCATAAGACAGGTTTTCCATTCCTCGGATCATCCTAGTAGTCCTTCTCTGTACTTGTTCCAATTTGAATTCATCTTTCTTAAACATGGGAGACCAGAACTACACACAGTATTCCAGATGAGATCTCACCAGTGCCTTGTATAATGGTACTAACACTTCCTTATCTCTACTGGAAATACCTCACCTGATACACCCCAAGACCCCATTAGCTTTTTTCATGGCCATATCACATCGGTGGCTCATAGTCATCCTGTGATCAACCAATACTCTGAGGTCCTTCTCCTCCTCTGTTACTTCCAAGTGATGTGTCTCCAGTTCATAACAAAAATTCTTCTTATTAATCCCTAAATGTATGACCTTGCACTTTTCACTATTAAATTTCATCCTATTACTATTACTCCATTTTACAAGGTCATCCAGATCTTCCTGTATGATGTCCTTCTCTGTATTGGCAATACCTCCCCAATACCTCCATCTGTATGTCTGTGGATCTTCCACTGTTTTGATATCACCATGCTTAATTTACTGAATCAGGTAAATAGCTGCCTTCTCTCATATCTGGAAGGGAACCTATTTCTCCCTGTTTGGCCACAGACTTTGAAACATATCCATATTTCCTCATATCATTGTGAATTACATGTATTAACACTATATTAATCACCAGTGTGTCATGAGCTTTCAGAAAAGACCTCACTCTATACATTTTGTATACTACATTACTGTATTATAAATCAGTTGATTCAATTGGTATCACTTGAGGTTCAGGCCCTTTGTCTTCATAGTCCGTAAACCTTTGCTGTGTATTCTTCTTGAAAGGTAAATCCCAGACCAAGCATCTGTCTCTTGCTGGGTGTAGATGCCATCCTTCTCCCACACTTGCAAGTGTGAGGTTTGCTTCCACCCCTTGTTAGCTTGATGGGTCTGGTAATGTACTATGTAAATATATTCTCATTGTTTTTCAGAAATTGTGCTTTAGAAATAATTCCCAGGTGAGGAAAATATTCCTTTGTCTAGTACAAACTAGTTTACAAACTCCCCAAGGCATGCCCTGGTTTAAACACAATGTCGTCATAACTCTAGCACATATCCGTAACTCTTAATATCAGTCACATCCATCCATCCCAAAAGAGTATTAATGATCAGTGAGTTATTAGTTTTCAAATGATACCTCATGAGGCATATTTTGTACAAAGCATATAGCATTTATATAATATAATAGCATGTAGGGTCTGAATACAGGAGTGCTAACTGTAACAGGATGCAAGTTGGTTTTAAGCAAAGGTGTCTTAACAGTTTAAGATAGATTAGACAATTAATGGGGAGGTGGTCAGCAGTAGATGTTCAGAGCAGGTCAGCTTCCTACTCAAAGATATGATTTTATGTATTACTGCATTCTCTGAAGACAAATCCTTCCTTCCCTCTGTGACTGGATGAAGGGGGACCTGCATACAGGATCCATAATCCCTCTGTACCTCTGTGTGCCCCAGCTTCAAAGAGGCATATCTCGGAAGTGATGCCATTGGATACCCAACTACATGGATCTCATGGCTCTTACTACATGTGGGGGTGGTGCAAAAGTTGTGGACACCAGTATAGCCCTGAGTCTGGAACAGCAGCTGCAATGTAGCCCTTGGGAAGATTTGATCTTCTCTACAAAACCCCCTGCACTGAGCCTGAAAAGTTGGCCCTTAATGGGAAATATATACTTTGTTTTCTCCTCATTGCTTTTTTTCCTGAACTATCCTTCATTTATCACTTCCAGGAAAGTATTTTCATGACTTGTGAGAGGTCAGAGGGCTTTGGAAATAAATAAATGGAAACAGACCCATGATTAATAACTTATCTTTGTCTACCTTCATTTATAGCATGTACTGCACATATTAAAGGTGCTACACAATCAATAAATAATAATGTGAACAGTTCTTACAGAAAGCTGCTTTGAACAAAGATAAATACTAATTAGCAAGAAAGCACAGTGGAAATTTACTGACTCAGACTTGCAGTAAGTCTGTTAGGAGAAACTTTTGGAATGGAATCCTGGTTCCACTGAAGTCCAGAGCCAATGGGGCCAGGATTTCACCCTCTGTTCTCTTAGCCAGCACAAATTTGCACATTCTAAAAATCAGTCTTCTTCAATTGCACTCTGTTGTATAACTGTTCCCATTTACTTTTCCAAATGTCAAATACATTTTAAAAAATCTTTTTGTTCTTAATGTTTATATGCTCCAGGTGTGACTCAATGTTGGGGTACATGGCTCAAGTGTTAGATCAGAGATGGGCAAACTACGGCCCATGGGACACATCTGGCCCGCGGGACCATCCTGCCTGGCCCTTGAGCTCCCAGCTGGGTTGGCTAGCCCCTGGCCCCTCCCCTGGTGTCCCCCTCCCCTGCAGCCTCAGCGTGCCACGCTGCCAGCAATCTGGCCTGCCAGTCCTGTCAGGCAGTATGGGTAGTATGGCTGGCTCCAGCCAGGCAGCATGGCTGCGAGCTCCTGCTGCTCTGAGCAGCATGGTAAGGGAGCGGGGAGGTTGGATAAGGGGCAGGGGGTCCTGGGGGCACTCAGGGGACAGGGAGCAGGGGGTGGTTGGATAGGCGTGGGAGTCCCAGGGGGGGCTGTCTGGGGGCAGGGGTGTGGATAGGGGTTAGGGCAGTCAGGGAAAAGGGAGTAGGGGGAGGTTGGATGGGGCGGGGTGGCGGTCAGGGGCAGGGGTCCCAGCAGGGGACAAAGAGCAGGGGGGGTTGGATGGGTCGGGGGTTCAGAGGGGGATGAGAAGGGGGAGGAGGTGGATAGGGGGTGGAGGCCAGGCTGTTTGGGAAGGCACAGCCTTCCCTACCCACCCTCCATATAGTTTTGCAACACCGATGTGCCTCTCAGGCCAAAAAGTTTGCCCACCCTTGTGTTAGACCCATAGGATCTCAACTTTTCTTGCTGTGAAAAATAAGACACTCCCATTAGCTCAAGCACTTATTTTTAACTTATGTGGCTGGAAAGAAAAAAGGTCTATGGCTCAGTTGTACACTTAACAAAAAACTGAGACTTGTATTAACGGAGACAAAAAAAAATCACAATACATTTCTAATAAAAATGCACTTTTATCGGGTATCAACAATGGTGTCAGTATATCTTGGTCTGTACTAATTATCAGGGCCTGTCCAGGTGATGCTGCTAAACCTGCAGCTACAAAGGGCCTCCAAGTCCTATGGGCCCCAGCTCACTGTAAACAGGTTGTGATGTTAATAAGATTTTTTTTGTTGGCTCCATTGTCATCTGATGAAGAACGCAAGCTGCTTAGTTCTGACTGACAGCTCTGTGGAGATAACTTGAGTGTCTTATTAGTGAAAAACACACAAACCACTTCTGGACATATCCCCCCCCATCCTTCCTGGTTTGAAATAAGGGAAGGGTAAGATAAAGCTGCTCTCTGAACTGTGCACCCTCTAGAGAGACGCCTAGCAGAATGTCTTTGCAAGGGGCCAGTTTTGTTAAACTAGCCCTCTCCATTCTATTTGAAATGGTTCAGAAAGTGCATGCTTGAAATCCGAATCAGATATCCCATCAGACCTTGCTTCCTTAATGAAGAGTTTGGTTTTGGCTGTTGTACTATGCAAAACTTGAACATTGGGGCCCCAAGTTGTCAGGAGTATTTCCCTCTCCAGTTCACAGAAAGGAAAGAAAGACAAAGAAATAAAATGGCTGAGTGGAGAGAGAGAGAGAGAGACTGAATTACTACAAAGTAATAGTTGCCTGTTACCAAGCAAAAAGTTAAGCCAAACAAAGTCCATAACCCTAGTCCCATTCTGTACCTCTTTGCAGTCTGCTTGGGAATTAATTATCTTAAGTAGTTTTGTATCATCTACAAATTTTGCTACCTCACTGTTTACCCCTTTTTCATAATGCAAGATACCTTAAGAGTATATTTCTTGGTACACTAAAGTGTGCTAATGCTGGAAATATAAAGAAACAGTTTTTCTATTTGTTCTCAGTTGGCTTTTACTTGGATCATATTTGCATTTGACTACCTGCTAGTATCAACTGTTTTCATAAAAGTCAGTCAACTTCAGGCCAATTTTATGTCAAGCAACATAATTTGCACAGTCTTGTGGAGTTAGGGTTGGCAAGTGTCCTGTTTTCGACTGGAAAGTCTGGTCAGAAGAGGCCGTGTGCAGTGTTCGGTCAGACCTGCTCACCAGGCACCAATAGTCCAATTACCACAGTGATGGCAATTGGCTTCCACTGCTGGAAAGGCGGGAACCAGGAAGAGCAGCTGCTGCAGGAGGAGGAGGGATCCTGACAGTGTGCAGCAGTTGAGGAGCGGGACCAGCAGCCAGGCTTGTCACCCATGATGGCCTGTCCTGCCTTCTCAGCCTCCTGGGGTCCCAGTTCTCTCTGGCCCCTCACTCTGGGGACTGACACCCCACCCCCACCCCTGCCATGCCCTAGTTGGGCAGGCAGGCAGGCTCTGCATCAACTACTCCTAGCCAGGCTCTGCAGGTGGCAGGTGAGTCCCAAGGGATGGGGGAGCAAGCAATGGGGGTGAGGGGAGAGCAACTGGGGGGCCTGTAGTGTTCAGTTTGGAAAAATTGGAAAGTTGGCATCCCTGTTTTTTGTGGACAGTGTTATAGACAATATGAAGGTTATAGGCAATAAGTCTTTCCCTTAACTGGTTATGCCCATTGTTTTTAAATGTTGGGTCAATATGTTCTGACACAGTCTTAACTCTCATTGTTTTTGTTTGCTAATATATGAGCAGAAATCATTTGTAGTATGTTTTATCAAGTTTTCATAAAAATGAGTAATTTAGAAAATATTATGGTCCAAATTCATTGTTGTGTTGCTCCAGGGAGCAAAAGGAGGTGCCTTATGCTTCTCCTATTCCCTGCGATGTGCATTCTGGAGTAGGAGGGACTTGGGCCTCAAGCCGAGGACTCTGGGGGTATGTCTACACAGCAAATAAAAACCTGTGGCTGGCCTGTGCCAGCTAACTTGGGCTTGGGCTGCAGAGCTGTTTCATTGCTGTGTAGACTTCCAGCCTGGGGATGGAGCCTGAGCTCTGGGACCCTCCCACCTCACAAGGTCCTAAAGCCCAGGAACCAGCCTGAGCCCAGAAGTCTACATAGCAATGAAACAGCCCCAAAGCCTGAGCCCTGTGAGCCTGAGTTGGCTGGCACAGGCCAGCCACAGGTTTTTCTTTGCTGTGTAGCCATACTCTGGGTTGCCCAGCGGACAACAGCCCAGCATAGCCATGATAGGGTGTTAACAGCAAAGGTGCCACTCTTACTGGGAATGGATGGGTCATTACACAAAGTAAAACTATTTCCCCATGTTTATTCCCCCCACCCCCCACTGTTCCTCAGACGTTTTTGTCAACCGCTGGAAATGGCCCACCTTGATTATCACTACAAAAGGTTTCCCCCACCCCCGCTCTCCTGCTGGTAATAGCTCACCTTAAGTGATCACTCGCATTACAGTGTGTATGGTAACACCCATTGTTTCATGTTCTCTATGTATATAAATCTCCCCACTATATTTTCCACTGAATGCATCTGACGAAGTGAGCTGTAGCTCACGAAAGCTTATGCTCTAATAAATTTGTTAGTCTCTAAGGTGCCACAAGTACTCCTTTTCTTTTTGCGAATACAGACTTACACGGCTGCTACTCTGAAACCTGTCATCTTGCTGGAGTGGTGTCAGTAGCCCCACTTCCCCACCCAGTACAGCAGGTTTTGGAATGAACAACCCTCTAACCTGAACGGAGTAGTTCATATGTCTTAGAATTATTCTTTCACATTGTTTGCAAACTCATGCAGACATCCTCTTTTTTGAGATCCATGCAGTTCCAAAGCCATGAATATTATCCCCACACCAGGTTCTGAAATCAGTGGATATGATGGTTAAGAAACTATATGAATTGGGTTTCCCTGCACATTTTACCCTGCTTTGGGATTTCTCATTGAAAGGACTGATCAGTTTGTCAGTTAAAATGATCTGCACAGATCCCGACAAATCTTAAAAACGGTAGTACTTATGCTGCAAGGGTCTGTTGTATGGTGCATAGTTTTCCATCTGTGTTGTCTTCAGTGGGATATGAGGGTTTTCAACATTTTACAGGATCAAGCCATGTGAGGTTTTTGTGGGGCAATTTCATACAACATAAAATACTTTTTATAGTGTACTATGTATAAATTTTTCATAACTGAGTGGAAAAGCTCTGTGTTATGGTTCTTCATCTTAGAATGTACTGTTCCAAACTCCTATTAATGTTTGGAAATACAGTAGGTAGGCTAAAAGAATCCATTGGTGAGTGGAACTGGCCACCACCAGGCATGCTCCAAGGCAGAACCTTTAGGGGAGTTGTTTTCAGCCTCATCTGTGCCTCATTTAATGAGCTCCCAGGTGATATGACTTAGAGGCCAGGTGGTGATAGTGTGGTCAGATTACAAGGTACAAGGAAAAGGCTGGGGGTGAAGTATAGAGGTTAGGGCAGTCTGCTGCTGAGAGGGTAAGTAGAGTGGAAATGACTCTCCAGAACCCTCAGGTAAAAAGGCCTAGGAAGAGAGATCCGCATGAGTCTGCTGGGGGAGGGAAATCCTCGGTGAGAGACTTGTTAGGAGGCAAGAGCCTGCTGGGGAGAAGCCTCAATTTAAAGGTCTGTAACAAACTGTTAGGTATAGCCCTAGAAGAAGGGCTGTGGGGAAACTCTGCACCAGTGGTGGAAGTGTAACATGGACAGATGACGATTGTCGGTGGGTGGGATTGAATCTGGGACCTCGGGAACTTAGTGCATGAGCCTCTACCACATGAGCTAAAAACTAGTTGGCTGTTAGCTAAGGCTGTAGAGCAGACTCAATCTGTCTCTCTCTCGCGTCCCCACTAGATGGGACAGAACACCACACCCAGAAGGTGTGTGGGTTACAGAAGAATGCTTTAAGCCCAAAGATAGGGCTAAAAGACTTTCAAATGCAACACTTAAAGCAGGGCTACAAAGTATCCTGCACCCAGGGTGGCAGCCCGGCAGGGGAAAGACTTGCTTAGAGAAACTTTTTTTTTAATGTTAATTTAGGAAGGAAAGAGTTAATGTGAAAGAACCTGTGGTGGCAGCTTGAGCGATAGGAAAGGAGACAAACTGAGGCAGTTTGCCCCTGCTACAGGGAGTTATTCAGCCAAAAGAGCAAAGTGTTTCTCTAATACACTCAGAGTGTATGATTATTTTAAGTTATATTGCCAATTTTACAGTTCACATTTACTTTGGAAGTCAAGAAGCTAATCTGTGTTGAGCTATCACCATCTAGTGGTGTAACCTCTAGAAAATGAGTATGATAAAGAAACTACTGTGTTTCTTTCAATTTTCTGAAAGAGACAAGGTGGATGAGTTAATATCTTTTACTGGACCAGCTCTGTCAGTGGAAGAGACTATCTTTTGAGCTTCACAAAGCTCCTCTTCCAGGTCTGGGAAAAGTACCGAGTGATACTCTGAAGAAAGTTGTTTTTTTCTGGACTGGTAGTGTACACTTTATTGAATGGCATAGGCAGATCAATTTAATTAGTGTTGTCTTCAAAGAGCTTGTTATTGCTGTTAACTGTGCTTTTGAATAAGGCTATCCAACTGTTATGTTTTACAGAGTTAATGGAACTTTCCCCGTGAAAATAAAATTAGATTATTGGTTCTGTCTAACAAAAAGATGCTGTATATAGTGTGGGGGGAAATTTTTCTGGGGAAAAAAGTGAACACTTCTTAGTTGTAGTTTTTAAAATATAGATACTAAGGTCAAAAGGGACCATTCTGATCATCTAGTCCGACCTCCTGCACAGTGCAGGTCACAGAATCTCACCCACCCACTCCTACGAAAAACCTCACCTATGTCTGAGCTATTGAAGTCCTCAAATCATGGTTTAAAGACTTCAAGGAGCAGAGAAGCCTCTCTCAAGTCACCCATGCCCCATGCTACAGAGGAAGGTGAAAAAACCTCCAGGGCTTCTCCAGTCTGCCCTGGAGGAAAATTCCTTCCCGACCCCAAATATGGCGATCAGCTAAACCCTCAGCATATGGGCAAGATTCACCAGCCAGATACTACAGAAAATTCTTTCCTGGGTAACTCAGATCCCATCCATCTAATATCCCATCTCGGGGGATTAGGCCTATTTACCCTGAATATTTAAAGATCAATTACTTACCAAAATCCCATTATCCCATCATACCATCTCCTCCATAAACTTATCGAGTAGAATCTTAAAACCAGATAGATCTTTTGCCCCCACTGCTTCCCTTGGAAGGCTATTCCAAAACTTCACTCCTCTGATGGTTAGAAACCTTCGTCTAATTTCAAGTCTAAACTTCCTGGTGGCCAGTTTATACCCATTTGTTCTTGTGTCCACATTGGTGCTGAGCTGAAATAATTCCTTTCCCTCTCCTGTATTTATCCCTCTCATATATTTATAGAGAGCAATCATATCTCCCCTCAACCTTCTTTTAGTTAGGCTAAACAAGCCAAATATGGTAAAATTAATCATATATCTGGGATGACATTAAATTTTAAAGAATAAGTTGTCAGAATGGACCCAAAAAAAAGCAGTGGAGGGTAGGAGTTCATATTTAGAAGGGATGCCTGCTATACAAAGATAGTAGTGTCAGAGCCGTTTTACCAGGGAATCACAAAAGGAATCAAAGGTCTTGTCTATACACTGCCAGGAAAGTGAGCTAGAGAAGGTTTGATTTGTAACGTGCTATTATGTGTTGTGCTCTAACTGCCCCATATAGACCCTGCTGGCATGCTCTAAAAGGTACCTAATTCATGTTAACATAGTTGTTAAGGGGAACTAGGTACCTTTTTAGAGCATGCCAGCAGGATCGACATGGGGCAGTTAGAGCACAACACACTCCAACTCTTTGCAAATCAAGCCTCTTCTAGTGCACTTCGGAGTTCGGGACTGTCAATCAGAGCCTGAGCTGGTCTCTACTGTCAAGAGTAGAGACCAGGAAAAAGCCAGTACTCTGACAACATAGGGATCTATAACTTAAAGCCAATAGAATGAATTGCATCCAGAAGAAAAGACTGCTAGTGCAGGATTGCTGATTACTTATTTGTTCATAAAAATGTCTCAAAATTAGAATGGGGCAAAAAGCAATTGGGTGGATTTTTTTTAATTTTCCTTTTAAAATAAAAATTCCCTTAAAAGATTTTGCTTTTTGTGGGGTTTGTGGGGAGAGAAGGATAAGGAATGAAAGCAAAATCCAAACGATTTTCAGTTTGGTGCTGTTTTTTTTTTAATCTTTGTTTCTATTTGTTAATCAAAAATATAGTGAACTCTGGCCAAAAAGAAACATTGAAAAACTATTTTTGTGGCATGTTTGTCAAAATATTTTCATCTAATCTCTTTAAAATCAAGTTGTACGTAAGGCAAACGTGTAACTGTGTGATCTCTCTCTCAATCTTCATCCTCCCTCTCACCTTCCTGTTGTCTGTTACACTCACTGCTTGTGTCTTGTTGTAAGTTAGAATCTAAACTTTTGAGAAGTGGGATCATGTGTCAGTGTAGCACCTAGCCTGATGAGGCTCTGAACCTCTCATGAGTTTTGGGCTGTTATCATGATATAAATAATAGTGCAACAAACAAAATATTAGTACAACATGCTCGGCACGTTCTACATCACTGCACAAGTGAGTTTTCACATTTTATACTAGTGAAACTCCTTAGTGGTCTTCGAACAAAGTTCATTGCAGTTATTAACACATCCATCATGTTCAGGCTGGATAAACACGGAAAGATCTACATCCTCGAGGGAAGAACCTAGGGTGATGGCAGCAGGCGGCAAAATGGCACCCTGGGCCATTTTGCATTTTGGGGCCCCTGGACCCTGTGGGCATTATATACACACACACACACACACACACACACTGCCCCTAGCCCCCTGGGGTCCTCAGGCTCCCCACCAACTACTACACTGTGCCCCCTTTGCCCCTAATGCCTGCTCCCCCTCTTGCACCTCAATCCCTAAACCCCCTTCACTCCCAACCTCTACCCCCTCCTGTGCCTCAATCCCTGCTCCCCTTCACTCCTACTCCTACACCTCCATCCTGAGCCCCTACCCTGTGCACCTCCTGAGCCCCTACCTCCTGTACTGTATATGCCTCCTCACCCCAACCCCTGCCCTCCTCCTGCACTCCGCCTGCCCCCTTCTGTGCCCCTAACCGCTGCACTGTGCCCCCTTCACTCCTAACCCCTGCACGGTGCTCCCTTTGCTCGTATCCCTTGCATCCCCTTCCTGCACCCACATGGGGAAATTGACCTGGATGCACAAAGCAGCTGGCATTGCTGCTCACACCCCCACTGGACTGCTGCTCCTTCACCCCACACAGCCCTAGGGGACAGTGGGGGGGGGAGGGGAAGGAAGGAGTGATATCAGGGCTCCATGCATCAAGGTCACTTTCCCTGCGGGCTGTGTAAGGGGAGGGCAGGAGAGCAGCAGCTCTTGATGCCTCGGTGCAGCCCTGGTGGGGAAGTGACCTGGATGCAGGGAGCCCTGGTGTGTGTCTTGGAGGGACTGTGTAAAGGGGAGAGAGAGAGAGAAAGAGAAAGAATGAGTGTGTTGAGGGTAGTGTGTGACGGTGTATGTTGTGTTGAGGGGAGTGTGTGTGTGTGTGTGTGTGTGTGTGCCTGATGCAGTGAGTGCTGTCTGTTTAAGAAAGGACTCAAGGTCAGGAGCCTGAACTAGGCTTGTCAGACACAAGCAGCTGCCAGCAGCTCCGGACCCAGAGAGGCAGCAGCACATGCCGATTCCCCCTGTGCCGTCAGCCCAGCTTAGTGGAAATTGGGTACACAGGTTGGGGGGGAGGGGGACACCCTGCCATCAGCCCGCTCAGCGCGCAGAGCAGACGGGAGGATGCTTCCAGTCCGGAGGGGCCAGGGACGAATGGAGGGTGCGGAGGTGGAAGGGTCGGGAGGGGAAGGACAGGAACAGCAGCAGCTGCCCGGGTGGAGGAGGGGCATCCCTGGGCCGGAGGAGTCACCTGGCTCCAACGGCCGGTCGTCCAACTGCCTCCTGGAGCCCGGGTCTCTCCCTCTCCCGCACGCTGCTGCTCGCCTGCCTGCCCTGCCGCCTCGGCAGCCCCGCTGGCGCTCGGCAGCCAGTCAGGTGGGAATCCAAACCCTGCGCACGGCGTCCTGTTGGGTGGGCGGCCCTGGGGGGGGCCATGGAGCCCACCCTAACAGCCGGCCCTGGGTGTGACCCGGGCCTGAACAGGACGTAGATGGAAGTACACCCCTGGAGACACCAGACTGCAAGCTACTCTCTCCCACAGCCATGTGGACTAGGAGGAAGTAGTGCAGGAGCAGAGCATGACCCTTGGAGCAAAGGTTTCAGAGTAGCAGCCGTGTTAGTCTGTATTCGCAAAAAGAAAAGCAGTACTTGTGGCACCTTAGAGACTAACAAATTTATTAGAGCATAAGCTTTCATGAGCTACAGCTCACTTCATCGGATGCATTTGGTGGAAAAAACAGAGGAGAGATTTATATACACACACACAGAGAACATGAAACAATGGGTTTATCATACACGCTGTAAGGAGAGTGATCACTTAAGATAAGCCATCACCAACAGCAGGGGGGGGAAGGAGGAAAACCTTTCATGGTGACAAGCAAGGTAGGCTAATTCCAGCAGTTAACAAGAATATCAGAGGAACAGTGGGGGGTGGGGTGGGAGGGAGAAATACCATGGGGAAATAGTTTTACTTTGTGTAATGACTCATCCATTCCCAGTCTCTATTCAAGCCTAAGTTAATTGTATCCAGTTTGCAAATTAATTCCAATTCCGCAGTCTCTCGTTGGAGTCTGTTTTTGAAGCTTTTTTGTTGAAGGATAGCCACTCTTAGGTCTGTGATCGAGTGACCAGAGAGATTGAAGTGTTCTCCAACTGGTTTTTGAATGTTATAATTCTTGACGTCTGATTTGTGTCCATTCATTCTTTTACGTAGAGACTGTCCAGTTTGGCCAATGTACATGGCAGAGGGGCATTGCTGGCACATGATGGCATATATCACATTGGTAGATGCGCAGGTGAAGGAGCCTCTGATAGTGTGGCTGATGTGATTAGGCCCTATGATGGTATCCCCTGAATAGATATGTGGACAGAGTTGGCAACGGGCTTTGTTGCAAGGATAGGTTCCTGGGTTAGTGGTTCTGTTGTGTGGTGTGTGGTTGCTGGTGAGTATTTGCTTCAGATTGGGGGGCTGTCTGTAAGCAAGGACTGGTCTGTCTCCCAAGATCTGAGAGAGCGATGGCTCGTCCTTCAGGATCGGTTGTAGATCCTTGATGATGCGTTGGAGAGGTTTTAGTTGGGGGCTGAAGGTGATGGCTAGTGGCGTTCTGTTGTTTTCTTTGTTGGGCCTGTCCTGTAGTAGGTGACTTCTGGGTACTCTTCTGGCTCTGTCAATCTGTTTCTTCACTTCAGCAGGTGGGTATTGTAGTTGTAGGAATGCATGATAGAGATCTTGTAGGTGTTTGTCTCTGTCTGAGGGGTTGGAGCAAATGCGGTTATATCGTAGCGCTTGGCTGTAGACAATGGATCGAGTGGTATGATCTGGATGAAAGCTAGAGGCATGTAGGTAGGAATAGCGGTCAGTAGGTTCCGATATAGGGTGGTGTTTATGTGACCATCGCTTGGAGCAAAGGACTCTCCTCTCTTGTTGCCCTAACTCCTGGCAGGGCCCAAATAGTGCCTGCACACCAATGGTGACAACACCTTAAAATGTGGACTTCTAGTGACTGGTTGTCTTTTCCAACCTCCTCCTGCCTTCTCCTTTAGCTTTTGCTCCCCCTGCCAACATCACTGTCTCAGCCTTCTATACTTCATTCGATGCCTTTATATACCTTTTTCCTTTCTGTTGCCTTAAGCTTATTAACTTCCACTAACTCTGCCAATTTAAATAGATAATGGTACCCAAAGAACATAGCTAACCAGAAACATCTCCTCAGTCACTGACTTGTATTTATATCCTCTTCTTCCACCATTCATCTGTTTGTGTGGCAAACCCTTTTGGGTAGGGACTGGACTGTTCAAATATGTTCATAGATCACCAATTATATAAGGTGCAGATCATTAAAAGGTTTTCTGTGTAGAACATTGGCAGAAAGAGGAAGTTCTATGACTGAGCTATTGCCAAGGAGGAGAGAAATACTATGCTGGTACTGTTACTTCACCAGAAACAGCTGGAATTGTCAAGGCTACAATAGGTTTCCCACCTGGGGAGATGGTGAAGGTGATTAGGGAAGCATGACATCCCAGCATCTCCCTGTAGTGATGTGATTTGGGTTCAACTACAGGTAAGCTGCAAGGCACTCATCAGGCCATATTGTGTGGATGCCTAATCCAACAGAGGGTTGCACTGGCAATTTTCCAGAAGCTTGGAACTTGCACCTTGTTTGCATAAAATGGAGCAGATCTCAGCTATTCCTAGCACGACGAGGGAGGTCACACCTGCAGAGGTTATAGGTCCCAACACAGAGTCTACCATCTATTGTGCCAATTATATACTTCTTGGGGAGGCCCTAAGTATGTATTGAAATGACTTGAGTTTATAGGACACTCTTCTCGTAATGTATGACTATAACAGCATCTTGATGCTTTAATTAGTAAATTTGTTATTTTAATGAATTTAAGTTGTAGTTTTGGAAACTTAAATGTATTAGTAGCCAAACACTTTCTGGAAGCAGATGTGACCAGTAGCTGCATTTAGCTTTGGAAACAGAAAACAAATATAGGTCAGCATATGACAAATGAAAGCCCTCCAGGAGGCCGCCAGTAGCACTGTGTACCATCTGGTAAATTGTATATTTGAAGCTGTATAATTTCATCTGATGTCTCAAGTGAAAATTTGTCTGTAGGGATAATTGTCTGGCCTACTGCTTCTATTTCTGACATTTATTACTTCTAGTTATTATGTGACTTTCCCCAGACACGTTGACCTGAAAGAGTTTCTGCAAGGTCTGTCTACACAAGACTGCTATTGCGTGATAAATATTCTAGCAGGTCAGACATCAACCTGTCCTAGTTAGTTAGGACAAAGCTACCCTCTGCTAAAATGGCTTGGTCTTCTCCAGTGTCATTGCTTTTTAGTGTCATTGAGGTTTTATGATAAAACAGAACAACTCAATTTTCTTGGCACTCTAAGGTAGCAAAGTTTTTTTTTTTTTTTTTTTTTTCAGCTCTGGATTAAATAAATTTAAGCCTGTGTATTGATTCTGTGTGAGCCCAGAGGTTCACCCACACAGAGTGGCTTCCAGGAGCAATGCCTTAGTTTCCCCAAGACCATGTATTCTAATAGAATTTGCATAGTATGGGGCTATGTCAATATCAAATTATGAACTCCATTTTGTGCTGAACCCAAGTCTCTGCTTTCCAGAGGGCAGCTTATTGTATTATATGCTTGAGAGTGCTCTGCCCAGGGAAGGTGCTTGACACGTCCTCTAAGGATTATCATTGAGAAACCATCAATACTGAGAAGCCATCAATAGGGCCATTGACTTTGAATGCTTCTCACATGCATGCCCACATGATGGAAAAATGTTTTTTTCTACACAGGGCTCTGTAGATGAGGCAAGCATAACTGGTGGAGGAGGCTGGAGTATCCCAGTGGAACACATGGCAAAGAGACAGACTCAACTTAAAACCACAATGCTGCTCCGAGTAGTGGGGGAGCAACCATTGCCACAACAAGTTATTGCAGGACAGAGTGGGCAGGATGGACTCTGCCAGCCTGAAATACACACAAACTCAATGAAGACAAGTGCAAAGAACAATGCTTAGGAAGGAAAAAAATCAACTGTATAACTACAAAATGGGGAATAACTGGCTAAGTGGTTGTACTGTTGAAAAGGATTTGGGGGTGATAGTAGATCTTAAATTGAATATGAGTCAGTGTGATGTAGTTGGAAAAAAAAGGCTAATATTATTCTGAGATGTATGGGCTGGAATATTTTATGTAAAACCTGGGAAATGCTTGGTAATAGCGACCATAATGTAATTAAATTTAACATCCTTGTAGGGGGAGAAATGCCCAAGAAATGCAACACAGTAGCACTTAGCTTCAAAAAGGGGAGCTAGACAAAAACGAGGGAGCTAGTTAAATGGAACAGTTACAAGGGTGAAATGCCTTCAAACTGCATGGAGACTATTTCAAAACACCATAAAGAGTCTCAGACTAAATGTATATCCCAATTTTTTTTAAAAAAGTAAGAGGGCCAAAATACTACCATGGTAAAACAGCATAGTAAAAAAAGGCAAAGTCAAATCCTAGTGAGGAAAATAAAAAGAAGCATGAACTCTGACAAATCAAGCATAAAAGTATAATTAGGCAGGCCAAAAAATGAATTTATTTGGGCATAAGCTTCCGTGGGCTAAAACCCACTTCAGTGGATGCATGCAGTGGAAAATACAGTAGGAAGATATGTATATACTCAGAACATGAAAAAATGGGTGTTGCCATACGAACTGTAATGAGACCAATTAATTAAGGTGGGCTATTATCAGCAAGAGGGAAAAAAAAACCTTTTGTAGTGATAATCAGGATGCCCATTTCAAACCGTTAACAAGAAGGTATGAGTAATAGTAGGGGGGGAAAATTAGCATGGGGAAATAGTTTTTACTTTGTAATGACCCATCCACTTCCAATCTTTATTCAAGCCTAATTTAATGGTGTTAAATAGTTAATACATATTTCAAGGGACCATTCAAGGTGAAATGCCCCATTAACAACCCTCTGATCATTGTGAGGAGGGGAGAGGAGTGGCCGGAGGGAGGAGGGGTTGTTAGTGGATTATAGATTGTTGGAATAGGCCATAAATACAGTATCTCTATTAAGTCCATGATTTTTAGTGTTTAGAAAAGTTATGAATTTAAGCTCCCAGCCTCATCTTTTGAAGGTGTTGTGCAGTTGAGAATGAGGACTGAGAAGTCAAATATAGAGTGCTTGTTTTGTGAAGTGTTCACCCACAGGTGATCTGATGCTTTTATCTTTTGTCATATTCTTGTGAGAGTTCATTCAAGAGTGGCCTAGTTTCACCCCCACAGTTGTTATTGAGGCGTTTAGTGTACTGGATGAGGTACCTACACGCTTGAATGAACTCACACAGGAAAATGATAAAAGACAGAAACATCAGATCACCTGTGGGTGAACACTTTTCACAAAACAAGCACTCTATATCTGACTTCTCAGTCCTCATTCTGAAAGGAAATCTGCACAATACCTTCAAAAGATGAGCCTAGGAGCTATAATTCATAACTTTGCTAGACATTAAACATCATGGACTTAGCAGAGACACTGGATTTATGGCTTATTACAACAAACTATAACCTACTAACAATCCTCCCCATCTCTTGCCCCATGATTGGAGGAGTGTTAAGGGACCACTTCACCTTGAAAGGTGCCTTATGCTAAACCATCTGTTCCACCTTGTATTTAGTTGTGACACTCTGAGTATGTTTCCCAGACCTGAAGAAAAGCTGTGTGTAATCCTGAAAGCTTCTCTCACTCAACAACAGATGTTGGTTCAATAAAAGAGAAAATTACCTCGCCCATCTTGTGTCTGTAAATTAAACAATAATAAGTTGCCAGGATCAGATGGCATTCACCCCAGAGTTCTGAACCAACTCAGATATGAAATTGCAGACCTACTAATTGGTGCATGTAAATTATTGTTTAAATCAGCCTCTGTATCAGACGACTGGAGGTGAGCTAATATGCCACCAATTTTTAAAAAAGGTTGTAGAGGCAATCCTTGCAATGACAGATCTGTAAACTTATCTCTCTCACCAACGTGTAAGCCTAACTCCAGTGCCAGGCAGATTGGTTGAAACTGTAGTAAAGAACAGAATTATAAGACCCATAGATATGTTGGGGAACAGTCAACACAGCTTTTGTAAAGGGAAATAATGCCTCAATCTATTAGAATTCTCTGAGAGTATCAACAAGCATGTGGATGAGAGAGATCCGGTGAATTTTGAGTACTTGGACTTTCAGAAAGCCTTTGACAAGGTCTCTCAATCTCTTAAGCAAAGTAAGTAGTCATAGGATAAGAGGGAAGGTCCTTCTCAGGGATCAGTGACTTCTTAAAATACAAGAAACAGGGTAGGAATAAATGGTCAGTTTTCACAAAGGAGAGAGGTAAATAACAGGATTCCCCAGGATCTGTATTGGGACCAATGCTCCGTTCTTTCACATCATTTATGAATATATTGAACAGCAAACAGTGAGATGGCAAAAATTTCAGATGATACAAAATTACTCAAAATAGCTAAGTCCAAATTAATTGTAGGTTAAACACACTGAGTTATTCAATAGATGTTTTAATTTTACTGTATCTTATTTAAAACACTAATCTGAAATGACTTCTTTCTCTGCTTGTTTTAATATTGTCTAGTTAGTACTACTAACTAATACTACTTTTCTCCTTATGCAGTTCTGCTCTGTTCACTTTCTCAGTGTCACCAGCCTAACCCAACTACATAGCTCTAGAATCAGAGTTGAATTAACTTGTGAATTTAATACCCTTTTTTTCTGCACGAGGTAGAACACAACAGTTTCCTGGCCCCTTAGTTCTGGGAACTTTCTGGTAAATCCTTGGGCACTTCCTTAAATAAGTTAAGATTGCTGCCTTTGGAGTGGGGAGCTAGCTGTTAGGAGTGAGATACTGGATCTCTATGCAAATGGTTTAGGCCTTTGTGGATGTACTCTCTTCCCCACACATTTCAGGACTCCTACAAGTTAGGAAAGCCACGGCCTCTGCTCACTCTTCATGGGTGGGAGCAAACCCTGCCCCCTCCCCTCTAGTAAAGTGATACAGAGGAAACTTCTTGTTTTTCTGCATAACATCGGTGTCCTATTGCACGCAAGAGATCCATTCAAAGTGTCAGCACTAACACACACTTGCTCAAGAACATCTAAGAGCTCTGTCTACATTTAATCTTTAACTTCTAATGTACAAGACACTCCTTTCACACCCTGTGGTGTGCTGAGGACAGGAGCACTTCTGATACTGGTTAAGTAAGGCCTGGTCTATGCTACAGAATTAGGTCTACATAAGACAGCTTACATTTACACTACAACATTGCTCTCACTGATGTAAGTTGCCCACTACACCAATCTAATAACTCCACCTCCATGAAAGGCACAGTGCTTAGGTTGACATAGTTAGGGCGATGCAGTGTCTGTGTAGACACTGCGTTACTTACTTTGCCTGTAGGCTGGCAGCACTATGAGGGACTCCCAGCTGGAGCCCCCTAGCCCCAGGGCTGACAGCCCCGCTGTCAGCACCGGACAGCATGGCTGCTGCAGCTGTGAGCCCTGTGGGAGGCTGACAGCTCAGATTTTCAGCCCCAGGGTGGGAGGGACTCCAGCTGTCAGTGCCCCTCAGTGCCCCACACAGTTAAGTCAGGGAAAGTGCTTCTGTTGAGGATGAGCACCACCTATAGGGGCATAGTGTGAACATGAACCACCACCATAATTACTGCAGTGGCTGTATGTCAACTTCATTTTGTAGTCTAGACTTGCCCTAAAACAGCAAGAGGTTTACGTGGGGCAGGGATTATTATACCAGGGAAGTTGGTGAGAGGGAAGTTAAAAAGAACAAACTTCCTGTGGCAGGGTCAATGGGCTGTACCCTCAGCATGGGAAGTGAAAGGTTTGTAAACTTCATTGCAAGGAATTGAACCCTGTCAGAGCATGTGACAAGCTGTCAGTCGTGACAGAAGGGCTGACACTGGGGCTTCGTTTGAAAATAAGGTCTTTAAAAAGGAAGGATTCTCAAAGGGAGAGACGGTTGCTCCTACCCTTTTCATTGCAGTCCTATTTGCCTTTAAATTTGTTCCCCATTCTGCTTCCCCTGAGCTCAATCAGTTTCTCCTTGAAGTACCCATCAGTGATTATGTGCCACTGAAAACTACTCCAGATCCACTTGCAACTGTTTTATAAGCAGATTTTTATTGGCACACAATAGAAATAGAGAAAGGTGATTAGGAAATGAAACTAAACAAGATATACCCATCTAGCAGAGATGCTACAGAAAGCTCCATTCAGAGGAGCCACAACATACATTACAAGGCATGGCTTTAAGATACCTTTGCAATCTCTTATAGTAGAAAAATTCTTTGCTCTCACCTCTACAACTTCAGTGATTCTCAGCTCAGTGTTGCAAGGAAGTGCTAAGGCCCAAAATGTCTCTCATTTCTGTACCCAACTCCTTTTTTGTGCCTTTGTTTGGTGTGTCAGCATATGCTATAGAGGTGTATGTGCACTGTTGCTCTTTATAAGGAAATTTTTAGCATTATATCACCTACCAAATCCAGTTGTGCTTGACTTCTATTTGGATCTGCCTGCACCTTTCCTGACTTTCATCACCTCCTCCAATCCCTGCCAAACAAACTAGGTATGAACATTAGGCAATATCCTCTGTGAGCATCAGCTTGTTATATAAAACTATAAACCTTAATTATTTCCAATCTCACTCTAAGATAGGCCTTTTGTTAGAAACTTGGAGCTCTCTGTTCCAGACCAATGTTAATTGGGGGGGGGGGGTGAAAGTGATTCACTCATGTTTGCTATTTTTATTTATACTGTGTTAGCCCCCTAAGGACACAGTCAGGATCAAGATCCATTGGGCAGGGTAGGTGTATGAATACATAGAAATACACAGGTTTCAGAGTAGCAGCCGTGTTAGTCTGTATTCGCAAAAAAGAAAAGGAGTACTTGTGGCACCTTAGAGACTAACAAATTTATTTGAGCATAAGCTTTCATGAGCTACAGCTCACTTCATCGGATGCATGAAGAAATACACAGTGCCTGACCTGAAGAGTTTACAATTGAATTTTTAAAATCATCAACAGTAAACTAGCTATTTGGATAAATAACTCTGCCTTGTATCTGCATAGTTAAACTTCCCAATAGCTCAGAATGCCTCTATCCTGTTAGCCTCTTTTTCACGTTTTAGTTATGATTATTTGGATGATTTCACATATTAGGTGAATTCATGTAAAAGGCTCTGTTCACAAGAGCTCTGTGTATGCAGACTACATCATCTTTCACCTTTAACCTACTGAAGTCCCTTTCTTCTGGATTTAATTGAAAATTGTTTTTTGGGGGGACAGAGAGGATACAAATTAAACCGAGTTAAATTTAGATGGTAGAGATTCACTTTATTTGCTGATCAACATCACTTCTCATTTACTCTTCCTGTAAAATCACTTGGGATGGACATTTTAATAGTTAGATATTAAAATCTAGTATAACCCATTTTGAAAAATAACATTACATGGTGTTAACAAATACTCTGCTTTTTAAAACAAAAAAAAACAAAGTTAGAGATGAACAGCCTGAGGATAAATTATCATCTTAACATGCTGTAGCTAAGGATTATGGCTAAAGCTCTTAAGGTGATAAAGTTATCCATGAACTTCATATGGAATGGAAAGCATGTCTTTTACAAAAGGTAATGAATACTAGCTGGTGTCTAGGATGCCTGAATCTGACAGATGTATATGCATTCTTATTCCTACCCAATGGTGAAATTATTCTTATTGTTGTGGGAGAAATATGTCACCCCAGGCTTATAATAATACGTGATGCAGCATTCCCCTCTGGTTCTGTTGAAAATCTTACTATAGTCAAAACAATTGTCTATGTTATAGAGGAATCCAATATTTACATATTCCCTTTTGGGAATAAAGTTCTTGCTATTTCAGGATCCAAACTATAGAGATTTCTACAAATCATATCTGAAATAATATATAGGATAAAATTATTGCTTAAAACATCCTTTTTTAAAAAGAAATTTAACATACATTAGAAAAGCAAGCATATTCTTTTTTTGAGATCTTGTTAATGGACAATCAAAAATAATTTTAGGGAACCCATCTTTAAAAAAAAAAAAAAAGTCTAGCTTTTTAGATTTATTCTCAACTGTGAAATTATGTGATCAGTTACAGACATTATTAAAAAGCTGTTTTGACCTGGATGGGTATATGATAGAGATGTTGCCTGTGGAAGATTCCTTGGATAGTGTGCCATCAAAATTGTATCTGAAAGGGAAATGTACAGATGACTAAACAGTCTAGTGTATCATTCAGTTACCAAAATTAAATTCAAATTACAGAATGACTTACAAATGACTTTCTCTGAGGTTGAATGAAAAATATGATTTTATATTTAAAAAAATCGTATGTAAATCTTTACTCAGATTCCTCCCTCAGAATGCTTGACTAGCATTACTGGGCCTATGAAAACTTGTCCAAGGCTGACCCTTCTATACATTAAATTTTTGAGATGTCATTCCCAAAAGAAGGCTGCAAATATAACAACACATTCTGTTCTTTTGCCCAAAGCTGAAGAAATACTGAAATGACATTTGCAAAAATCTCTAGAACATAATATTCTTTTTTTGAGTATAAAGAAGATTCTTGACATCATGGGTCATAATTTACATCCCACCTCATTTCCCTCTAGATGGTTGTATATAGCCTTAAACATTGCCCAGGACATGTTCTTAAGAAAATAGAAAAGCTCTGTATATCTAATCTATATGGAATAGTTTTCCTAACAGTTTAAACTTCTTTTACTAGAAGAAATAATAGAAATATTTTCAATACAAACTGGTTTCATTTCAGTAAGTTAACTGAGGCTATTGCATAAGTCTTTCCATTCTTTCTAATTTGTTGAATTCCATTGACCACTAACCATTAGAACAGTATTATTTTTCTTCTTTCTACAGGATATATACTTTTGTCTGTCCCCTTTGTCTCTTTCTAAATGGAAAAACTCAAATAAAACAGTGGTTTAATGTTTTATTTATTAAGAATACAGGGTATAAGGCACATTTAATGGGGGAGTAAGCAAGGAGGAAAAGCATGGGGTGATGGTGGGGCTGAAGGAAGAATGAGGTGAGAGGGATTAAAGTGGAAGCAGTGGGCTGTGTTGAAGGTGGAGGTGAATGAGGCTTTGGAGGGATTCAGGGGTCTTGAGTGAGTAACAGATTTATATCCCACTAATACATACACAGCTGAAGCTATCTCTACAGTTTTCAGAGTAGCAGCCGTGTTAGTCTGTATTCTCAAAAAGAAAAGGAGTACTTGTGGCACCTTAGAGACTAACAAATTTATTAGAGCATAAGCTTTCGTGAGCTACAGCTCACTTCATCGGATGCATTTGGTGGAAAAAACAGAGGAGAGATTTATATACACACACACAGAGAACATGAAACAATGGGTTTATCATACACACTGTAAGGAGAGTGATCACTTAAGATAAGCCATCACCAACAGCAGGGGGGGGAAGGAGGAAAACCTTTCATGGTGACAAGCAGGTAGGCTAATTCCAGCAGTTAACAAGAATATCAGAGGAACAGTGGGGGGTGGGGTGGGAGGGAGAAATACCATGGGGAAATAGTTTTACTTTGTGTAATGACTCATCCATTCCCAGTCTCTATTCAAGCCTAAGTTAATTGTATCCAGTTTGCAAATTAATTCCAATTCAGCAGTCTCTCGTTGGAGTCTGTTTTTGAAGCTTTTTTGTTGAAGTATAGCCACTCTTAGGTCTGTGATCGAGTGACCAGAGAGATTGAAGTGTTCTCCAACTGGTTTTTGAATGTTATAATTCTTGACGTCTGATTTGTGTCCATTCATTCTTTTACGTAGAGACTGTCCAGTTTGGCCAATGTACATGGCAGAGGGGCATTGCTGGCACATGATGGCATATATCACATTGGTAGATGCGCAGGTGAAGGAGCCTCTGATAGTGTGGCTGATGTGATTAGGCCCTATGATGGTATCCCCTGAATAGATATGTGGACAGAGTTGGCAACGGGCTTTGTTGCAAGGATAGGTTCCTGGGTTAGTGGTTCTGTTGTGTGGTGTGTGGTTGCTGGTGAGTATTTGCTTCAGATTGGGGGGCTGTCTGTAAGCAAGGACTGGTCTGTCTCCCAAGATCTGAGAGAGCGATGGCTCGTCCTTCAGGATCGGTTGTAGATCCTTGATGATGCGTTGGAGGGGTTTTAGTTGGGGGCTGAAGGTGATGGCTAGTGGCGTTCTGTTGTTTTCTTTGTTGGGCCTGTCCTGTAGTAGGTGACTTCTGGGTACTCTTCTGGCTCTGTCAATCTGTTTCTTCACTTCAGCAGGTGGGTACTGTAGTTGTAGGAATGCATGATAGAGATCTTGTAGGTGTTTGTCTCTGTCTGAGGGGTTGGAGCAAATGCGGTTATATCGTAGCGCTTGGCTGTAGACAATGGATCGAGTGGTATGATCTGGATGAAAGCTAGAGGCATGTAGGTAGGAATAGCGGTCAGTAGGTTTCCGATATAGGGTGGTGTTTATGTGACCATCGCTTATTAGCACCGTAGTGTCCAGGAAGTGGATCTCTTGTGTGGACTGGTCCAGGCTGAGGTTGATGGTGGGATGGAAATTGTTGAAATCATGGTGGAATTCCTCAAGAGCTTCTTTTCCATGGGTCCAGATGATGAAGATGTCATCAATGTAGCGCAAGTAGAGTAGGGGCATTAGGGAACGAGAGCTGAGGAAGCGTTGTTCTAAGTCAGCCATAAAAATGTTGGCATACTGTGGGGCCATGCGGGTACCCATCGCAGTGCCGCTGATTTGAAGGTATACATTGTCACCAAATGTGAAATAGTTATGGGTCAGGACAAAGTCACAAAGTTCTGCCACCAGGTTAGCCGTGACAGTATCGGGGATACTGTTCCTGACGGCTTGTAGTCCATCTTTGTGTGGAATATTGGTGTAGAGGGCTTCTACATCCATAGTGGCTAGGATGGTGTTTTTAGGAAGATCACCAATGGACTGTAGTTTCCTCAGGAAATCGGTGGTGTCTCGAAGATAGCTGGGAGTGCTGGTAACGAAGGGCCTGAGGAGGGAGTCTACATAGCCAGACAATCCTGCTGTCAGGGTGCCAATGCCTGAGATGATGGGGCGTCCAGGATTTCCAGGTTTATGGATCTTGGGTAGCAGATAGAATACCCCAGGTCCTGGCTCCAGGGGTGTGTCTGTGCGGATTTGTTCTTGTGCTTTTTCAGGGAGTTTCTTGAGCAAATGCTGTAGTTTCTTTTGGTAACTCTCACTGGGATCAGAGGGTAATGGCTTGTAGAAAGTGGTGTTGGAGAGCTGCCTAGTAGCCTCTTGTTCATACTCTGACCTATTCATGATGACGACAGTACCTCCTTTGTCAGCCTTTTTGATTATGATGTCAGAGTTGTTTCTGAGGCTGTGGATGGCACTGTGTTCTGCATGGCTGAGGTTATGGGGTAAGCGATGCTGCTTTTCCACAATTTCAGCTCGTGCACGTACGCCCCATCATCTCAGGCATTGGCACCCTGACAGCAGGATTGTCTGGCTATGTAGACTCCCTCCTCAGGCCCTTCGTTACCAGCACTCCCAGCTATCTTCGAGACACCACCGATTTCCTGAGGAAACTACAGTCCATTGGTGATCTTCCTAAAAACACCATCCTAGCCACTATGGATGTAGAAGCCCTCTACACCAATATTCCACACAAAGATGGACTACAAGCCGTCAGGAACAGTATCCCCGATACTGTCACGGCTAACCTGGTGGCAGAACTTTGTGACTTTGTCCTGACCCATAACTATTTCACATTTGGTGACAATGTATACCTTCAAATCAGCGGCACTGCGATGGGTACCCGCATGGCCCCACAGTATGCCAACATTTTTATGGCTGACTTAGAACAACGCTTCCTCAGCTCTCGTTCCCTAATGCCCCTACTCTACTTGCGCTACATTGATGACATCTTCATCATCTGGACCCATGGAAAAGAAGCTCTTGAGGAATTCCACCATGATTTCAACAATTTCCATCCCACCATCAACCTCAGCCTGGACCAGTCCACACAAGAGATCCACTTCCTGGACACTACGGTGCTAATAAGCGATGGTCACATAAACACCACCCTATATCGGAAACCTACTGACCGCTATTCCTACCTACATGCCTCTAGCTTTCATCCAGATCATACCACTCGATCCATTGTCTACAGCCAAGCGCTACGATATAACCGCATTTGCTCCAACCCCTCAGACAGAGACAAACACCTACAAGATCTCTATCATGCATTCCTACAACTACAGTACCCACCTGCTGAAGTGAAGAAACAGATTGACAGAGCCAGAAGAGTACCCAGAAGTCACCTACTACAGGACAGGCCCAACAAAGAAAACAACAGAACGCCACTAGCCATCACCTTCAGCCCCCAACTAAAACCCCTCCAACGCATCATCAAGGATCTACAACCGATCCTGAAGGACGAGCCATCGCTCTCTCAGATCTTGGGAGATAGACCAGTCCTTGCTTACAGACAGCCCCCCAATCTGAAGCAAATACTCACCAGCAACCACACACCACACAACAGAACCACTAACCCAGGAACCTATCCTTGCAACAAAGCCCGTTGCCAACTCTGTCCACATATCTATTCAGGGGATACCATCATAGGGCCTAATCACATCAGCCACACTATCAGAGGCTCGTTCACCTGCGCATCTACCAATGTGATATATGCCATCATGTGCCAGCAATGCCCCTCTGCCATGTACATTGGCCAAACTGGACAGTCTCTACGTAAAAGAATGAATGGACACAAATCAGACGTCAAGAATTATAACATTCAAAAACCAGTTGGAGAACACTTCAATCTCTCTGGTCACTCGATCACAGACCTAAGAGTGGCTATACTTCAACAAAAAAGCTTCAAAAACAGACTCCAACGAGAGACTGCTGAATTGGAATTAATTTGCAAACTGGATACAATTAACTTAGGCTTGAATAGAGACTGGGAATGGATGAGTCATTACACAAAGTAAAACTATTTCCCCATGGTATTTCTCCCTCCCACCCCACCCCCCACTGTTCCTCTGATATTCTTGTTAACTGCTGGAATTAGCCTACCTGCTTGTCACCATGAAAGGTTTTCCTCCTTCCCCCCCCTGCTGTTGGTGATGGCTTATCTTAAGTGATCACTCTCCTTACAGTGTGTATGATAAACCCATTGTTTCATGTTCTCTGTGTGTGTGTATATAAATCTCTACTCTGTTTTTTCCACCAAATGCATCCGATGAAGTGAGCTGTAGCTCACGAAAGCTTATGCTCTAATAAATTTGTTAGTCTCTAAGGTGCCACAAGTACTCCTTTTCTTTTATCTCTACAGTAACTCCTACATCACTAGGAATAGCTGAGAGATGGACACTCACTCTGTTGTTTTCTGGTAGTGTGGTGCATTCTGGGACAGTTTCCTGGGAGGATGCTGCGTTGCTCCCTGGATTCCTTGTGTGCTGAGTTGTACACTGGCCTGCTCCCTTGGGTTCCTTTTATTGAGCTGCTCCCCCTTCCTCACCTGCAACTTCCCACCTCTGTAGGGTTGCCAGCTTCCTAACTTTTGAAAACCAGACACCCATGCTCCACCTATTTCCCCAAGGCCCTGCTCCATTTGACCTCTTCCCTTGAGGCCCTCCCCCTTTCTCAATATTTGATCCTCTCCACCTCCCTCCCCCGCAGCTGGGCTCCCTGTGTCCCAGGGCTGGGACAGGAGCTTCAGCCTGACACAGAGTCTGCTGCCCACCCACAAGATGCAGGGAGGACGTGGCCACGGCTGAGCAGAGGCTGGTGCAGGTTGATGATCCAGTGCCTTCCCGCTCCCTGCCCATGGTAACTGGACTTGCTGTCCAGTCAGATGTACTGACTGGACACTACCAGGTTTCCTTTTTGACTAGACTTTCCTGTTGAAAACTGGACATCTGGCAACCCTACTCCTCTGGCCATCACTGAAGCTGCTGCTTCCTGTCCCAGTAGTTCAGGCAAGGAAGGAGCCTTTTACAGTGTTGTTACCTGGGGACTGTACAGAAGACCTCTGCCCTGAGTGGATTTCAGGCCCTGAAAATAGATGGATGCCAGGCTGTCGGGAGGGTTTGGGAGTGGGATGAGAGAGATCTGGGGAATGGGAGGGGGAATCCGCATTAATATATGACAAAGGTAAATAATCACAGAAAGAGTCACTTTCTTCTAAAGTAGAACAAGACTAATAAGGGCAGGTCTTCACTACCTGCCGGATCGGCTGGTAGTGATCGATCTATCAGGGATCAATTTATCGCATCTCACCTAGATGCAATAAATCAATCCCCGAACGTGCTCCCCGTCGACTCCGGAACTCCAGCTCGCAAGAGGCGGAAGCGGAGTCGATGGGGGAGCAGCAGCAGTCAACTTGCTGCCGTCCTCACGGCCAGGTACGTCGACCTAAGATACACCAACTTCAGCTACGCTATTCGCGTAGCTGAAGTTGGTGTATCAGGTCGACACCCACTTCCCCCCCCAGTGTAGACCAGGACTAAGGAGTAAGAAGTATTCCTAAAGATATTTTCTTCCTGCTGAAGATGAGTGAGATGATAGTTTGTGATGAGGTATATGGGAGTGGAGAATAGGTTGGGTCCCTTAGCTATTCATTTCCAGACAGTTTAATTTTGGAGTTGATTAAAACTTGCAGAATTTTTATAAAGAAAGTGTAATGTCATATTTTGGGTGTTAGCAGGACTCAAATGAGAAACTTACAACTTTAACTCTCATTAACAAAGCTTTGCAAATTTAGGTTGCAGAAGTGAGTTAAAAATAGTGTAGTTTTTAATCTCGTTTTTGCTCTTCTCACTGAAAATGATCACTGGAGGAGAGAAATTTTTTAAATGGAATTGAACTACAGTTCTAAGGTGCTTTAGTTAAAAAATATTTATAACTGTTGCTTTGTTTGTCTTAAGTTATCCATCTATTAATTTAGTCAAGAATCTTCAAATTAAAGTGTCTCAGGCTATATGACCCTACTATAGACATAGTAGTTTAGGCTATCTTGTTAATATCCATAATAGACTCAACTGGTAGAAATTTACGTGTTAAATGGTAATGGCTCCAAAGGAGCCATTACTGTCGTAAGGCATTAATGATCCATGTATTATGGATTCCCTAAGTAGTCACTGACAGGTATCATAATCTTCAGTAGGAAAAAAATTGACACAGAACACTGCTTTTATATCAGCTGGGATCATACATTTTTTAAAATGTAAAGTGAAACTCAGCCGTAAATTAAAAAAAGAAATGAAACCAGAAATATTAAAATTAAATGTATGGGCAAGGAAAACAGGTAGGTAGTTTTGGAGTAGCTTTACATTTAACAAACCTAACCCAACTGAAATGTTTTCATAAAATTGTAAAAATGAAAACTTTGGGTGGGTATTTTTTGTTTTGTTTTACATTTTGCTAGAGGGTTTGTAGCACAACCAAACATTTCAGTATTTTAGTACAGAGTAAACAAATTGAAACTAACTAGAAACCAGTGTGTGAAAATTATTGGTCTAGTTTTGTTTCCCAAGGTAAATGAAAGGTAAAAAAAAAAAAATCTCTTAAATAGAGAAGTAAATTATATTATTGGAACATTAAACTTCAAAATTCTTCCAGTATTATTTGTGACAGAAGTAAGGATTTTTTTAAAAAAATTAGTCTGATTTAAGTCCAGCAGTGTTCACTTAACTTGTCTTTATTGTGTACACTCGGGCACTGTAGGGGTCTGTAAACCCAAGAAATGAGAGATGACTATACAATAAGCTAGAATACCTAGATGCACTCCACTATAGGAATGATCATGTACTTCACTGGAAGCTTTGCCTACATGGGAAGTGTGGGGCATGGGAGCAAGCACACAGTGGCAATTTTAAATTTAAAAGGTTAATGTTGTAATCCTTCAGGTTGCTCCATAGAGGAGGACACCTGCCCCCTGTAGAGCCCCAGGCAGAGCAGCTTGCAGGATTAGGGCCTAAAATTGTATCTCTGGATTTTCCTGCTGACACTCGTTTAAGTGAATACTGTTTTTATGGTATACTGGCTGGAAGATGTAAGAATTGCTTGGTACTCCCTCAGATACTTGGCCTTCTGTGCTCCCTTTTTGTTTCTCAGGTTTGAGTCCATTTCCCCCAGAAGTGTCTGAACTTCATTTCAGAGAATGAATGGTCAGATATCCCACTTCAAGTTAAGTCGCGAAAAGTATTAATTCTGGAGAGTTTTACATATTAGTAAAAGAAATGGAAATCAAAAGGACTGTAAGTTCATACATCTCTAAATACTATGGCAATAAAGGCATCAAACTGAATTATTGAAATTGCGTTTTAAAAAAATCAATACTGTACCTAGCTACGTTGCTAGTGGCCAGCAGATGGCATTATCAACAAGTATTATTTAAGCACAAGGAGAAATAGTATATGTTTGCTTCTCTATACATTTATTATGAAGATTTGAATTTCATTCCCCCAGCTCTGTGGTCCCTTCTGGTTCATGTCCAATATTCCTAAAAATCTCACACTTCAGGGCTTCAGCCAGTCACTTGCAGGGGTCAGGAAGAGATTCCCCCTCCATGCCCATGTTTTCTTATTTTTGTTGTTGTTGTTTTTCTTTCCTTGCTCTGAAGCATTAGAGATGACTATGGCTGCAGATGGAATATCAGACAGGTTAGGCCTGGGCACGGAGGTGACACCGAACATTCTCTCTCAAGTGCTTGGCTAGCTGGTACTTGCTCAGATGCTTAGCATTTAACTGATTGCCATATGTGGAGTTGGGGGGGAATTTCCCCCAGTCAGATTAGCAGTGACCTTGGAGTATTTTTTGCCTACCTGTGCAGCGTGTGGTGTTGGTCACTCACCAAGATCGTATATCTTAATGAATTATTCCCTGCCATTGCAGGGGCTCCTGGCATTGGTGCACCTCAGTTCCTCCTGTTCTCTGCCTGTGGAACATAATAGTCTAGTCTCTTGTGAGCTGTAACACTTTGGTCTAATTTTGTTTTGTTGGGTTTACTGTGCTGGGTGGTATTGGTAATCTGTGATATACAGGAGGTCAGAGTAGAGCAGGGGTTCTCAAACTTCGTTGCACTGCGACCCCCTTTTGACAACCAAAATTACTACACGACTCCAGGAGGGGGGACCGAAGCCTGAGCCTGCCCAAGCCCTCCCCCTTGGATGAGGGGCCAAAGCTGAAGCCCAAGGGCTTCAGTCCCAGACGGGGCTTGTAATGAACCCCAGTGCCCAGGGCTGAAGACTTTGGGCTTCATCTTCAGTCCTGGATGGTGGGGCTTAAGCTTTGGTTTCAGCCTCAGGCCCCATCAAGTTTAAGCGAGCCCAGGCGACCCCATTAAAAGAGGGTCATGACTCATGTTGGGATTCCGACCCACAGTTTGAGAACTGCTGGACTAGAGGATCAGGCTTGACAAAGCCCTAGCTGGGATGATTTAACTGGGACTTGGTCCTGCTTTGAGCAGGGGGTTGGACTAGATGACCTTCTGGGGTCCCTTCCAACCCTGATATTCTATGATTCTATGATTCTATGATCTGGTGGTCCTTTCTGGCCTTAAACTCCATGGTTGTGACTTTTTTCTTATGATGTGACATGTATGTGGTGGACATTTAAAATCATATCATTATTCAGACCAATATTGATCTCCTTTTCTAATTATAAAGAGTTCTACTGTTTAAACTATGTGGAAAGCTCTTAATCGTAAAAGTATTGCTTTAAAGCTGTAAAATGACTGCAGAAAGCAGGGATTAAAATACAACTTTTAGCCCATCTTTTTCATTTACAAGTTATTCAGGAAATGAAATATTGTTCATGTTTGTCACAATAACATCTTCGAATATTTGTATACTGTGCCTGATATTCCAGGAAAACATTGCAATTATAGATGTAATTTTATACTGTAGTATGAAAATTAAAGTCTTAATTACGTCTGGGAGCTTTAGGTCTTTTATTGTTTTTTGAGTTCTAGTAACTGGAATTTAAATATTTCATTTTTTGTGCATGAAAAATGTTTATGGCTTGTGAATTAACATTGGTATTGTTCAATAGGCTACCAAGACTGACAGAGAACATAGCTATTCTGTTATACAGCATGCATTTTAGATACAAAATTTTCCAAAGCTTTTGGCTCTTCTATGTGGCCCTAGGGCAGATCCTCAGTTGATCACAATAGTCATAGTTCCATTAAAGTCAATGACAATTTACACTGGCTGACTTTGGATTGCAATGTAAAATGGGTACTGTATCTGCACTGCAGTGGATAAAACGCTTTGTAAATTAGTCTGGAGCACCTCTCTGAATCTCCAGCATTCTTACATTCCAGACTACATTGGGGTATGACTGGGATAGGCTGGTGACCAAAACACAACGTAGTGTGTCCTGCTCTACTACAGGGTACAGTTTGGGAGCTACTCTCCCTGTGTATTCCCTTACCTGTCCTTCCTGATGTGTTACACAGGGGCTGCAGAATCACAGACCTAGCTACTATTTCAGCAATTCTAGAGAAACACACTGATCACCTCAATGGGAAGAATAATCTTGATGAACCTTACATTCACTAGTAGAGAAGTTAACCATCCCAGAAACTGATACCTTAGCCCATACAGAATAATTGTGTTTAATAAATAATTGTATATAATATGAAAAGTATATTTTCAACAATTAAAATGTTTCATATTATCAGATGGACCCATTTCTTATTTAAATATATATGGTATAAGGCTGATATTCACAGGTTTTTGTAAAAGTTGCTTATAATGTAATGTGTATATATGTTTTTATTGAAGGATTGCAAGGCTTTTGAAACTTTTTAACTTTTAAAAGCTTTTTAAATTAGAGCTGCTATGGTTTACACCAGCTGCTTATGGCAATCTACTGAAATGCTCGTGCTGTGAGTTGGAGCTGGTGTTTTATGATGCAGTAGTGCCTAGAAGTCTCAGTCAGGTTTATCTGGTGCTAAGCACTATCTAAATACATGATAGTATGTCCCCAGATGGCTCATAATCCTAGATTATGACAAAATCACATAGGAGGATAATCACACTGGGAAGTGGTGGCCATGATGGGTGCATTGCTTAAAATAATGGCCATAGCACTAAGACACTAAGCAACCATTTTTCAGTTTTCACAGAGCCAATATAACTCTACTTTCAAAAAGTTTAAAACAAGTGTGTAGTCACTACATTTGGACAAAGATTGTGGTGGCTTTTTAAATCCATTTTGCTCAAATTTCATTGATTACACAAGATACAAGTTAGTGAAGAATTGTTTCCACTTCTTGCAAAGTCATTTTGGCAGTGAGGTCTATGTTTAGACATCACTTGTCAGATCCAACTATTTATTCACTAATGTTATTTTTAAAACTGCCATTTTCCTGTTTTCTTTTCGCTTATTTACCATAACAGATTATTACTATTCATCAATTTGCTTTGGTGTTTGCATCAGCTGTTATAACAAAATAAGAGATGTCTTGGGCCATAGTTTTCTTAGGTGGACACATTCAGAACCTGCTGAGGTGAGACAGTTTTTGTCAAGGACAGGTATTAATAGCATCAGCTACTCTTTATGAATTTGTCTGACTTACTAAAAATGCTCTTTTTCTTGTTAGAGGTGAAAGTATTGTACTGGGTTTAGAAAGGATACAGTAGAAGCAGAAGTATTGAGACAGAGTTGTTTGTTCAAAGGCAGTGGATGTTGGGTGGTTTGAGTATTTGTTCGCAAACCTCTTTCACAGTGCTGCATATTCCATCTCAGTGTGCTTTATTCTTTGTTATAACATTGGCTGCATCTCACCTTTTTAAATTTAATTTGGATTAACGCATTGAACCCAATGCATCAAGAACGGGACATGATCAGAAACCCTTCTGCTACTGCCTCTCCTTGATTTGTGATTTATTTATAGTGCAGTGACACTCAACCTCCCCTCTAAGGATTGTGACTCCACTCTGTTAGGCACAGTATAAACTTGTAGAAAGGCAAAGAACTTACAATTTAGTTTGAAACAAAATAAACCAAGTGAGGTGAAAGCGTTGTACTGGATTTAGAAAGGATACAATAAAAGCAAAATATTGAGACAGTGTTGTTTGTTTGTTCAACGGCAGCAGATGTTGGTTGGTTCCAGTATTTGTTCTCAATTCTAGTTTTGGTTAGGGTTGCCGGGTGTCCAGTTTATGACCACAACGCCCAGTTGAACCTTGGCGGCTCTGGTCAGCACTGGTGACTGAGCTGTTAAAAGTCTGGTTGGAGGTGCAGCGGAGCTAAGGCAGGCTCCCTGCCTGGCCTGGCTCTGTGCAACTCCCAGAAGTGGCTAGCATGTCCCTGTGGCCCCTAGGCTCAGGGGTGGCCAGGAAGGCTCCGTGCTCTGCACTGAGCACCGGCTCCTCAGCTCCCATTGACCAGGAACCACACCTCAAACCCCCCCCCCACATCCTAACCCCCAGCCCTGAGCCCCGTCTCACACCCAAACTCCCTCCCAGAGCCTGCACTCTGAACTCCCTTCTGCACCCCTGCCCCAGTCCTGAGCCCTCTCTCGCACCCTGAAATCCTCATTTCTTGTCCCAGCCCAGAGCCTGGAGCCCCCTCCCACATCCCAACCTCGCTAGACTCGTTGAGGCAGCTGCTGGTTGGCCTTCTGAAGGCAGGGACTGCCTTTGTAGGTCAGCTGTGCAAAGTAAAAGTGGGACTTGCTCACTCAGGGTATGTCTACACTGCACACAGAGCCCAGGCTCTGACTCAGTTTGAGCCCAAGTCCCCCTTCCATTCACATGCATACACGTGCTTGCACACATGCACCAGTCTGACTTGGGTCAGCAAGCACTTAGGACCCAGGCCCAAAGACCCTGCGGGGGGTGGGGGATAGGGTCAGAGCCCAAATTCCACTGTGACTTGGGTCCAGCCCCTGTCCTTTTGCAATGTGGATGCAGCTGAAGCCACAGACCTGAGTCAGAATGTCTGCATAGTACAGTATGGATGGGCTGTGAGGCCCAGGTCCAGCAACTGTAAGCCCAGGTTTACAATGCCGTCTAGACGCTCAAATGGAGACTTGGAAACACTAACTCCACACACCCGGGTTTACAAGGCAATGTAGACATACTCTCAGGGACCAGAGTGAAGGAGGCCATGTAGGGAGGAGAAGCAAAACAAAAGAGCATTGTGATGCACCAGAATTCTAGTCTTTCAATCTTAGTGATAATACTGGGATTAAGAATAAAGATTAAATTCCCAAACTTTTAGGGTCCATGGTCAGGCTTTGGGCTGATCGTGTCCAACACATCATATACTCTGCCTCCCACCGCTAGAAGATATCCCAGACCCAACTCTTGACCTATCCAGCCCTACTTCTGTCATTTTCTCTCCTTATCCCTTGGATGTGAAGTGATGTGATGTGATGACCTATACATCCTACTCCATTGACATCGCCCTATCTGTTCATTGGAAATTAACACTACCAAGCAGTGGCTGGAGCACCTTGGCTCTCCAACACCCTTTCTGGGGATTTAGGGTTCAAGGAATTAATTGCAGGTATTTAAAATGCTTTCACTCCTCCAGTCCATAAAGCTTGATCTGATAATGTTGACTTTGCTTTTCCTGTGGTTAAAACATACATCCCATCCATTCCCAACAAATACAATTAGTACATAATTATCGGATTGCATGAAAACAATCTGAAGGGGTGTTCCTGGAATGCAAACTCTTTGCTAGCACACCCATTATAAGACCTTTTCAGATGTAAAGTACTTTCTGATGGGAAAACAAACCCATCAGTGTAATGTTAATATTGGAGATGAAAATCCTGACCTACTTTGAAATCATTGGGACTTTTGCCATTGACTTCAGTGGGGCCAGGATTTCACCTTCGGAGTATTTTAAAATGATTTTGCAAACATTTTGTTGCTTGCTTTCTCAGGATTTTCTCCTCATTTGCAGAGAGCAGACCTTAACAGAAGAATGAAATAATGGGTTTAAGAGGGAAAATATTAAGCATCACAATATTAATGGGTGAGGTCCAACAACACTGCATACAATGTTAATAGGTGTGAGGCAGCATTTATCATATCTGCTGCCATTTTTATTTTATCTCTGAAAAAAGGACAAAGTGGTGTGTTCTATTGTTCTGCCAGGTTATGGGTAGATGGAAAACATCTTCAGGTTTGATACAAATAAAATTCAGAAAAGTTATTTTCACTCTGAGATTTTGGGGGAGTAGTTCATGGATATAAGGAATGCTTATTTCAACAAAACCAACAAATAAATAACACTTCTACATTCTTTTAACATTAGGGGGGTATATTCTGTTGAGGCTGTATAACTACGTTGTTCAGATGTGTGAAAAATCCACACCTCTGATTGATGTAGTTATACCGACCTAACCCGCAGTGTAGACAGTGCTATGTCAATGGGAGAGCTTCTCCCATCGGTATAACTACTGCCTCTCGCAGAAGTGCATTAATTACGCTGATGGGAAAAGGTCTCCCATCAACATAGTGGTGTCTTCAGTAAAGCACTACAGTGGCGCAGCTGCACCGTACCCGTAAAGGTCTCAGTTTCTTACACCATGCCTTTCCCCTGGTATCAGAGCACTTTCCACCGATGTATTATGTAGTCCTCTAAATCTCCTTAAAGAAAAACAAAAGAGCAACTTTCAGCTTAGCATTGTCCCTGAGCTGATGTCAGTTGGGAGGCAAATGATCTTGTTTAACACTTTTCATCCTCAAAGCACTTAAAAGTTAGCTAGCTAATCCTCAAAACTCAATGTAAGGCCGATAAGTAATTTTCCCATATTACTGTGGGGAAACAGAGGCAAGGAATTTAAGGGCCAAGCAAACTTTGGAGAAAGCTAAAACTCATTGAGAAAGTCCTTCAAAATCCTCAAAAGGGGTTGGAGAAGCTACGAATTACTATTAATTTTGTACCCAGAATTGAAATTTAATTGTAATACAGGAAGTGACATTAAATATACCAGATATGTTCAAACTAAACCTCCCTGTAAACTACTATGCAGTTGTTACACACCAGAAAAATATAACCAACCCATACCTGAAAGTGCCTTGGAGAAAACTGCTGACTAGCCGCATCATTCATTTTATATTAAATTGTGAGTGTATGGCAAAGCTATTTCAAGAGAAAAATGAGATCAGTCCAAGGGAGTGGTGGGGAACTGTACACACACAAGTCAATAACTTCTCTCTCATTTATTTTTCTGAGCTTTAATATGGTTTTCTACTCAAGCCACTTATTACTCTCATTATCTCCTGAATGTCCTAATAACAATAGCGTGTCAGAAAATGGAAAATAGAAAATAAAAACTTGATACAAAAAAAAAAAAACCCAATCCCAATTCTGAAGAGACACGTAAACTTGCTTTCAGGCCATCATGTCACTTGGTGCTGGCTTTTTATTTTAGTCTTTATATTAGCATAAACTAGGAAGCTATGCTGGTCCTTTGCCTACTGCTCTGAATTTGATCATTTCTGGGTCTAGGACCTTGTCTTTACTAGGATAACACAAGGTAAAATTTTAGTAAAAGCGAGGCATTTGCAATTTTAACACGATAAACCCTAGGATTCCCCCAGAGTTTTTATTGAGACTGGCTATCACTTAAATGGTTTCGTTTTAGCCTTCAAAAACACAAACCACCTCATCTTCACTAGTGTTAATTTGTGTTCGCATCACTTAGTAGGACTATTTTTGGTGACAACACAGTCTCTGAGTCTGAGGATAATTAGCACTTCGTGTTATTCTGAGGAGGTTCCACTGACTAATACAATATCTTTCAGGGTCTGGGATATGATGTAGAAGCCCCTCCCAGCCCTGTCCACTGGGCTCTTAGCACGTCTGGGTGGTGTGTGCTGTGCAATCTCCACACCTACACTCTGCCTTGGAATGTTGACAAGCAAGGCAGGAAATGGGAGCGGTTGAGAGGCTTGCAGAGTTCAGGATGCCTAACAGGTGGGACAGAGCTGTGTGAGGCAGACTTTTCAGGGTGGCAGAGTAGAGTGTCTTGGTGAGGTGAAAGGGCTCCCTTCCTGGTCTTGGACAAGGCTAAGGAGTGGCAGATTCCTGCCGCTTCCTCCCCCCCCCCAACCCGTGGAGCCATTGGAGAAAGATTTAACAGGCATTCTGGTGATTTCCTGTTGGAGTCTCAGTGCTGCGAACTCTTGTGATTTTTTATCATAAAATTTGTGCTATTTGGTGTTTTGCTTAAAGTCCATAGGACCATGTGAAAATCTCAGCTTTCAATTTTAAAAGACAAGTCTCTAGTCTTTATGGTTGTGGGACCGAGTGGGGAGAGGGAAGCATAAAAATAGAATAATAGAAACATAGGGCTAGAAAGGACCGTGAGAGGCTGTCTAGTCCCATCCCCTACTCTGATGAACAGGGGCAGTGAGTTGTATCAGCCCATACTGCCCAGGCTCCATGAATATTCAGGGCCTGGGGGCCTGGCTCCACCAATGTTCGGGGCTGCGTCTTTTCCCCCGACCCTGCCTGCACCCCCACATGCTCCAGCTGCAGCCACCACCACCATCAGTGTAGCAGGACTGCCCATGTTACAGCGCAGCCACACTGTGTCGTGGGAAGTGCAGTCACGCTTTATTGCCAGGGGAAAGCTCTCCCGGTGGTGGTAAAAATAACCATTCCAAATGAGGGGTGGTAGCTTAGCACTGTCTATGCTGGTGCTTTTCAGCACTAAAACTTTTGTTGCTCAGAGGTGTGTTTTTTCATCCCCCTAAATGACTAAAGTTTTAGCGCTGAAAGTGGCAATGTAGATACAGCCTAAGGCAGCTTCCTGCCCACCTGCTCTGAGAAGCAGTCGGTACATCCCTGTGACCCCGGTGTGTGTGTGTCTCCATGCACTGCCCTTACTCCAAGTGCCAAGCTGCTGCCACAAGGGTGTGCAGGTCACTTTCAGGAGTTGGCACGGCCTGAGCTAAGTGCTGATCTTCCTCCTGCACCCCAACCTCCTACCCCATCCCAGAGCCCACACCCAAACTCCCTCCAAGAGCCCAACCTCTCACTCCTCCCTCACCCAAACTCCCTCTCAGAGCCCGAACCCCCTCCTGCACCCTAACCCCCTGCCCCATCCCAGATCCTGCACCCAAACTCCCTCCCAGAGCCTTAGGTGGAGTGGGCGGGGGTCTTGGACCCATTCTGGACACCACCAAAAATTATCCAAACCTGTTGATAGTGCTGATGAAGGACCAAGTAAACCTAGACCATCTCTGATAGCTGTTTAGCCTGTTCTTAAAAACCTCCAGTGATCGGAATTCCACAATCTTCCTGTTTCAGTACTTAACTGTTCTTACATTAGAAAGTTTCCCCCCAATACAGTGGTCCCCAACCTTTCTGTGGGAATAGCATATTCCTATTCCCAGAAGACTGTGGCGGGCACCAGACACCTCGCCGCCAAAATGCCGCCAAGAAATGGTAACGCTTCTTTGTGGCAGCATTTTGGAGGCGTGGTGTTCTGTGAGTGCACAAAACTGAGGAGGTTGATGGTTCTTGCTCACATTAGCACAACCTGTGCTTGCTTGACTGTCTTGGTCTCATCCAAACCATTGGAAAGTCAACCTTGGCTCCCTTTCAGAAAATTGAGTTAATTGGGGCCTTGTTAGGTTCCATGATGTCGAGAGCATTTCTGCCAACTGACCATTTTTGGACAATTTGACATCTTTGCCTGAGTCTGCAATCTCTGCCTTCTACAACAGTTTGGATGTGTCTGAAACTCTTAGGCCACATGTCTGCTTGCACTCAGGTGGTCCAGTTTGCAAGATTGGACCTTCGCTCCCTTCAAATCTGGCTCAGGAATCTACAGTCCTACTCTTCATTCTCTAGACACTCGTTCTCCCTCCATTGGTCCTAGATTCCTTGCAGTGGAGGATGTGCCCATAGAACACTTGCCAAAGCAGTTGCTTTGTCCAGCCCTCACCATCCAAGTCCACCATCCTGCTGGGTTGGGAGGGCGCACCTGGGTCACTGAAAATACAGGGACTGTGGTCAGAGCAGGAGGCCTGACTCCACATCAACTTGCTGGAGCCAAAGCTTTGGGCCATCTACAATGCATGTCATGGTTTTCACCACTATCAGACTCAATGAATCACATACTTAACGACAACATTACCACGATGTATTATGTGAACAAACAAGGGAGAGCACATTCCAGTTTGTTCTGCCTAGAGGCAATCAGGTGGCAGCAGTTCTTCATCGAGGAGGACATTACACCGATAGTCATTCATTTGCCTGGGGTTCAGAGTCATCTCTCAGACCTTCTCAGCAAGTATTTTTCCCTAAATCACAAATGGTTCCTAAAAGCAGGTGTCCTCTGGAGCATCTTCACAGCTTGGAGCATCCTGACGATTGACCTGTTTGCTACAAGTTAACAGGAAATATGGCCTCAGTCCATGTTCCTTGGCTGATGCTTTCTACCACAGTTAGTGGTTGACTCTCCTATACCCCTTTCTGCTGACCTTGATCATCCCTCAGGTTATCCTCAAGCTCAAGGTGGATTGAGCCAAGCTCATTCTCATTGCTCTGGCCGAGACAGTGCTGGTTCTCCGACCTTCTCACGCTGTCTATTCAACCTCTATTCCTCTTCCTCTCCATCCCAACCTGCTCACTCGGAATTATGGCTACACCTTGCATCCCACAGTCAACTCCCTGCATCTCATGGCATGGCTGAAGGAGGAGGAAGAGTGTTGTTCTGTGGCTGTCCAACAAGTCCTGCTCAACCGTAGAAAGTCCTCTACCAGAAAGGCCTGCTCACAAAAATGGAAGCAGTTTTTGATGTGGTGATTAGCCCACAGAATACAACAGACAGTGTCTCCTATCCAGGACATCTTGGAGTACCCGCCACTCCTTCAGATATTGGGGCTTTTGCTTAGTTCATTGAAAATGCATCTGGCAGTGATATCAGCATTTCATCTTCCTCTTCAGAGAAGATCAGTCTTCTCTAATGACACGGTAATGAAACTCTTAAGAGGGCTTATTTGTCTCCATTCTCCAGTATAAGAGCCAGTTTCCCTGTGGAACCTAAACACAGTCCTGGCAGCTGATGGGTCCTCCATTCAAGCCCCTAGTTTCTTGTCCCTTTCCATTCTTGTGTCAGAAAACTGCTTTCCTGGTAGCAATAACAGCCTCAAGGAGAGTGTGTGAGCTGCAGGCTCTGATGGCAGAGCCTCCTTATACACAATTCTCCAAAGACAAGGTGACTTTACGATCACACCCAAATTTTTTTTGTCTAAAATGGTCTCTTTTTCATTTAAACCAGGCAGTATATTTACCTGAGTTTTTTCCTAAATCACATTCATCTCTGGCGGAGCAGTGCCTCTATATCTTAGATGTCAGGTGATGTCAAGCCTATATATGGACAGGACTAAATGATTTCATGCTTTTCCTTGTTTGTTTGTGTTATGAAGGGTCAACCAGTCTCTTTCCAGAGATCTCCAAATGGATAACATCCTACATCAAGACAGCATATGAAGTAGCCTTTGAAGAACTGTGTTTCTTCAAAATGTGATTCCATGACCCACCCTCCGTTCCCTCTGCATAGAAGTCTCATGTCCAGGCGTTCAGTGTGAAAGAATTGAGGGACGGTCAAGGCACCCCACCTTATATAGCTAGGGGAGGGGCTATGGCCCTGAGGCATGAGCACCCCCTCACCCCTGGTACTTCTAGGCAAATTTTTCTGGCTCCAGCACACTGGGCATGCACACACTTAAGTGACATACACATCTGAATCACATCTTGAAGAACTACAGTTACAGTATGTAAACCAGGGGTGGGCAAACTTTTTGACCCAAGGGCCACATCGGGGAATAGAAATTGTATGCTATGAATGCTCATGAAATTGGGGTTGGGGTGTGGGAGTGGGTGCGGGCTCTGAGGTGGGGCTGAGGATGAGGAGTTTTGGGTGTAGGAGAGTGCTCTGTGCTGGGACAAAGGGATTTGGAGGGCGGGAGGGGGATCAGGGCTGGGAAGGGGAGCAGGTTCCGGCTGGGGGTGCGGGCTTTGAGATGAGAGGTTTGGGGTGCAGGAGGGTATGCCGAGCTAGAATTGAGGGGTTTGGAGAGCAGGAAGGTGATCAGGGCTGTGGCAGGAGGTTGGGGGGAGATGCTCAGGGGTGCAGGCTCCAAGTGGCACTTACCTCAAGCAGCTCCTGGAAACAATGGCATTTCCCTTCTCCAGCTCCTATGCAGAGGCATGGCCATGTGGCTCTGCACGTTGCACCATCAGCAGGCACTGCCCCTGCAGCTCCCATTGGAGCGTGTAGAAGCTGAAGCAGGGCCATGCTGCAGCTTCCGCATGGTGCAGCCCGCGACCCAGCGGCCGACCCAGCGTGTGGTGTGGCTCGTGGGCCAGCTTAAAATGGCTCGCAGCCCAGATGCGGTCCACAAGCCATAGTTTGCCCATCCCTGATTTAAACGTTTCTTATTAGCTCTCCTTCTCCACTAAGTTGAGGACCTAAATTTTCAGTCATCTTTCTCTTACTTCTAATGTCCTTAAATAACCTCTTCTTATTGCCTTTTATGTCCCTTGCTAGGTGTAACTCATTTTGTGCCTTAGCCTTTCTGATTCTGTTCCTACATGCTTGGCTTATTTTTTTCTACTACTTCTTTGCAATTTGTCCTTGTTTTAACTTTTTGTAGGATTACTTATTTTCAGGTAATTGAAGAGATCCTAATGGAGCCATATTGGCCTCTTACTGTTCTTTCCATCTTTCCTTTAGCATTGGGATATTTGCATTTGAACCTTAATATTGTCTCCTTGAGAAACTGCTAGCTCTCCTGAACTCCTGTTTCCCTTAGATTTTCTTCCCATGGACCTTACTTACCAGTTTTTTGTGTTTTTTAAAGTCTCCTTTTTTAAGTCCATTATTCTTATTCTCCTGCTGTCACTTGTTCCTTTCCATAGAATCATGAAATATCATTTCATGATCACGTTCATCCAAATTGCCTTCCACCTTCAGATTTGCTACCAATTCTTCCTGTCGGTCAGAATCAAGTCTAAAATGACCATCCTGCTTGTTACTTCCTCCATCTTCTGGAAAAACAAAAATAAAAAAAAACTTGTTCCCACTACATTGCAAGAACTTACTGGAAATTTTGTGTTTTGCTGAATTACTTTTCCGACAGTTGTTTGGGTAGTTAAAGTCCCCCATTATTACCAATGCTTTTAGATATTTTTGCTATTGGATATTTCTGATGTGGTGCCTCAATGTCAAATCCTAGGGTTTAGAACTCTTACCGTATTGTTATTCAGTTACCATGATTTTCTCATAATGTGGTCCTTCCTGCTCTGCCTGCTCCTGAAATGTAAACAACAGCTGTTGCTTTATGCTGTGAAAGCTGTCTGGGGTACAAAAAACACTCTTTACATCTAAGATTAAATAGCTAGGGCAAAATGGGTGTTGAGGAAAGTGAACTACCATTAGTAAAACCTTTCCACAGACCAGTTAAACTGTGTGAGTACAGGGAAGTACTAGTCTGGAGAAATTTGTACCTCTTCTCTAGAGACTGTATGGATCTCTTGTGCAGCTCACTAAGCCTGTAACTTGCCTGTGGCATGGAACATTTCAGCCACTCCAGAGCTGAGTTGTCCCAAAGGGCAGATAATATATGCAGACTTGACTTTCAGGAGCATTCCTATTAGTTTTGCATTTTATAAGTCAAGAATAATTAGTATTCATCAAACATTTTCCAGCTAAGTAAATATGCTTCAATTAACTGCACTTTATTTGTAGTTTAAAGTATACTGCTGGCTGTTGACCAGATTCAGGAATTTGACATTGGCTGTCTTTTTAAAAAAAAAAAAAAATGTTGCTTCTATCCCAGAAAACATTCAGAACTGCTCATCCAGTTTAGTGAGTTTTTAAAGTGGTCAAGATAGCAGACTAACACAGTGCTTTTCAAACTACTTGATATGTAATCAGTAAAGACTGGAATTTGAAATGTCTATTGAGAGCACAATTGATTAAGAGAAGTAGTAGGTCATTTCATAGGAGCAGCTTCACACTTGCATATTGATCAGTATAAAACATACCGACTTGCTGATTCTAAAGAAATTGCACATCACTAGTTAATGAGGTAGAGGAGACCATTTTTAATACAAGTGTTTGTTATGAATCAGTGAAAGATTGGGAGTAAAGGAATTTAATAATCTGAAAAAATATGACCTAACTATGTTATTAGTAAAGAGACCTAGAATGCTTAAGAAAAAACAATTACCAGCAGTGTCTAAGAAGACATTTTATGGGCTCGTCTGAGCCATCAAAACCAAGCCAAATGACATTAAATTTTATTTATTAAGGACAAATGTAAATACATTGCAGAAAACATATGAAATAATAAATTACAAAAACAAAAGGATGACAAACTCCATAGATGCCCATTGACGCTCAGTACTGTTGTCTCAACAATCTGCCCATGTTTTTCATACACTCTGTTTAAAGGCATCACGTATTAATGTACAGCTCCAAGTGAATTGCAAAAGTCTGGGAAACATCAGCTGATACTAACAAACCAACCATAAAATAAAACAGCAGTAATCAGCCTTTCCATTGCTTAAAATAAGAGAGAGATTTAAAAGAAATGTCTAAAATGGTGATTGCAGTTTTTAAATTGATAGTGGAATTTACATCAAATCAATAGTAATAGTTTAATCAAAGAACTTCTGTTAAGTTTCAGAGATACTTGGGTTTATTGGCCTAATCTCCAAAAATTCAGCTCCAGATAGTTGAGACTTTGAGACAGTCATTGCATTTAGGTGGTAGAAAGATGCTGGGGTTTTTTTTGTGTTGTTTTAAAGATATAATTAGATTTGAACACTTATAGCATTGGTTGTACAAGTTTGCACTCTATCCCATTAGATATATTCAGTATAGAGATACATTACAACTATTTGCTGAAGTCCTGGTCTGTAGGACTGTTAAATATAGTACTATAGATTTGTTTAATTTCCATCTGTTTGTGAATGTGTCTGTGTTCCTACTCGTGTAGTGTAAATCTGCAGTAACATAATTAATTACTATAGCTGTGCCAAAATAATCATACTTCATTATGCAAACTGATAGTGCAATTGTGTGACCTGTTTTATGGCACCATACTCCAGGTGTGTCCATACAGAGAGAAGGAAGCTTGTGTCTTTCCCTAGTCCCCACAGAAGCCTTTATGGGGCTTCATGGGATTCTAGCTCTGACTAGTTGGATGGGATTGTGGAGGCAGCTGGACTCCTTTGGATTCTTGGCCCACCCAGAATCTCTGGTGGAAGCACAGGTTAATGCAGCTTTTATGCTGTTTTTTCCTACTTACAATGGAACAACTCTTTAAGGGATGGGAAGGATAAGTTTCAGGGAGAGCTGCAATAGACAGAGCACCTGATAGTACAGCTCCTGCAGAAAGCAACGTTGTCTTGCAGCCAAGCATTAAGCGTTATAGTGAGGCAGGGTGCACCTACATGACAATATCCTTTGTCTCCTGTGAATCCTGGATACTAGTGGGTTAAGGAGGTGAAAACCCTACCTCCTTCCATGGTTGGGGCTGGGCATAGCACACCTCTTGTTCCGGAAAAATTATTAGAAAGTTCCTTTTGTTGGAACTCACGTAGTCTCATCTCCCCTGTGTTGGTCATTCCTGTGTCACTGAGGTCCTTATTTTGATTTTTACTGTAATGCTAGTTGTGTGCCCTATAATTCCTTGTCCTGCTGGTTTGTCAATTAAATGTATTAGGCTGTGAAAAAGGTCTTCTAGGGAAGTGGTAGAATCCAGATTACTTTGATGCTTAAAACTAGACTTGACAAAACACTTGACTATGCATTGTGGGGAGCAATTTTGCATTTGTTGGGAGATAAATTACAGTGGCTCTAGTAATTCCCCTTGTACAAGGGAAATCCTGAAATCTGAGATCGAAAGTGGTGCAAACATTGTTTTCCAACAGAGAATCCAGCTCCATACCTTACATTTTAGTCCAACAATTTGTTCATCCTACCTACTGTAGTTGCTAGAATTCCAAAGGAAGGCCCAAAAGCAATGGAAAAATAGGAGTTACTCCTGATACATGCTTCTTACCTAGATACATGACTGAGAAATTAGCCCATTTTATGGTATGAAAGCTTCAGAATTACACCAAACTATTGCTGCAGTTTTTCAGGTATAATTTTGCTCACTAAGTTTGTCATTTGCTGTAATGGCTTTAAGTACAATACAAATGTTTGAATGTTTACCAGTTGTCCATATTGTTTTGGGGGATGTGTGTAAACTAGAATCATCACTTTTTATTTCCAATATGCTTTCCTTTACCCTTTTTTCCTCTCTGGCCTGTTTGGATTTTCCCAGTGGCATTTCTTTCTTTCAAACACCTTCTGCCATTTAATCAGAAGCTAACCAGTGCTATTACTAACTGAGCTCCTGGGAAAATGCAAAGCTTCTCTTTATTGAATGCACTATATCTCTCTGGCACTGTTGTACAAGCAAGGCTTCAAACTAGTAGCATTGAGAAACTATTCATAACAACATGATTGGGAAACTTTAATAAATTAAACCTGTCTAGGATGCACACAACCTAGAGAATTCCAGTGCTAGCCTAATCACTAGAATCTTACTGTCCACATAGATAATTTAGATTGGGTGATGAATAATGTCATAGAATCATAGAATATCAGGGTGGGAAGGTCATCTAGTCCAACCCCCTGCTCAGAGCAGGACCAATCCCCAGTTTTTGACCCAGTTCCCTAAATGGCCCCCTCAGGGATTGAATTCACAACCCTGGGTTTAGCAGGCTAATGCTCAAACCACTGAGCTATCCCTCCCCCTTCCCCTGTAAGGTAATTTCTAACTTTAAGCATGACTATGATTAGAGCAATTCTTAGGTTGAGAGAGAAGTTGACTCATATAGATGCAACAGTATAGGTGCGTAACGATTTATACTGTCTTTTAAAAACTAGTCTAAAATCATCTGTTGCAGATTACAGTCAAGTCCATATGGAAAGTATGAATAACTTGGTGTTATTGAGTTTTAGAATTTGATTACTTGTGCTGTGCTTCAGAATTTGATCACTATGAACTTCAGCAATAGTGAATGATCTACTCACCTGATTACATCTTTAATATACATTCAGTCATTTCCTAACTGTCAATCCTGCAAACATTTACTACCAGGCATAGTAGCTATTTCCAACTGTAAGCACTCTACCCAGAAGCAGGTATTCAGTTTTTTCAAGATTGGAACCTACATTTGTAGCATAAATTGATACAGGTGTGCCTCTGTCAAACCTTTTTTAGTAATTGCATTCAACATGTTGTGAAAAAAGCAAGTAAGTGAAGGCACAATATGCCAATTTAAGAGATTGACACCTGGTGTAAGGAATTTTATTAAATAACTCATGCCACAGATAGGGTTAGGAAATATGTAGAGTACAAAATGATGATGATCTTTAGTGAGGTTTAACTAGCAGACTCTAACCATACTGTTGCCAGAAAACACACCCAGATTTCATTTCAACTTATTTTGCATGCAGGGCACGTGTCCCAGGACACTTTTTAAAATGATTATTTTTGTCAAGAAAGAAGGCAATTAAAACTTTACTTCCATTAATGGATGGAAATTCACAAATGCCCTCTTGGAAGATGAGGGATAGAAAAATGCCACTTAACATTTTTAACCTCTTTTTCCCACATAAAATACCAGATTGAGAAAATTCTCACTATGTAAATCTAGTACAGACTACAACACTTATTACCCATGAAATTGACAGGAAAATCGCAGTCTGGAGTTTTGGAATCCTTCACACTCTCAAAATGATCCTATATCCTTACTAAGGGCATCCCTTAAAGGCATGTTATGACCTCCATTCTCTTTATATGCTCATGTTTTCAGCAGAAAGGTAGGTATATGCCCACTATAGTGTATGTGACTTGTACTGGGGTTTGTGTGTGTCATAACCAGTGCTTTGTCATGCTGACCAGTTTTCCCACATTGTCTCCTTGTACTTCACTGTCTGTCTGTATATATCTATTGCTTCTATTTTATGCTTATGTATTAAATAGAGTTGGTTGGAAGTTCTCTGATGAAGCGTTTCTCCATTGGAGAATGTCAATTTGTCAAAAGCAAAATAGTCCACTGAGAAGATTCAGTTTTTATGAAGGTCCGTCCAATGGAACCCTGCCTGCCAGGCTGGTTTCCATTGCAAACCTCTCTAGTTACCTGCCAACTGACCTGCTCAGGTCCTTGTCAGTCTGCCTGATGAATTGGTGGTAGTATTCCAGCAGCACCTATGGACCCCCATCATTGGGCTAGGCACTGTAAAAACATATCACAAAAAGACAGTTCCCATCTCAAGGAACTTACAGTTAGAGCTGTGTGGAGAAATGTTAATTCTGTTTTGTTTAGGGTTTTGCTATTTTAAAATCTGGTTTTGGTTCGGTTTGGAATGAAAACCTAACATTTAGAAATTCTCCATGAACAGAAGCTCTGGAGTTCCCAGTGTGCCGGCAGTCCACCTGGCTGGCTGCCCTGGATTCACAGACCCTGAAAGCCCAGGCAGTTGAAGAGCTGCAAGCTTGGAAGATGGTGCTCCCAGGGCTTCCAGGCTCCCAGTTCTTTGTCAGCCCACAGGCAAGTTGATGAGAAGTCAAGTGCCTGGATGCCTTGGGACCTGGCTCCCAAGCTGTTACATTCCCTAGTTTTTCAGCTCCTCTGAAAACTGGGGTCCCTAGGTGCTGCCACAATACTACTGTTAATAAATAATAGTAATATAGGTGCTCATGCATTTAATTTTGGCTAAAATTACAGGCGAAACTAAGGCTACCACTGGACATAATTATGCAAATGAGCCTATAGTGATTTATTTATTAATTTTTTAAATTATTTGTATTACGATACTGCTAAGAAACCAAAATCAGGATTGTGGCATCATTGTGCTAGACGCTGGAAAAACACACAGGAAGACGGTTTTTACCCAGAAGAATTTACAATCCAAAGCTTCCATCCTGCTGTTGATAGTGGGTAGTTTTATTGCTGCATCTGCATGGAAGTCAATCAGGTCTGCCCAGGTAGAGTCAGACGCAGGATCGGGGTTCAATTTGAAATGAGATACAACTATAATGTAGAGAGTAGCAAGAGAAGGAAAGGAGGATGTGGTTACTGTAAGAATATTAATTTGTGAGAATAAATTGAGGTGAAAACTAAGTGAATTAGATACTGAAGGAAAGGTTACGTTGTCCTTGAAAAGTTTGAATAAATGGCCGGTTATGTGGTCTATTTGGAAAAGTAAATCAAAAGAAAAAATGATGTATATACTTTTCCAGCTTTTATCATTATTAGAATAACATATCGTAAGTTTAATTGGTATAGATGTCTGCAGACTGAGCAAATTCTGAATGCATTACATTGTCAAAAGCATAGATGGGAAATGGCTATAAGCATGTACTTACTATGATTTATATAAGCCTGATTCTTTCTGACTTTGAATCTGATACACTAAAAAGAATCATTTCAAATTATATTAGGCTACAATGAAAGAATAGTTTGTAAATTAATTAAACATAGGAAGATCATTTCCTCCCCCCCTTTTTTTAAAAAGACATAAGTTTGCAGCTTTGTATATAAAAAGGCTTAAGTAGACTTTGAATAACCACAGGTTTCAGAGTAGCAGCCGTGCTCTAATAAATTTGTTAGTCTCTAAGGTGCCACAAGTATTCCTTTTCTTTTTGTGAATAACCAGACATTACAAGTAAGGCTGGCCAGAAAATAATTCTGTTTCATGAAAAATTTCAATCTTTCAAGATTTGTTTCAATTCCACATCTGAACGAAACTGAGAATTTACAAAGCTTTTTGCAGAGAGAGAGAAAGACATCCACCTACCTCAGCATAGCCAATAGTCTAGTGCCCTTGCCACCAGGCTATTGGCTATTTTGGTGTGGGTGTCTCTTTTATTTTCACCAGATATTCCTGGACCTGAGAAACCTTCCCAACTAAACCAATAAGTTTCTGTGAAAAGTTTTGGTTTCAACAAATAGGCATTTTTAGATGGAAAAACATTCTGTTTAAAAATTTGTAACTAGCTCTAATTATTACTTTTGTGTTGCTAATGTATGCAATTATACAGTGTAATATAAATTGAAAACATCATATCAGTGTTTCTTGTGCAATGATCTCAAGACACTGTAGAAATATTAATACACTAAGCCTCACAACTCCCCTCTGAGGCCAGACTTATTTTATATCTATTGTACAGGTTGGTTAAACAGAGGCTCAAAGGTGATTTAAATTCTTCCTACTGTGGACAGCCAAAGAGAGCAAATCCACTGTGCAAACTGTAAAGCATGAAAGTAGCTATTTGGGATGCTGATCAAATCTGCCAAATATTTGCCCCGTTCCTGAAGCCTGGAAAAAAATATGTGGACTGTTTGGCTCCAGTTTTTCTGTCAATTTGTTCTCCTGTCCTTCCTTAAGCAAATTGATCCTAATTATTACTGTGGGCTTGGAATGTGGTACTCTTGTTCAAGCTGAATGTTACCTTGCACCCTGAGAGTCCCGTGGAAGTAAATGAAACTATTTGTGGAGTAAAGTAGTAGTGTGAGTAAGGTTGTCACAGTCTAACCATAGTATTGTAAGTACACGTGATATTTTATGGAATTAAATATAACCCCATACTCTAGAGAGTTTACAATCTATATGAGACATCAGAAGGCAACGGTTGGACATTGAATGGAATCAGAACTGTTCAATGGTGTGTAATGGACACTATTCAACTAACAGGCAAAGGGGATTCTCCTTTAGCTCAAAGATTAGAACCCAGTAACTTGGGAGCATAAAGATAGGAGTTCTAGCTCGGCTGTCACCATTAGTTTTGGACTGGCCATGGTGTCCAGCATGTGAAGTGACAGTTTTTAAGTCCTAGGTTGTCACAGATTTATTACTACAGAGGACTTGTAAACTATTTTAGCATTATTTGTTTGCATTTCCTCTTTAAATGTTACTGTAGTATAATGAAAAACTGAAAAAAAATAGTGATGGACATGTACAAAAGCTGGCATAAAAGAGCAGCTTCAAGTAAGGCATTAAGGTTTGTCATAAAACACAAATTTGGACTATATAGAAAAAATATATCATTTTCTTAATATCTCATAATGAATCGGATGGAGGCTTTAGTTTTCCTTGTAGTTATCTATATTTGAACATTTGTAAATGTGGACTTTTTGTCACAGTAGATTGTAGTAGTTTTACCAAAGCCATTATAGCGGATGTGTATGCTTTTGCATAACAATGATATTGCACAGAACATATGCAGGGTAAAAACAGCAATCAGGATATTGTACAGAAAAAAGTTGGGGTCACATCCTGCAAGGATCATCAGTGGAAGTTGAGGGTGCTCCAGCCCCTTGCAGGATTGGGTCCTCATTCAGTGCATTTGATAACTGCCTTTTAAATTTGAATCTCGTGGGTACTTTACATTATTAAACCCAAAGGCACTGGTCCAAATTAAGGAGTGTCTGGAAAACTTCATTTTTTTAAATAAGTGAAGCCAGGTTTGAGCTGTTGGAGCATAAACAAGTTATTTAAGCCACAAAGCATCCATCACATAAGTAATACAGATTCAAACCAATTTTCTTCATGGTAATGGCTTAAATGTGTCCTCTATCTCTTTCATTCTAAAAGAGCCAAACCCCCTTCACAAACTCTGGGCATGAATATCCCCTGCACTGAAGTCCATATATACACTCAGAATGACTTCAAAAACCTTTGCAGTGGGATTCTGGGCTTCCATGTGGCAGCTGTTTAACGGTAATCAGCATTGCTACATGACAATTGGGGCAGGAAGTGAGGAATACTGTGTTGTTTTGGACCCACATAGGAAATTTTAGGTAAGCAGAATGTAATTTAGTATGGCCAGGACATAAGAGCTACCACAGGCAAAAAGTGCCATGTAACCTTCAGGTGCTGCAGCTGGGTAGGATGTGGCCATCCTTTGAGGATTTCAGGGGTGGCAGGCAGACTTACTGCTCCCTAGAGTTTCTTTTGGGCATGGGTTGTGTGGTCCACTCCCCTCCCTGCCACTCTAATTGGAATCTTTTAAGGGAATTGGCTGGTCTCTTTCTTCATGTTGTGGCATTAGGATTTAGAAGTGTCTCTGGAGACTCCTGCTGCTCTGGCTCCTTAGGACTGAAAATGCAGACTGTAGTCTTATGTCTCGAGTGCATCATGGGTTTCAGAAATTCCTGATTTCTCACAATTAGCATGAATAATTTTATGCACCAGAGAGAGTTTATTTATCACATAGCTAGAGATGCTTGAAACTGCATGGTTATTGCAATGATAGAATTAATAACTTTTTCCCCATATTGAATTAAAATCTCCAGTTTAGACTATAAAAATTCACAATGTGCAAATCTGATATCTTGCACACCCCCACATTGACTTGCCATCCTGGTAAAGTAAAATAGATAAACCTTGAATGTGAGTCAAATACTACCCTCCTCACTCAGGCAAAACTAATAAATTCCTTCAGAGCCTCCCATATGAAGGTCTGCAGGATATGGCCTTCTGTCAGAGAAGCAGGAGCTGTTTCAAATCTTATTCTATGGCATTTTACAAGTCAAATCTATTTCACTTTATTAAAAAGTGGCCACCCAGTCCTCTGTGCCCATGTAAACCTTTATAAAAACTGAATGCTAACTTTAGAACTTGTGTGCAGAACTAAGACCTTCCCAGATTGTCTTCTAATCTAAAACTCTCCTGCCAGTCTCATCCCTTCCCTTCCCAGAAATCTTCATAGGAGTTTCTTTAGAAACTTGCCCTGGTATTAAAGTTCTGTCATTTATATAAAAATGTGCTTGGAATATGTATGACTGTTAGACCCCTTTAGCACTGCAAATTTTAGTTTCTAGATTAAATGTGTTCTTCTGAAAGCAAGTATAGGCTTCACTTTCATCCTTTTCTAGCTATCTGCATCTAACGTTCTTTTGGGTAACTCCTTGGCTTTTCACACATTACTGACACATTTTCCCTGGCAAAAAAAATTGTTAAATCAGCTCTCTTTCCTTATAAGTAGTAGTGTTATTTCCCATATGTAAACACATACAGATTCCTGCTAAGACATAAACTGATTACCCTGAATTTATGATCAGATAGTTCTATTTATTTTAGACATCATGATGAATTTCTTCCACTCCAATAGCTCCTTGGTAAGAAGACTACTAATGGTTTCTCTATTTTGTGATCAAGAAGGGTATGTCTACACAGCAGCTTCCTAGCCGAGGTAGAGAGACTCGTGCTAGCAGGGCTAGGGGATCAAGTAGGCTTGAGAGACTGAGCTTGAACCCAAGCCACAACATTCAGAATGCTATTTTTAGCCCAGCTAGCATGAATCTGTCCACTCGACTTGCTCCCAGCTGCAGTGTACTTGTACCTGAAGTGACCAAATAAAATCCCCTACATAATCTCAGTCTCAAGAATCAAAACTAGGTTCTTCTAAGACTTCTTGAAATGGATTTTTTAAATACACATTTGGTTGCTCTCTATTTGTAATGTTAATATAGTTACTATTGTTCAAATTAATGTGGTGATTCTTATTTCACTCCAGGTTTTATCGGTTTCCCTTGATATAATTGTCATATAATTTGGATTTCAGTTACAGGCAAATGCGTTTTTAAAACTTGAAAAATAGTGTAATGTGGTGCCTATCCCACACAGGTGATGAAAGGGTTAATGTGGGATGAAGAGCCAATTAAACCACCTGGTTACACCTAGCAGGTGGGCCAGGCCTAACTAATGATGAAAACCAGCTGGGGAGAGGGTAAGTGGTGCTATTAACAAAGGAAGTTGAGAGCAGAAGGGGGCTTCAGGGAAGAACTCTGCAGTGACTCTCCTGCTAGTAGAGAGCGAAGAGATCTGTAGGGAATAAGAAGGCTCTTGGAGGATGAGGAGAGAGGCCATGGAAATCCTTGGTAAGAATAGGTCCAGGGAGGTGGCAGCAATGAGTGAGCCTTGACTGCCTGTCATAGGGTTCCTGGATGGCACCCATTGGAGAGGAACTGTCTGGGTTCTCAACCAGTCACTGGGGATGGTGGTGTGCAGACCCTGACATAAGGGGATAAGGATTTTTGTGCATTTTCTTCTAAGAGCTCTCAAACCACAGGACTCAGAACTGAGGGTGTCAGGCCAGACAGAGAGATCAGACACCTGTTTCTGCTGGATTTTGATACCCTGGAGCAGGTGAGTCTAAATGTGTCCTGGCCCAGAGAGCTGAGTCATAAGAATAAGCTGATCACCACAGGTCTGGAACTACTGTCCGCAGGGGGGTACTAGAGAGAAGAGATCCACTACACCGCCTCACAGCTGGTGGTGATGCTTCAGTGGTGAGTGCACTCCTCTACACCCTTTTTTCTTCTTGTTCTTAACAGTAGATGGAGCACTCCTAGCTACTGCTGACTTGTGACCTTGGGTTTCTTGCATGTCATCATGGAGCAGTGGTCACTGGGCCATCCCCAAAAATAACTTGTCAGATTTCTCTTCCTCTTCTTTAATGAGATTATTCATGAGTGAAGTGAATGGTACCTATCACAAGATTTTAAAAGCCTTCTTTATAGTTAACTTTTCTTCTGTATGCTAAAATTTAGCTAATTTTTACTTGATGAGATTTCTCAGAATATAATACTATAGAGTCTGTGTGCTGCCATTACAGCTGTGAATTTGAGCGCCTTTGACTAAGAAACAATTACCATCATAAATCGAACTAATCGTTTTTTTAACCATACATAATCGGTGATATACCTCACTCCTTTATTCAAACAGAATTTTGTTTTTAATGACCTAAGAGGAAATTTTCAGTGTGGCAAACAAAGATATTGATTACTGACTCTCTACCTCTTATAGGGCCTGATTTAACTTCCTTTGCCATCTTTCCACTGGCCTCAGTGACTGTTACCTCAGGCAGTTGGGGTCAAGTTTATAACTAGGGCAAAGGATGCTTTTGTGATATTTTAACTGGGGGATTGGGAGTTGGGAGATCTGAGTTCTATTCTCAGCTCTACCCCATAATTACTGTTTGTCTGTTTCCCTAACTGTAAACTAAAGAAAAGTATTACCAGTATCTCAAAAGGATGTTCGCAAAAAGAAAAGGAGTACTTGTGGCACCTTAGAGACTAACAAATTTATTAGAGCATAAGGTTTCGTGAGCTACAGCTCATTTCATCGGAAGTGAGCTGTAGCTCACGAAAGCTTATGCTCTAATAAATTTGTTAGTCTCTAAGGTGCCACAAGTACTCCTTTTCTTTTTGCGAATACAGACTAACACGGCTGCTACTCTGAAACCTGTCAAAAGGATGTTGTGAAACATAGATGTATTACTGCTCGTAAAATACGACTCATGGACCAAGAGCACTGTGTACATAAAAAGGATTTATATTATTTATTATTTATAGTTATAGTTATTTATAGTCCCATTTGTCTGGCTTATTTATATCTGCCCATTTCTGGTGGTGGAGAACCATTTTTAACTCTTTGTAGTATTCTAGATCAACTGTAGTATTCTACATCAACCTGGCAATCTGAGGCTAAAATTGCCATTGGAAAGAAATTTCAGTGGTGATTACTTTTTAAAGTTTTATTCATACCTTTCTCTCGGATGAAGATTGCAGGCCTACTGCAGTTTGATTCCAGGTTTTCTTAGGTACATGAGTTAAACCATTGCATTTTAAGTTTATCTTTATTTAATGCTGTTACCATAATGATTTGTTCACCAGAAGAGAATTTAAGAACTATAATATTTTAAATAAAATAGTTTTTAATCTTCTTGGAAACTGAACTTGGAATACTTCTAGAAATTCAACTCACGTCTGATAATGAACTGCCCAAACATGTAACAATCACACTGTGAAGAGGGTAAGCTCTCTTTTCTGTGAGGTATCTGGCATATATTTGGCCATGGTACAAATAAAAAATATTCATTTTTTTTCTTCTCTGTTAAAAATAAATGGAACATATAAGTGGTCTCTTTATGAATAGCATAGTGGAGTGCAATCCTCTGTTGCTATGAATAGCAAAAAAAAAAAAAAAAAAAAAGTAATAGTAAATGATCATGGGGCACTGAGACTGCCCAAAAGCTGGCCCGAAAAGATGTTTTAACTAGCTCAGTGAAAGGGTGATTCCAAGGTGGTGCACAAGCACTGTGTATGGGCTTTTATGTCATACATTTTTCATGCATAGAAAAGCAGATGGGGTCAGAAGAAAAGGAGGAGTGACCATGATGCCTCCAAGCTATGCTGATCCTCAGCTGTGTTTTCAGTTTCACAAGGCCATTTGTAGATAGTGTAAATTAAGGTAACCCTGCAGCTTTGTTGACCTGGCTTCAGGGGATCAGGCATGAAAAAGTAAGCTTTAAGCAACTTTTATATCTACATGATGCACATGACCTTTGCCCTGTGCAGTTCATCCATACCCCAAGATCTGGCAATGTCATTTTTATCTTGTGGCTTGCAATCTGTATCTCCTGCATCTTTGATTGTCATCAATACTAAAACTAAAAATCCAATCTGCAATACTAATGCAAAGTTAAGCAATCAACCTTTAAAATGTTTCTACCTTTTATGAAAGTATTTACTAGTTTGAGAGAGATTCCTTGTCTCGTTATGGAGAATACTAAAGAGATTATTAAAATGTTTCTACTGGTTTGAAAGTTTTAACTGCAACCTCTGTGGTGGTTACTGTGCAGTTAGCTGAACCAGTTTTTCAAGGACAATAGTATTTTACTTTTAACAGTGTTAGCACTCTGAGTGAAAAATTGCAGATACTTTGTGCTACTAGATGATTAGGATCCTTATCTAAATTGTTTACATGTCAGGTTTCCTTTGTAGCACTGAATAATTTGGATGAATGAGCTTTCAATTGGTAACCACATTTCCTTAAAAACATTTAGGCAAAGATACATAAAAAGTAATAAAAGCCTTCAGCTGTGCCCTTTGCTGGAGCTTGTCACAGTCTCTGGCTCTGATAGTGTCAGACACTTACTACTCAAGTCATATTTCTCTAAAAGCAGTGGCATTTCCAAGCTTCTGTCCAGAGAGATACAATCTCTTTTAAGGGAATTGTTTAAATGAAATAAACTGAAGTTTGAAATGGCTTCTTTTTCCCCCATAACTACTGAAATATTATCTTGTAGGAACTTCATGCTATACTACTACCCTTTTCTTATCAATTGTAAGAATGCTTTGAAGGAGTACTTGTGGCACCTTAGAGACTAAAAGATTTATTTGAGCATAAGCTTTCGTGAGCTACAGCTCACTTCATCCGATGTAGCTCACGAAAGCTTATGCTCAAATAAATCTTTTAGTCTCTAAGGTGCCACAAGTACTCCTTTTCTTTTTGCGAATACAGACTAACATGGCTGCTACTCTGGAAAAAAATGCTTTGAGAAGCTCATTTTCCAAACTCTGAGTTTTATGTATTAATCTCACACATATTTTATACTGTGAAATACTTAATGCCGCAGAATCAAATCCACCATAGATGTGTATACACTGCCTATTTTTATATTGCTTGACCCTGCAGTTCTTTTTTTCGTCAAAACTGCAACTGGAAACACTGGAAGTCTTGCAGGCCTAAGAACTTGAAGATTTGGCCCATAATACATAGTTATACGGTTATACAGTGAGTTTTAATTTTTAAGGCTAAATTGTGAAACCCTTACTCTCAATGAGCAGTTACTCCCATGATTAGTGGCAGACACACAAGTGTGAGCAGTTCATAATCTAGCCCTTAAAATTAAAGCCTGTGTCATCATTTGTGTCTTGCAGACAGCCAACGACACTGTCAGCACTTAATGACAATACAGGTATGACTCTAGGGGGCACAAATCCCTAAATGTGCAGTTTGGGGCACTTGCATGTCTAAGTTGGGTGTGTGCAGAAGAAACATTGGCCACATAGTATATTCAAACTTTTTGTTGTTAACAATCCAACAATGCTATGAATGCTAGTCTGTAGAGCTCCTATGTGTCTTATTTACCATTTCCACTCGATTTTTCTTGAAAGCTCATCAGAGCTATTTTCTCAAATTTAACTCATGTTTTTGATTCTGTAAGTTAACTCAGAAGTGATGCTGTGTTACTAAATCTACTTATTTCCTCATCAATCTTTCATTCATGTCCATCCATTTTACTCCTGTCCACTATTCTTTGTTCTACAAAGTGAAGAGTGTTTTCCTGGCTTTGTTAATGCTTCCCTAATTTGAAAATAACCCTAATCTGATTTTCTGTGTGATGTATAACATTCACCAGAAGACTATGTGCAATATTATAGATGGTGCCAATTACAAATATCTGCTGCCAACAATTTGTTTGTAATTTGAGGTTGCTTGTACATGTGTGCATATGCAGGCATACATGTGTCATTTAGTCCCTTAAACTTTGTAAAGTCACTTGGTTAACTTACTTTTGTTTGTTTGTTTGTTTTTTTTTCTCTTACCCCCTTATCCTCTCTATTTAGTCTGACTTTTAGAGAATATAAGATCTTCTTTTGTTTCGAAAGCACCTAGCACATTATGAAACCTCCAGAAACCAAAAATTAACAATAGTGATTACAAATGCTTGCTCAAGGATAAAACTGTCAAAAATGTGTTAAATTCTTATGATTACTTAAAGACACAATGGAAAACACGGTATTGTTTAGTTTAATTCCAAATACGTACGTGCGAACCACCATCATCACTGGTACTACTTGGACTTCTTTTGGTACATCATTATTTCTGTCCCTCGGTTATATGCTTGATTAGTCTGCTGTTTTGACTAATGAATGTTCTAAAATAAAAGTACCTTAGCATAATATTTGTGTAGTCAGACGCCAACGGTGTGGTGCTTTGCTCTGTTCAATGTTGATAACAGTTGGCTGTATGTGTGTGTTCCCTCTGTGTGCTGCCCTGGCTCTGTGCAGATAGCTGACACAGCAGACCCCGAGAGAACCCCCAATGACCACAGACTCCAATAAGGTATGAAGGTACCTGGCCAGGTTTATTGCCAAACGAAGCACAGTCTCTAGCTCCCCGGATCAGATGTCTACAGTTCTGCTAGTACATATGTGCTTCCTGACAATGGATTGGCTCAGTCAGTGGCAGAACTTACCACTGCCCCCTAGGTCAGGCAAAGAAAACTCTTCAGGGGTACACTTTTATACACGGGTACAAACAAGCTACATATCACTCCTGACATATCGAGGTGCAATCCCTCTACGTGTTAGGGTGCCACCTCTCATCTTGTACATGTTGGTTCGAACAAAACAACTCTATCCATCATATTACCTTCCTGCCCATGTCTTTAGGAAGGGTCAGCCTGTTCCTTGTTATCTGTGTGGCATGTACTCGTACCAGAATGTTCTGGTACCATCCTGGCACATGTGTATATTTCTAGTGCTTAGTACCTTTTAGGTATGTATATAATTGCAACATCAGCTGCCTTCTTGCCAACTTCTGCGAGCAGGGCCTGCCTCTGGCTCACAGCTTAACTTTGCTTTATGTTAGCAAAGTCTTGACCATTACTTTAGTTCAGGCTTTAGATCTCATACTGGACCTCTGAAACGAGGGCTTTTGTTTCAGGGCCTCATCTTATCACAATCTGTACTATAGTCTCTTCATGCATTTTCTCGATCACTGCTTTTGTTTGGTGGGGGCAGGATTTATAAAGAACCGTTATACTTCCAAAGTACTTAATAGATTGCTGATTGCTGTAAAGAAAATAATTGTACTAGAGTAGAAGAAATCAAAACTTCCTTATTGCATGAAAGCATAAGGTAATTTAGAAATGTATCGCATAAGCAGGCATTTTCATCAAGGTTATCAAAAGGAGGACATTGAATAGATCATAAGACCTAGCAATACTCTAGTAATTTCTTGAGTTCAAATGTCATCAATGGACTAGAATAATAAACAGCATTCTGAACTAGCTTCCTTTCTCCCAGAGACAGTACAATTTTGATACGTTATAGTACAAAAACTTGGTTACTAAAAGTTATGATAATGACATACTTAAATTGTAGATGATCTGAAAGTCATACTGTTAATTGCATTCTTATGATGCCAGCCTTCTAAGTAGCATTTATATCAGTATTTCAAATAAAGCATTTACTACAATAGTATATTTGCCATTTGGTTTAAAAAAATCTCGTGTACTGATTTCCTCATTCTAGAAAGTTAGTCTTACCTTCTGAAAAGTGATCCTTGAAGAATAATTTTGTGCCTGCCAATCAGTGTTTGAGGCTGTAGAAATTTCTCTAGAAGTAGTGCTTTTGGAGGCAGTATTGCCATGAATGGCATTACAAAATATCAGTGTACAATGTACTCTTCAGAAACCTTGTGACTTTCGTGATACAATCATTTCCATCTTCAGAAACTCATAATTTCCATATATATTCACTCCATCTCTACTGGCTGGTTAACTTTTTAAAAACTTTGTCAAAGACATTATTATTATTATTAGTCTAGATGACACTCTGGGACAAGACCTTCAAGAATAGGGGCCTCAATTTAGGCTCCTAGACCATATCTAAAACACACATACAGATATGCACCCACCCGACTTTTAAAAGTGTGGACATCCAATAGCTCCCATTGACCTCAAAACGTGTGCACATATGCACACAGATTGAGCGCCTGTTTCGGCCAGTCTTATTTACATCAAATAGCATCTTACTCTGCAAGTAGTCCCACTGACATCAAGAACAATTGCAGAATGTACTACACAGTGCAACTAAGGATGGCAGAATTGTTTAGCAAAAAGAAAAGGAGTACTTGTGGCGCTTTAGAGACTAACAAATTTATTTGAGCATAAGCTTTCGTGAGCTACAGCTCACTTCATCGGATGCATTCTCATAATAACCAACCTTTCACATAAACTTCCTCGTGGCTGGACTTTACAAAAACTAGACAAGCCATTTACAATACACACTTTGCTTCTCTACAAAAGAAAAAGGACACTAAGCTATCTAAACTACTACATGCCACAAGGGGCCACAACAGTGGTTCCCCTAACCCACCCAGCAATATTGTTAATCTATCCAACTATTCTCTTAGCCCAGCAGAAGAATCTGTCCTATCTCGGGGCCTCTCCTTTTGCCCCTCCACCCCCACGAACATGATACAGTTCTGTGGTGACCTAGAATCCTATTTTCGACGTCTCCGACTCAAGGAATATTTCCAACACACCTCTGACCAACATATTAACCCATAGAGACCTTCCTACCAACACTACAAAAAGAAGGATTCTGGGTGGACTCCTCCTGAAGGTCGAAACAGCAGCCTGGACTTCTACATAGAGTGTACGTTGACGTGCACGAGCTGAAATTGTGGAAAAGCAGCATCACTTGCCCCATAACCTCAGCCGTGCAGAACACAATGCCATCCACAGCCTCAGAAACAACTCTGACATCATAATCAAAAAGGCTGACAAAGGAGGTGCTGTCGTCATCATGAATAGGTCGGAGTATGAACAAGAGGCTACTAGGCAGCTCTCCAACACCACTTTCTACAAGCCATTACCCTCTGATCCCACTGAGAGTTACCAAAAGAAACTACAGCATTTGCTCAAGAAACTCCCTGAAAAAGCACAAGAACAAATCCGCACAGACACACCCCTCGAACCCCGACCTGGGGTATTCTATCTGCTACCCAAGATCCATAAACCTGGAAATGCTGGACGCCCCATCATCTCAGGCATTGGCACCCTGACAGCAGGATTGTCTGTGTAGACTATGTAGACTCCCTCCTCAGGCCCTACGCTACCAGCACTCCCAGCTATCTTTGAGACACCACTGACTTCCTGAGGAAACTACATTCCATCGGTGATCTTCCTAAAAACACCGTCCTGGCCACTATGGATGTAGAAGCTCTCTACACCAACACTCCACACAAAGATGGACTACAAGCCGTCAGGAACAGTATCCCCGATAATGTCACGGCTAACCTGGTGGCTGAACTTTGTGACTTTGTCCTCACCCATAACTATTTCACACTTGGGGACAATGTATACCTTCAAATCAGCGGCACTGCGATGGGTACCCGCATGGCCCCACAGTATCCCAACATTTTTATGGCTGATTTAGAACAACGCTTCCTCAGCTCTCGTCCCCTAATGCCCCTACTCAACTTGCACTACATTGATGACATCTTCATCATCTGGAGCCATGGAAAAGAAGCCCTTGAGGAATTCCACCATGAATTCAACATTTTCCATCCCACCATCAACCTCAGCCTGGACCAGTCCACACAAGAGGTCCACTTCCTGGACACTACGGTGCTAATACGCGATGGTCACATAAACACCACCCTATATCGGAAACCTACTGACCGTTATTCCTACCTACATGCCTCTAGCTCTCATCCAGATCATACCACACGATCCATTGTCTACAGCCAAGCTCTACGATACAACTGCATTTGCTCCAACCCCTCAGACAGAGACAAACACCTACAAGATCTCTATCATGCATTCCTACAACTACAATACCCACCTGCTGAAGTGAAGAAACAGATTGACAGAGCCAGAAGAGTACCCAGAAGAAGTCACCTACTACAGGACAGGCCCAACAAAGAAAATAACAGAACGCCACTAGCCATCACCTTCAGCCCCCAACTAAAACCTCTCCAACGCATCATCAAGGATCTACAACCTATCCTGAAGGACGATCCCTCACTCTCACAGATCTTGGGAGACAGGTCAGTCCTTGCTTACAGACAGCCCCCCAACCTGAAGCAAATACTCACCAGCAACCACACACACACATAACAGAACCACTAACCCAAGAACCTATCCTTGCAACAAAGCCCGTTGCCAATTCTGTCCACATATCTATTCAGGGGACATCATCATAGGGCCTAATCACATCAGCCACACTATCGGAGGCTCGTTCACCTGCGCATCTACCAATGTGAAATATGTCATCATGTGCCAGCAATGCACCTCTGCCATGTACATTGGTCAAACTGGACAGTCTCTACGTAAAAGAATAAATGGACACAAATCAGACGTCAAGAATTATAACATTCAAAAACCAGTTGGAGAACACTTCAATCTCTCTGGTCACTCAGTTACAGACCTGAGAGTGGCTATACTTCAACAAAAAAGCTTCAAAACCAGACTCCAAGGAGAGACTGCTGAATTGGAATTTAATTTGCAAACTGGATACAATTAACTTAGGCTTGAATAGAGACTGGGAGTGGATAGGTGGTCATTACACAAAGTAATACTGTTTCCCCATGTTATTCCCCCCGCTCCACCCCCCACTGTTCCTCAGACGTTCTTGTCAACTGCTGGAAATGGCCTACCTTGATTATCACCACAAAAGGTTTTCTTCCTCCCTCCCTTCCTGCTGGTAATAGCTCATCTTAAGTGAACACTCTCCTTACAGTGTGTATGATAAAACCCATTGTTTCATGTTCTCTGTATGTGTATATAAATCTCCCCATTGTATTTTCCACTGAATGTATCCGATGAAGTGAACTGTAGCTCACGAAAGCTTATGCTCAAATTAAATTGTTAGTCTCTAAGGTGCCACAAGTACTTGTTTTCTTTTTGCAAATACAGACTAAGGAGGCTGCTACTCTGAAACCTGTCAGAATTGTTTAGATAAGGGTTGCTGGCTCTTCATCCTTTTCCAGAAACACAAGTTACTGCTTTAGGGCTCAGCGCCCATTCACACAGAAACTGACAGCTGAAGGAAACACCTTAAGGCCATTAGTATATTTACACCAGCACACACAGACATCAATATACTAAGACTTTGGTAACAAGCATCAAAGTGAATGAATGAAGTGGAATTTTTGAAACTGAATAGCAAATACTCCATCTGTCTGCTGTGCCTCTAAAAGCTGCACACATCTGCTCAAGACCCACAAAATTAATACTTTAGTTGCTATGCTGACTTCCAAGTTGTGAAAGTTTTATTGAATCCAGTTTCTTAAATGGCAGTTTTATTTTGAAGGCATGTGGCTTAGGATACACACCACATGTATCATTCACAATCCCCCTAACATCCACTGCTCAGACTTCTGTGAAAATGAGACAGATAAGAATATGCCTGTCTAATGTGGATAATCACTGGGAATCAAGCCTTATAGAAAGACTATTAGTAAAACCCAGAAAAGCTTTTTATTTTTTTTCCATTTTAATGACAGTTGATTTATAACTGTTTTTTCCTCCTTTGAACTGTAATAATTTGTATTTATAGATTTTAAATAGTAGTATAATATCTAGATTTGAAAGGTTTAATTGGTACAGTAACTTATAGTTGCTGATTTTTTTTTAAAAAGTGTGGTCTTAATACAATAGATTTTTCTCTGACATTTTTGTTGCTTCTTTTTTTTGCCTTCATCACAACTGATCAGCAGTTAATTACCAGGGCAAAATTGTCCTCTTCATTTTAGCTTTGCCTTCTAATTACATGCTTCTTCTAATTAATAGTCATAAATATTCTTGAACAGGTGAAAAATCAATTGTATTTTTTGTTTTGAAGTATTACTGGTTAGTCTAACACATTCCTAAAGAATCATTGGAGAGTTCAAAGGGAAAAAGTGAAAAATTCTTCCAGCCTCGCTTATTTCCTCTTAAGATTCCCCTGAGAGAAGGAAGCCTGGCAGACGTACTGTTAATGCAAAGATTAACAGTGCTGTAGCAAGATACAACTAATCTTTAGTATCAGTTAGTTGGTCTTAGTACATGAAGGGTTGTAGGCTACACAGGTTTGTTTGTTTTTTAAATATATTTTGGGAATATCAGTCAGTTTGAATTATCATCTCTGTTTTCAGAATTCATTCATATGTTCGGAGGAAAGAAAAATTAATTTTCCGTGATTTTTTCCCCCCCAGCCTCTCTCTATGGACCTGAGTTGTACTGCACTGAGTTGTGCAGGATCACAGGGATTGACCCATATGTAGCTCAGAGCAGGATTGGGGCCTATATTTTCAGAGACCTGTCCCTCTCCATCCCCCACCCACTAAATTAAAAGAAATCAACATATGTTAAGGTACAGCAACACACAGTTCAGGCACCCAGACAGTCTCAACACTGCCTTGTAATGATGTTATGCAATAGCCATATGGTTGGGATTAAGGCATTTTTATAGCTGTCAATTTCTGTGCAGCTCCATGTGTGACATTTTATTCACGTTGTATAATATAACTTGCATATTTCCAAATCATTTGCATACACCTATAAATTTCAGTTTACAATCTACACCAGTGGCTCAAACTTTCCAGGCTACTGTACCCCTTTCAGGAGTCTGATTTGTCTTGCATACCCCAAGTTTTACCTCACTTAAACTACTTGCTTACAAAACCAGACCTAAAAATATGAAAGTGGTGCAGCACATTATTACTGAAAAATTGCTTATTTTTTTCATTTTTACCATATAATTATACAGTAAAATAAATTGGAATGTAAATATTGTGCTTACATTTCAGTGTATAGTATATAGAGCAGTGTAAAAAAGTCATTGTTGGTATGAAATTCGTTTGTACTGACTCTGTTAATTTTTATGTAGCCTGTTGTAAAACTACATAAATATCTAGATGAGTTGATGTACCCTTGGAAGACCTCTGTGTACCCGCAGGCATATGCATGCCCCTGGTTGAGAACCACTGATCTACATGTCTTATCACCAAGTGTGGCAGAGTTAGGACACGAAGTGGCAGAAAACTTAGCAACTGTGGCAGTGGTGTTATGCTTATAAGAAACACATGGAATCTTTTTCAAGAGGATAAGGCAATAGACATGTTTATTGAGAGTAACATTTAAGCATCAAAAACAGCATATGCTTCCATTTATATACACACAGACACCAAGTCTACACTGCAGCTGGTATAGTTACCAGTCCTTAGTGTTGCTCAGTCAGTTCCAGTGGCCAGCTGAAACTGCACACTAGAGAGAGGAGCTGGGTCTCTGTCGAATGCGTCTGAAGCTCTGATGTTGATGCAGAACGAACCCAAAGTCCCATGGCAATACATCCTTCTTTCATAGTAAAAAGTTCCCATACAAGTCTATGGATCTTGCTGTGTCACACTGGAGCTGTTAATTATGAGGTATTCAAGGTTGCTCTTAATCAGCATTATTTTGAGTTGTTACCAGGAGGATCCACAGCTGTTTATCTCGTCCCTCTGGCTCAACTCCTTATCTTGTCCTTTGGGTGTATGCCTTTGCTTTAGGGTTGTCAATCTGCCATAGGGGTGATTCTGATAATAAAGTTGGTGCCTCTTGACTCCTCCACACCCCTCTCGACCATCCAGCCCATCAGTACTGGCACCTCCTGTCTCCTCTCTGTTAATCAGTATGCCATACGTTCTTCATTCACACACATGAATGTAAATGTAAATGTAAATTTGCATTTGTAAATGATTTCAAAGGCAAGAATTAAAGCCATGAAACTTCTATTCTTCTAAGAACAATCATTGACATAATCAGCAAAGAATAAACCCATGATTTGTAAATGTTTTTTTTTCACCAAATGCATCCGATGAAGTGAGCTGTAGCTCACGAAAGCTTATGCTCTAATAAATTTGGTAGTCTCTAAGGTGCCACAAGTACTCCTTTTCTTTTTGCGAATACAGACTAACACGGCTGCTACTCTGAAACCAGTTTCTTCTAACTAATTCAAAGCTAGCAAATCTTACTTGAGACAATTTCTCCCCATTAGGCTTTTGGCCTATGGTGGTAGGTGGAAGGAAGCATAGAGGGCTGTTAAGGTAGGTGGATGGGTGAGTGCTAAGGAGTGTCCCAGAGGAGAAGAAAGATGGGTTCTGGACAATTCTAATATGCCTGGAGATAGGTGGGTCCTTCGAGGTTTGGGTTTGCTGGGTAGATGTTGGAGGGAATCTGCAATTGCTGAAGCATGTCTGAGGGTGGTAGATGGGGAGCTGGATAGGATGCTAAGTGGATCAAAGATTATAATTGTCTAACTTAATTAGTTTCTTCTCCAGTTTTGCATTACTGTGATAAGTTAGGAAATGTTTGAAACTCAGTGAGGTCATAGGTGCCCAGAGTTTGATGGAGAATGAATACGCAGCCAAGTGCTTAGTACTAGAGCTGATAGAATTTTTTTTTGATAGGACAGTTTTTTCAATCAGAAAAATATGGATTCATCTAAATGGAGAGGCTTTGTTGAAACATGTTGATTTTTTTAACCAAGGTTTTGATGGAAAGACTGGTGGCGAGCATTCCCTCTCATCATCGGCCCAGGGCAGCCATCCCACTCCTGCTATCCTACATCAAGGAAGAAGGAGCAGCACTGGGAGACAGGAATACCTGGGATAGGTGGCAATGGCAATGATACATTTTCCAAATTGAAATTCTAAGGTATGACACTTGGTTCTGATATGGAATGAAACAAAATTTTGAACATTTGGAATTTCCCATGTAATTAATTTCCATTTTGTGGCCATCTCTACTTATCACTTACCCTAAGGAACATAGGCTATTTTCAGTATTAGCCACACATATTAAAAAAAAAAATTTGAACATTGCAGACATCTGTCATTGGTCTGTCTGAAGGATTAGGATACTAGAGTAATAGCACGATGTGATATCAAATAGAACAATTTGAACAATAGCAGATTCATTTAGAAGGAAGTAGAAATGGAAATGTGATTTCAATGGAATCTTCCGGACCTTAAAAAAAATTTCAGTTTTCTAAATAAAAATGTTTTCAAAAAATACTGTTCTGGACTTGCTCTATTAAACTTTTCAACAGCATAAATATTGACCCCTTTCACCCTCTTTGCACCAGCTTCTCTTAGCAATGGGCGCGGTGACCAGCTCTCCTATCTCATTTCCTGCTTAGTCCTTTGGCTTCTCCCATTGCGTTCACTCACTGGAACAACACAGTTCACTGAAAGAGGAAACCTTTGTTTTTCCCTTTTCAAGGCTGACTGGCATATAGCTTCCAGTAACGGTAAGCTTAAATCAAACAAATTTATTACAGCTGAGAAAATGGAATTAAAGCAAAGGAAACTGTAACATATTCAAATTCCGATTTCTCATTGGCTAAACTAGGTAAGGCATTCTAAGTTCAGTTACTGAGAAAAAAAAGTGAATTGCTTATTTCTCTTTAAAACAGTGATACACAATAGGTGGCCCACAGGCCAAGGCCAACTCACCTTAAAAAATGTTTATAATTAAATTCACAAACGAGATACATGGCCTATTGCTTGCCTTTGGCTTCCTTAGTAAGTAACTTACTGGCTCTTAAGTTCTTGCGAGAGCATCGGCTACGATTGGGCGAGGGACACCGCCCTTTTGTTTCCTCAGTGATGGAAATAGAGCAAAAATAAATGCGAGTGGGAGCAAATGTCACACAGCCAACAGAACCGAGCTTTTCACCCAAACTGGGCAGTGGATTTTCTTTTTATGATGGTGCCTTGTTTAAACACAAAACCGTGTGTTTAATATGCCAAACCACTGTATCAGTTTGTAAGGTTGTTAATGTGAGGCACCGCTTTGAATCAAAGCACAGTAACGTCAGCATGATCTATCCTCCTGGCAGTGCTGCAAGATGTGACAAACCTGAAAATCTGAAATCTTTGTATCACACTTCAAATGTCATTCTCACAACATCATCGACTGTGTAGGAAAAAGCAACAGCTGCTTCTCTTCTGATAATGTTTGTACTAGCTTAAAAAGAAAAAAAAAACAACCTTTCCTGATGCCGAGCTTGTGAAGGAGTGTATATTGGAAATGCTGGAGGAGCTTTTTGCCAGCAATAAAAACAAAGATGACATTGTGAACCATGGGAAGTAAATTCCCCTGTCTGATTTCATGGCAGTGCAAAGATTGGAGGTAATTTACGAGGAATGTTTGTCAGCACTGCTTTCTGATTTAAAAAAAAATGCCAAATACATGTCTCTTTGCAGTGGACGAATCAAGCCATTGAAATGACACTGCCAGCTATCACTGTTTTAGATTTTATGATGGTGAAATTTTCAAGGAAGAGTTTTTGTGCTTAATACCATTAGAAACCTACACCATAGGAGAGATCATTTTTGAAATGGTAAAAGGCTTTTTTAAAAAAAATGGTTTAGATCTGCATAAAGAAAACTTGCTTGTTACATATGGAGGTCCCTCCATGACAGGGAAAAAGAAGGGCTTTGCTTCACGTTTGGCAGTGATGCACCCTTCATTAAATACACTTCACTGCATCATTCACCAGATTGTCCTGTGCAGTAAATTGTCTGGGAATTTGGAAAAAAAAAACTATGGGTATTGTGATGAGTATCAGTGAATTACATACTCTCAACTTCTAACTTGTAACATCGTCTTTTTAAAGCTCTTTTACAAGATGATTCAGCCGAATACAGTGACCTGGTGCAGCATAACGTTAGCTGGTTAAGTATTGGGGGGAAAAAAGCTAACCATCTACTTTTGCTCTCCATTTCATCTCCCCTTTCCACCCATTCTAGTTCTCTCAGCAGGAACAAGGAGGAGAGCTAGAACTTTGTGACCGGCTAGCTCTCTTGAGGCCATTACCAAGTAGTCTATGGACCACTTTATGGGGTGGTCTGGTGTATAGTAATGTTACAGTACAACTTAGGACAACTCCTCAATACTGAAAATAAATTAAAGGTCACTTTTAATAAAACAGGTGGAATTAGCCAGTTTGACCTGGACACAAGGGCTAACTGAGAAATATCACATTTGTTCAGGGGTCTTTTTAGTTATGATGCTTAAAGCTGACAAGCAGGAAGCTACAGTGTGGAAATTGTAGGTGTTTTTTCAGACACGTATGTTGGAAATAAGATAACTTGTTCTAATAGATTTTTTTTGACTGAAGCATCTTATGTTTGCTTTTTCAATATAGTTTCTAGATGAAGCTTTCCTCTTTTGATGGGGAGAGTTTGAGGGAACTTCTGTGACATTTTTAAGGGAATAAATTTGTCCAACAAAAATTGCATTAAGTCCTAAATTCTGTCCAAAAATCCTTTCTGAGCATACAGCCTGAGCAGCTAGAATGTGCCATGGGGATATTATGCAGGACTGAATGGGAAGGAATCCTCAGCCCCAGGCTGTGGAGAAGTCCCATAGTACACTGTGGCTCCTATGCCAGCATATGGGAACTTGTTGGGCCTCCTTGCCCTCCCATGCAGAGGACAGCAAGTAGTGGATCTGCACTGGTCCTGTCACCATATCCTTTACTAGCACAGACGCACAAGGACCTCCCTCATCTCTTAAAACAGCTCACTGTAGTGATCTATAAGAGATGCGAGAAGGAAAATGCACAGTTTCCAGTCAGTTTGGTAACTTTCCCTTTGTGGGTTGGAGCTATCAGATTATATCTGCAATGCTAGAGTCATAAACTACTTTTTAGACAATAGGTGGATTTTGGCTGGCCAGTCATTTGGGCAGATACCCAAATCTGCCTATTCAGACCATCTTCTTTCAACCCATTGATAATTCTAACATTATAAAAATGGTGTGTGTAATGAAAACATGTTGACTACCGTATATCTATAACATTAAAAATGTACGTGAAGCTATGTTTGATATTATGGATTTTTTTTATCAGATCATATTCACATTCTCTTTTTAAGAAACTGCAGTAATTCTCTTCATCCTTCTTAAAGCTGGGAGACCTATTGATACCAGATAATTTATCTGATGAATCTTGTTTTTTCAGCTTTAAGAATTATCCACTGCACTCCTGCTGTTGCCAGCGTTTCAGAGCTCAAATGAAGATTTACTAAACTTCCCAGCCACAGTCCAGATGATGTCTAACTCTGTGTAGGTCACATCTGAGATTGAATTCCCCAACTTCTCCCCCCCGTCCCTTTCCTAAGTTGCATTTTCTGCCTTTTGTGGGGCTTTGTAGGAGGGTTATCATTGGTTATAGCGTCTCACAAGCAGATGCAGTTTACCTGAAGCTGAAGGAAGTTGCAGGCGAGTGGGACATGTCTAGATGTTGTATGTGGTGGTAGAAGGACATGGTTACAAGTAGAGAGGTGACATGGTTGTGCCCTACAGATGTTACATAGGGTCCACAACACCTACAGTCATCCCCATCCATATGGATATGTTTCTGTTTTCAGGAACCTCTTAAGTATCTACACGTAATACACTTTCAGGGGTCTTTCAGGCTCTACACTTTTGCCGCCCCAAGCAGCAAAAAAAAAAACCAAACAAGCAAAAAAAAAACCTGCCGAATTGCCGCCGCAGGAAACAACGGAGAGGTGCTGCCGCCGAATTGCCGCCAGGACTGCTGCCGGAGTGCCATCCCAAGAACAGCCGGAGCACCGCCCCTTCAGCAGCGCCGCCCCAGGCACAAGCTTGCTTAGCTGGTGCTTAGATCCAGCCCTACTTTCAGGGGTCTTGTTTACTATGCTCCTGCAGAATTAAATAAATGCAGTGATGTGTAATATGTCTTTAAGGCCACAAAGATGTCATTTTGTCCTATGTTCAGTTCCATCATTTGAAAAGTGTAGTGGATTTGTAGATCCTGCAAGAAAAGTTGTTGGTTATGTGGGGTTTAGAATAGCATCTGTTACTATGTTTTCATGCACTACAACTGAGTTGATGTGCATCACTGCTTCTGTCTTTTAAAGGACACCCTTGTAAATTAAATGTTTTTTTTTCTCAATAGGTCCTTTCATTTTATATTAATAGGCACTATAATATCACTGCTTTCTATGTTCCAGTTACATACAGCAAGAACACACATAGTGTTGTTACTGCATAAGGGCCTGACCCTTTTCCCATTGAAGTAAATGGGAGTCTTTTCACTGACATGAGTGGGCATTGGATATGGCTGTAAGTAGGTAACAAGCTGCAATCTCCACTGCCCTATTTAAACAGACAGAAACTCAACATGAGAGAGATGCCAAAAGAAAGAGAGAGAACTTAATATAGAGACAAATACTCAAAGACCCTCAGAATTCTGGAGACATGTAAAGCTTTCTTATTAGCTGGCAGTGGTGTCCAACAATGTGTATCGGGTCCTGTAACTACATAGTTCAATTCCCTTACACTTGTGCATAAATTGCCTTTCATAATAGAAAGGAGGAACACCTTCCAAGAAAATTATTTAAGGTATTGATAACACACCTATGTGCCATAGCAGGAGTAGGTGGCCCAGCAGTATAGTGGCTCCAGTTGTTCCTCTCTAGCAGAACTCAGAGTGGTAAGGGGTAACTACAGCTTCTTTCCAAGGGTCCTCACTGGCCAGGTCCCACAAGGTTCCATACTATCCCCAGCTCACCTTAATATCTACATGAGACCATTGGGAAAGATGGTGTAATGCTGTGGAGTTAGCAGTCAACAGTGTGCAGATGACCCTCAGCTATATGTCTCATTCTCAAATGATACAACCACCACCACTTGTAAATTTCTCAAATGTCTACAAGAAATCAGCTCTTGGATGAAGAGCAGATGACTCAAGCTGAATCCAGGCAAGACTCCAGTCATGCTGGTTGGAAAGGGGAAATGCTTTGAAGAACTGTCCAAGATGTTGAAATCATATAGCTTCCATTCTTGAAAGTGGTGTGAAGCATCTGACTCATTACTATGCTTGGATGCGCAGATAGCTGGGATAACCAACTTGATTTAGTTGGAGATTGGTCTTGCTTTGAGCGGGGGGTTGGACTAGATAACCTCCTGAGGTCCCTTCCAACCCTGATATTCTATGATAGCATCAGTATCTAAAAATGCTGCCTTCAACCTCCAGCTTGCTAGGAAACTTTGTTCCTTCTTCCCAGTGAAGGATGTAGCGACAGTAATCCATGCATAAACTCCAGGCTGGATTACCATAAAATTCAGTGTACATCAAGCTATATGTGAAGACGATGCATAGGCTCCAGCTGGCACAGAATGCAGCTATTCACATTCTCCATGGCTTAGGTTGCCATGAGCACATCAGGTCTGTGTTCATCCCACAACTGGTACCCAATCAGTTTCAGGGCCAATTTAAGGGTGAAACAATGAAGACCAAATATTGATCTATGAACCATTGCAACAACTGTGCTACTTTAGGACAATGCAATCACAAGTCCCAAGACAAGCGTATGAGATCTGGGATAAAGCACTCTCATCTGAGTGAATCTGGCTACTGAACAATCTTTCAGAGATCATCAGTGGAATCCAGAGTCTGATCACCTGTAGGAAACATTGCAAAACCTTCCTCTTTGAAAAAGCCTTTCCACTGCAAGACTGGGACTTGCAATACTGACATCTCTTCTACCCAATTAACCTCTATCGACCTACCTACCAACCAACAAACCGATCAAAAAGAGGAAATTAATAAAATGTAAAATAGATACAAAAACACAATTGCAAGCAGAGTTTTTTTTCCTCTGGAATAGGGAGATGTGACAGAGACTCCATGAAATCCCTTAAGAGTCTTGACTCTTGCAAATGATTTTACATAGAAGGCTCTTGGATACTATGATGACAAGCAGCAGTATAAAGCCTCTAAATAGAATTTAAAAGGATTATTACACCTTCAAGGTGATCGATATCCCTTGGCCTTCAACCACATACTTCATAACAATTGCTAAGGTATACGTCTTACAGAAGCTTTGCATTATTTGGTCCAAAATGTACATATGTATCTGTTGCACTTGCAGAATCATATCTCAGTGCTGGTTGCAAGCACAATAGCTGATTTAGTACACTGGGCCTTTGCAGGCGCAGTGGGGGCATGTGTCAACTCAGTAGTTGGAATTCAGGTGGTATGTCTTTTTACATAGGCTGGTCTCTATTTTCAGTGTGTCAATGTATTGCTGGCTTTCTTTAAATTGATTTATGATATTGGTCAGGGCTGAATTTAAATCTCTTCCTTGATGCTGTTGTTAAATTTATCTATACTGTGTCAATTTCCAATATTAGTATACCTCAAGCTCCAAAGAGCACTGAGTGTATGGCAACCGGTGATAGGGAAACTAATTCCTTTTTGATTTTTCACAGAGAGCTCTGCTTTCTCTCTCATAGTCAACAATTCCATTTAATAGAAGTTCAGTCTAGTATGATGGAGTTATCATAACTCCAGATACGCTTTCAGTTTAGAAATGGTGAGTTTGAATTCATGACATGTAATATTTGTGTGGTGAGGGCAAGCTACATCATTTCTATTAATCGGACATGGAAAATTTTTAAGTTGAAAGTCCAAAGCTTCAAAAAGTCCACTTGATGACAATACAAGAGTAATGTTTTGTTCTCCTGGATTCTCTGCTTGTTTTTAAAAGATAGAATTCATTTGACAGAGTACACAAAACCATGATTCTCCAAATACTGCAGTAAACATTTTAGCATTCTGCACAAGTAATATTGATATATCTTTCTGTGCAGTTAACTTTTATTGTTAAATTGGCATACAGAGGTTCAATTTATATCACACACTAAAAGGCTGTAAGTACTCTAGCTTCTGCAGTGAGAATTTAACAGTGAATGCACAGTACTTAAGCATGTGACATGATAACTGCATTACTCTATTATATTACAGCAGATACACGCGGGTCTTGTTTATTTTCCAACATCTTTCTCTAGCTGCCTCTTATGGAAGGTCAGACCGTGAAGTTGCTTGTGTTGACGTCATATTATGCTGGGGATGTGAACATTTAATTAGGCTAGTGAGGATGGTGCGGGAGGTTAAGGCAGCAGTTTCTAGTTGACTGTCTGCAGTATAATTTGCTGTGTAAAAATGAATCCTTGGAGTAAACTCAAGGACTCTGAATAGACCAAAACAAGCATTCTGATTATTCAGCTAGTTGCAGAGGAACTAAAAATCATAAAGTCTAACGTTTTCAGAATTATTAATTTTTAATAAGTCAGGTTTTATGCTTCTAGCAGACTAGCTGCTATATCTATGAATAATATGTAAAGGTAATATGTTATATACAATTTTGAAACTACATGCTGGAAATGTAGGAGTGGTGAAAGTAATTTCTTGAATGCAGAAACTAACGGAATGGAATACATAATTTGTTGGCATTATGCTAAGTCTGTGATGACAACTTTTTCTAACAGTGTTTTCAGAAGAGCTGTTTGGTTTGTGGACATATTATTCTAAACACAGATTTTTAGTGGAATATTAAAAAAATATAGACAAAAGGAGTAGGCAGCAAAATAAATATTAATTCTCAATGGGCTAAGTCAACAAAAAGATCCATTAGTATTTGGGACTACATTCTTAGAGGCATCATATTATGGGATGGAGAGGTCATAGATCCATTTGAAGCTAACAGTGCAACTTCAAAGGGGAAGGCCTGGGCTCCTGTTGCAGTCACCTTGGAATATTGTAATCAGTTTTGGGTACCTCAGTAACCAGAAAGAAAGTGGGAGGGAGATAAGAGAAGAGACACAAAAATTGGAGGGACTGATTTAGAAGGATAGAATGAGAGTCAAATATATATAACCTGACCAGTGGTGTGCCACAACAGTTTTAATAAGGAATGCAGCAACTCATTTGCATAGCTGAGGCTAGTGTTTCCAGCCCAACTGGGCTATTTTTAGTTGTCAGTTGCCAGGGTTTTTTTAACACTTGCCAATTACAGTATTTTGGGCTATTTTACTGCCCTCTGCTGCGCGGGAGTTCTTGGGAAGGAGGGAGCCTCCTGACCTGCCCCACCACCGCCGAGATGCCCCACACACTGCTTGTCTCACATTGTGCCCCCTCCCCTTAGGTTTACATCATGCACAGAATTCTTGTCCAAGGGAGGCAGATTTTTTTTCTGCAGAAAATCTGCTGCAGTACTACCTTTCACCCCCCGGAAGGCTGATGTGGCGCCAAAACAGCCTGAGCTGGCTGAGGCTGACTGGTCCGGAGGGCGGAGGCAAACAGCTGGCATGCGGGTGTCGGATGCATTTTTTCCTCAAGTGAATAGTCACAGCAGCCTTCTTGGAGCCAAGTTAGGAGGCAGAGCAGGCCCCATAGGGCTGCTGGAGGTCACAATGCCACATGGGGAGGGGCAAGCTCCAGGTAGGACCACATGGGGATGTGGGAGGGAGGCTCCGGGCAGGTCCATATGGGGAGGAGGGGAGCGCTGAAGATGCTGTGCTTAGGGGTGTGTAAGATGTAAATCCAGCCCTGCCTCTGGGCTGGATCCATCCCATGGGCTGGATCTGGCCTGTGGGTCACCAGTTGGACAACACTCGGTCAGTCATGCAATGCATGCCTTGTATATGTACATGGCATGCCACTGAACCTGACTAAGCAACAACTAAAAGGATAAGTGGTCAACTGTATGTGAAAGGTGTGACAGCTGCCTATTATGCTAATCATCTCATGGTTACCTTGTCCTCCCTCATCTGTTTGTTGTATCCACCCGTTATCTCTTGTCATATTTTTACATTGTAACTATTGAAATCACTATGATCTTCAGAAGGGGAATTCTCCTCTGAAAAGTGGGGAGGAAGATTAAAAAATTCATTTTATTACCTTTTTGTATTTTTATATTTTCATATAACATATGAGGGAGTGTACAGGGTAAATAGAAGTCTTGTCTCATTAGAGGCTATCATTTTCTTATGCATTAACTCTGCATATGTAGCCTAAATTCACATTCTCTTTTTTGCTGCCATATTGCATTGCAAATTCATATCTTTACATGTGGCCTCTGTGTCCAGTTTTATAAAACTGAATACTACACATTTGTACCTCAATTCTGAAAACACTTATGCACATAGTTAAATTTAAACACACAAGTAGTTGTTTGTATCAAATGGGACTACTGTGATTACTATTTTTTATGGTAGCATCTAAAGGTCTGAGCCCCATTGTTGTAGGCACAAATGAAACATTACATTGCCGTGAATCATTAGAATAACCTTCCGTAATGCAGGCTGTGACAGGGTCAGGCCAGATGGGATCCAGGAAATGGGCGGGCGGAAGCCTAAGGGGAGGAGCCACAGGATCTGGAAGCCAAATGATTCTGGGGGACAAATGAGACAAAAGGGACAGGAATGAGGTCAAAGGGTCAAATGAAGAGAACCTGATGGGGACACCGAGCAGAGAACCCCAGACAACGCTCACTGCTCCTCGAAGGCATCAAGGGAGCCAGCAGACGCCGCCCAGAGGAACTCTGCCCGGATGTGTGAGTGGACAGAGGATCGGAAATAGGCCCC